>NC_052154.1:196089486-196389486 GCF_902713615.1 Scyliorhinus canicula | reverse complement strand
TATTGTCTGCAGTTTTGGTCTCCTTCACTGGGGAAGGATGTTTTTGCTCTCGAGGGAGAGCAGCAAAGGTTTACCTGATTGATTCCAGGGATGGCAGGACTGTCATGAGGAGAGATTGACTAGGTTGGGATTGTTCTCGCTGGAGTTCAGAAGAATAAGGGAAGGGGGGGGATCTCATACAGACTTAGAAAATTCTAACAGGCCTAGACAGGGTAGATGCAGGGAAGATGTTACCAATGATGGGTGTGTCCAGAACCAGGGGTCACAGCCTGAGGAGTCAGGGTAAACCATTTCGGACAGAGATAAGGAGACGTTTCTTCACACAAAGAATGGTGAGCCTGTGGAATTCATTACCACAGGTAGTAGTTGATTCTAAAACATTGCATATATTCAAGAGGCAGCTGGATATAGCATTTGGGGAAAATGGGATCAAAGGCTATGGGGTGAAAGCAGGATTAGGCTATTGAGTTGGATGATCAGCCATGATTGTGATGAATGGCAGAGCAGGTTCAAAGGGCCAAAAGGCCTCCTCCTGCTCCTATCTTCTCTGTATCTATGTACCTTGCAGCCAGAGTTTACAGGCAACATTCCAGCTGCCTCCCCTTGTCCGAGGACCACTGCTAAAGGAGGCTCCGCCTTTCCAGGGACAGTCACCACCATATCCCAGTTGATTGGGCCGGAGACCACCTCTAGCTGTGTGGGGGTCAGTGGGGAGGGGGGGGGGGGGGGATTCTGAATCTGCTGCACAGCTGCATCAAACTCGTTACTGACCCCCTTTTCCAGGCAGCTGTTTTATCCATTATCAGCCAGATGTTGACATTTATCAGGCAGATGAGGTCAACCAGGCTGCGACAGCCAAACTTTCACAGTGATTGCAAATTTTCTCTGCTCCTCCGGTGCCATCGACTGTACCCGTGTGACCACCAAGGTGCCAGTGGGTGAGCTGGGTGGCATCATGAACAGAAAGGGGTTCCACTCAATGAATGATCAGATCGTCTGATGACCAGAGGACATCGATCATGCAAGTTCTTGTCCGTTACCCTGACAGCTCACATGATGCTTATATCCTCTGACATTTGGGTGCCAAGGTTGTTCGTTCTGCTGATTGATTGTTTAAATGGATAGCCCCTGGGTGGCGGGTGCCCCTGGGTGGCGGGGGCCAGGGCCGGCCCAAGGCACCGGCAACTCGGGCAATCGCCCGGGGCGCCATGTGCTAGGGGGCGCCAGACACTCGGGTCCCGCGCATGCGCAGTTGGGCCGGTGCCAACCAGCGCATGCGCGGTGGCCGCCCGCCCCCAGGGCGGCCCGCTCCGCCCCCCCCCTCCTTCCGCCCCCCCCCCCCTCGGCCCCGCCCCCGCCCCTCGGCCCTGCCCCCCCCCCACCTCAGGTGCCCCCCCTTCCTCCGGGCCCCCTCCCGCCTCGGCCCCGCCCCTGCCTCGGCCTCAGCCCCGCCCCCCCCGGCCCCGCCCCCCACCCCGAAGGGCGCCGAAGTTCAGCTTGCCCGGGGCGCCAGCTGGCGAGGGCCCCTGGGTGGCGGGTGTCCCTGGGTGGCGAGGGCCCCTGGGTGGCGGGTGTCCCTGGGTGGCGGGTGTCCCTGGGTGGCGGGTTCCCCGGGTGACAGCGGCTCCCGGATGACGGGGTCTCCTTGGTGACGAGGGCTACCTCTCTTGAAAAGTTGGCTAATGACCCCATTGGCCCCCAAGATAACTTCATTGCAGTGTTAATGTAATCTGACTTGTGACACTGATGAAGATTTTAATTATTAATATGCACCTACACACACCTCCACACACACACACACACACACACACACAACATTCAGCTTGTTTACCAGTGTGTGGTTTGTTTGAATCTCCCTGCTCACCATTGATGGATTGGCACCCAGGAGAGAGACCAGGGGGGTGATTCTCCGACCCCCACGCCGGATGGGAGAATAGCAGGAGTGGCGGGCGTTTCCCACCACGCCGCCCTGGCACCCGCACGTGATTCTCCCACACACCCCCCCAAAACGTTGTGTCGCGCTTTACGACAGGCCGCTCGGAGAATCGCCGCTCGCCGTTTTTTTTTTTTATTTAACACAAATTTGTAACAGTTACAGAGAGAAAAATGGCCCTGTGCACAGAGCCTTAACATAGTGAAAATGAACAGTGGGAAAGAATAAACATGTTGAGGGCAGCACGGTGGCCTAGTGGTTAGCACAACCGCCTCACGGCATTGAGGTCCCAGGTTCGATCCCGGCTCTGGGTCACTATCCGTGTGGAGTTTGCATATTCTCCCCGTGTCTGCGTGGGTTTCGCCCCCACAACCCAAAAATGTGCAGAGTAGGTGGATTGGCCACGCTAAATTGCCCCTTAATTGGAAAAAATAATTGGGTAACTAAATTTATAAAAAAAAAAAGAATAAACATGTTAATAAGGCACTTTCCCCTGCCAGCTCTGTTTGCCCATGCCACACGTATGCAACTAAACTAACGGGGCCCTAACACTCTTCCCATCGCCGCTCTCATCGGGTCCAGCGTGTCCCCCCTCAGCTCGGCGAAGCAGTTCTTGAAGAACTCCATCTGTTGCTCCCTTGGCCAGTGAGCCTCCGCTCCCTGGTCCCCGCCGTCTGTCATGCTTGGCTGCCCGGTCTGGGGTCCCCGCTGCTCCCGCTGCTCCCGCTTCCATCCTTGCCGCTCCACTCGACCACTTCTAGTCCAGCTGCCCATACCCCGGAAAGGAAACCTCTTCCCTATCGTCTCCTCCCCCGATTTTAAAAAAGGTCCGTTTGCCCATCGCGGGCGGGAGTGATCCGACCTGCGACCTGTCTCCGCTCGCCGTTTCTGACGGTCGAGCAGCGATTCTCCAGCCCCGATGGGCCGAGCGGCCTGCCTAATCCGACCGGTTCACGCTGGCGCCAACTACACCTGGTCGCTGCCGGCGTGAACAGCGCGCGACCCTTGCGTGTGCGGCCTGTGGGGGGGGGGGGGGGGAGAGGGAGTATCGAGCACCAAGGGGGTGCTCAGGAGGGGTCTGGCCCGCGATCGGTGCCCACCGATCGTCGGGCCGGCATCTCTAAAAGACGCACTCTTTTCCCTTCGGCCGCCCCGCAACATCATTCCGACATGTCTTCCCGCGGGGAGGACGGCAACCGCGCATGCTTTGACGCGGGCGTCAAGGCCCAACGCGTGTTATTGACGCGGCGCCGCTCCTAGCCCCCTGGGGGTGGGAGAATAGGGGGCAAGGAGCGGCCTCCGACGCCGGATTGAAACACTCCGGTTTTCACTCCGGCCTCGGCACTTTGTTTCCTTTTGGGAGAATTGCGCCCCAGGTGTCTCATCTGGCTCTCACTCTGACAGTCACTTCCTGAGGTCATTTCCTAAGTGTTGCTTCGCTGGTCCAAGTCCAACCTCGATCCTGTCCCTGGAGCAGCCTCTCCATGCGAGTCGCCACTCTCTCAATGGAGTAGACCATGTGCTTGGTGTTCAGGGTCCATGCAGTGTTCATGCTCCTCACCGAGTCCTCCATGGCAGAGACCATGGTATGCAGAGCCTCCAAGATGTTGGCCAGATCTTCCCGCGTATCCAGCATCTGCATTCTGATGTTTGATTCTCAGAGGCCCATCGCCTGCCTCAGACAGGCCATGATCCTGGTGTCCAGCAGTCTTCCAACTGCCAGCGCCCTGGGGAGTCGGCCTCAGCGACTGGGAGTGTGATCTCGGCGTCATCATTCCAGGGCATCCACCTTGTGACGAGTGAGGACTGACAGACTGGGCTCCCCATCCCCCATTCCTGTGTGTTCACCTGAATTATCACTTCTCTTCTGAAAGGCAGAATAGAATTCATCATTAGTCCTCTCCCCACTGCGGTACCGTTCCAGCCTGCCCCCCCCCCCCCACCCCCCATCACCACGTTGCGGGGTGCGTCAGACTATGGCACCTCAACCTTTGATGCACGCTGACCAAGCAGGCCAACTGCCCAGCCTTGGGATGGTGCAATCTGACTACACTGCCACACAGTCCCAAGCCAACTCCGTACTCCTTGCTAATGGTAGATCAGTAAACCTTTTGCGACACTGTTTCCCGGTGTGGCGCATGATGTTGTGCCCACTGACCTGGGCAGCCGCCCCTTCTATTTGTTAGATGTGGTTTGTTCAAACCTCCTCTTGCCATCCCTTGGCATCAGAACGTGACTAACCAGACGAAGCATTTTCACACTGGGCAGGCAGTGTGAATTAACGTTTGCAACACGATGACGCCCGGGAGCACATTCCACATCTGCTTCCAGGCCCACGGGACAGGCATGGCCGACGGGCATTAAAATCAGGCCATGGTGTTATTTAGAAAAATAACCACACAACTCACTGGGATATGACATTATAATTTTTTTAATTTAGAGTACCCAATTTGTTTCCAATTAAGAGGCAATTTAGTGCGGCCAATCCACCAACCCTGCACAATTTTTTTGGGTTGTGGGGTTGAGACCCACACAGACACGGGGGAGAATGTGCAAACTCTACATGGACAGTGACCCAGAGTCGGGATCGAACCTGGGACCTCAGCGCCGTGAGGCAACCGTGCTATTCTTTTTTTTTTTAAATTTAGAATATCCAATTCATTTTTTCCAATTAAGGGGCAATTTAACGTGGCCAATCCACCTAACCTGCACATCTTTGGGTTGTGGGGGTGAAACCCACGCAGACACAGGGAGAACGTGCAAACTCCTCACAGACAGTGACCCAGGGCCGGGATTCGAACCCGGGTCCTCAGCGCCGTAGGCAGCAATGCTAATCACTGTGCCACCGTGCCGCCCCAACCATGCTATTCTTAACTAATTTCAATAATGTCATGTCAAATTATGTCGTTCATTAATGTTGGTGAAAGGGTTGATTTGAGGCTAACTTCAACCAGTGTTGTCTCATTAAAGAAAACTTACTTTTTATGAAGAACCTTATTACATCTATTAGCAGCACGGCAAAGCACTGAATACAAATACACTGGACAATTCTTGTAGCTGTTATCTCGCGAACCATTCTGCACACAACCAGGACCCGCCAGACAAAAGGCCAATGACTCTGATTTTAATGCTGACTCCCCTGCTCCTCTTTCAATCGTGCAGTGGGATCTTTAACACCCATCACGGAGCACAGATGGGCCCTCAGTTTAACATCTAATCCAAGGACAGCACTGCACTGAAGTGTTCACCTACATTAGGTGCTTGAGTCTTCAAGTGGTCTTTTGAACCCACCACCTTCTTCTATCAAGAGGCACTTAAATGCCACAAACGTTTGCAATAAACTTGGGTTTGTAATCTCCATAGTGATACAATACCTGCCCATTCAAATTAGCTAAGCTCATTATTCTTGGTATAACGATTATTTTGTTCAGTTTTGTTTTTGGGATGCATATTCCATAGGCAGCATACTCGGGCACAAAAAATACCGGAACCAGTTGCATGCCTGACTTGTGACAATCTCGCACGCTCTGTAAGCACGGTATTTTAACATGTGCATTAATCACCATGCCAGGCAATGGCTTCAGCAGTGGCTAAATGGAGCTCTCTGAGCCCTTTGCTGCATTTTGTCAGGGACAATGATGTGTGATGATCTGAGAAATTGTTGTACATCATACTTTACATTTGTGGCAATAATGTTATTCAAGCTGTACACCTCAAAGCCCCCAACGGGGAAGGCTGGGATGAACCGGTTCCTTGATGGACTGGACATACCAGTCGTGGGAGAGGGCAGAAAACGGGATCTGGAAGCACCACTAGCACTGGGAGAGATCATGGACAGCATTAGCTCCATGCAGGCGGGGAAGGCGCCGGGACCGGACGGATTCCCGGCGGACTTCTACAAAAAATTTGCTACAGCGCTGGCCCCGCACCTGGGGGAGATGTTCACAGACTCGCTAGCTAGGGGCACACTGCCACCCACGTTAGCACAGGCCTCAATCTCGCTGATACCTAAGAAAGACAAAGACCCAACGGAATGTGGGCCATACAGACCCATATCTCTGCTGAACGCAGACGCCAAAATCCTAGCCAAAAGGCTAGAAGACTGTGTACCTGAGGTGGTCACAGAGGACCAGACGGGCTTCGTCAAAGGTAGACAGCTTACCTCGAACATCAGGCGCCTGCTGAACGTGATAATGACCCCCTCTGGGGAGAGAACACAAGAGGTGATCGTCTCCCTGGACGCAGAAAAGGCCTTCGACAGAGTCAAATGGAAATACCTCATAGAGGTACTGGAGCCGTTTGGGCTTGGAACAGGGTTCACCGCTTGGGTAAAGCTCCTATACAACGCTCCCATGGCGAGTGTACAGACCAACAATACCAACTCCCAATACTTCCAGCTGCACAGGGGCACCAGACAAGAATGCCCACTGTCCCCGCTGCTGTTCGCACTAGCAATCGAACTGCTAGCAATCACGCTCAGGGCAGCAAAAAATTGGAGGGGGATCCGAAGGGGAGGCAGAGAGCACAGAGTCTCACTCTATGCAGATGATCTGCTCCTCTACATCTCGGACCCGCAAAGCAGCATGGACGGAATCATCGCGCTCCTGAAAGAGTTTGGAGCCTTCTCGGGCTACAAACTCAACATGAGTAAAAGCGAGAACTTCCCAGTACACCCGCAAGGGGGGGGAGGGTGGGAGGGGGGGAGGGGGGGGGGGGGCAGCACTAAAGGGGCTGCCGTTCAAACAAGCCAGACACAAATTCCGCTACCTGGGGATCCAAATAGCCCATGACTGGAAAAGGATCACAAATGGAACCTCACCAGCCTGACGGAGGAAGTAAAAAAGGACCTGCAAAGATGGAACACACTCCCACTCTCCCTCGCGGGGAGAGTCCAGATGATCAAAATGAACGTACTGCCCAGGTTCCTCTTCCTGTTTAGATCCATTCCGATCTACATCCCGAAGGCCTTTTTCAAAGTGCTGGACAAACTTATCATGGCGTTCGTATGGGGGGGGGGGGTAAAAATGCTAGGATCCCAAAGAAGGTCCTACAAAAAACAAAATCCAGGGGGGGGCTAGCTCTCCCGAATCTACAATTCTACCACTGGGCGGCAACAGCCGAGCGAGTAAGGGGATGGATCCAGGAGCCAGAAGCCGAGTGGGTGCGTGCGGAGGAGGCCTCCTGCATGGGAACCTCCCTCCGGGCCCTCGCCACGGCAGCACTCCCATCCCCACCCAAAAAACACTCCAGCAGCCCAGTGGTGACAGCCACCCTCCAATCCTGGAACCAACTGCGGCAGCAATTTGGCCTGACCAAAATGTCGGACAAGGCTCCCATCTGCAACAACCATAGGTTCACACCAGCACTGACTGACGCCACCTTCAAAAGGTGGAGGCAGGACGGGGGGACACTGACAGTCAGGGACCGATACACGGATGACAGGATCGCAACACTGGACGAACTGACAGAGACATTTCGGCTAGCTGGGGGGAACGAGCTACGGTACCTCCAGCTCAAAAACTTTCTACGAAAGGAGACAAGGACGTACCCACAACCGCCACGACAGACACTACTGGAAGACCTACTGGACGCAAGTATCCTAGAGAAAGGGAACTGTAGCGACATGTATGACCGACTTCTAGAAAGGGACGACACCGTACTGGACGCAACAAAAATGAAATGGGAGGACGACCTGGGGATGGAGATAGGGTGGGGACTCTGGAGCGAAGCACTGCATAGGGTAAACTCCACCTCCACGTGCGCAAGGCTCAGCCTGACGCAACTAAAAGTGATACATAGAGCCCACTTAACGAGAAACCGTATGAGTAGGTTCTTCCCGCAGGTGGAGGACAGATGTGAACGGTGCCAAAGAGGCCCGGCCAACCACGCCCACATGTTCTGGTCTTGCCCCAGACTTGTGGAGTACTGGACAGCCTTCTTCGAGGCTATGTCCAAAGTGGTGGGGGTGAGGGTGGAGCCATGCCCGATAGTGGCGGTCTTCGGGGTTTCAGACCAGCCAGATCTATTCCTGGGGAGGAGGGCGGACGCCCTTGCCTTTGCCTCCCTGATTGCCCGCCGTAGAATCCTGTTTGGCTGGCAGTCAGCAGCGCCACCCAGAGCTGCAGACTGGCTGTCCGACCTCTCGGAATCTCTCCAAATGGAGAAAATCAAATTCGCCATCCGAGGGTCGGACGACGGCTTCCACAGAATGTGGGAGCCATTCATGCAATTGTTCCGGGACCTGTTTGTGGCCAACGTACAAGAGGAAGAATAGTCGGGTGGCCAAGAATCGGGGGGAAATGGATGGGAATCGGGGGAAGGTAACCGGGGGGGTGGGGGGGGAGGGCTATGGGTTCGTTATGGGGGTTTGATGGCTAGCTAAGGCCCAAAACCAAACTATAAATAAATGCCTATAAACATGTGCCTCGGCCATATTGGGGAATGTAAAATATGTATGCCGGCTAAAGGGGGCGGCCACAGTTGTTATTATGAAGATGCTTACCTGTAAATATACATGTTAATTTTTGCGTGTTTTTTTTTCTCTAATAATTTGTAATTTGTTGGATATAAAATATGAAAACTCAATAAAAAACATTTTTTAAAAAAATAATGTTATTCAAGAACCTAGGTTAAGGTATCCAGACTGTGTCTGCTAAAGTCATAAAAGGTGAGTTCATTATTGATTCTAACCATTTACTTGTTTACATATAGAAGGCGAATGGGATACTCTTATAATTGCTGGAGATTCCCTGGAGAGTAGATGATTTGTGAGGGGTTGTATTTAGTCCTAGCTGAGCAGGTCATGTGACATCCTAGTGGGATACAGATGATGTAGTTAATGGGAGGAGCCATGTCTGTCTGTAGCTTTGCAGTTTGCCATAGGATTTGTGTCTGATAAGATTGAAGGATTTTCAGTTGAACAGCATTTTTTCTACTGGGTTGAGCAGAAGTGTAGCGAATCTGCTCCTGAAAGCTGCTACTTCTCCAAAACCCCCCACACAACTAAGCAAGTCATCTGTTTGGCATTTGAACTGTATTGGCTTGCTTCATTAGAGCCAGCAGCAGGTATGGATAATAAGCTCAAGTTTTTCCTTGTGTTTAAGAATGGTTCAACCAATAATTGTGAAGCTATTTTCTTTGATATTAAGGTGGACAATATTGTGTTTAGATTAAAGTTTGTTTGACATAAAAGATACCCATTCGTCAGATTCCTCACTTCTGGCTGGGGTGAAGCATCCTTCCCTCAGTTTTACAAGTTAATAAAGAATTGCAGTTCTTGTCCAGAGTCTGGCATCCCAATAGATGTTGGGGTCTGATCGGGTGTCCCAACAGATGTGAGTCATTGGTTGGGGAGGTGGGGGGGGGGGGCACGCACTACAGCTGCGGTCCCGGTTCCCTGCAAGGCCCCACTTGGGCCAATTTGCTGCATAAAGGCCTTGCCTGCCATGAGGCCTCTGATGTTATTCCCTGGCACAATGGTCTTAGCCATACAGGCTGGCGTGGTGGGAAGTGAGCAGTAGGTGCATTGCTACGATTACGTCGGGTAGGATTGTATTCGCTGGAGTTCAGAGGAATGAGGGGAGATCTCATGGAACCCTATAAAATTGTAACAGGACTGGACAGGATAGATGCAGCAAAGATGTTCCCGATGATGTGTCCAGACCCAGGGGTCACAGTCTGAGGATACGGGGTAGAACATTTAGGACAGGGATGAGGAGAAATTTCTTCACCCAAAGCGTGGTCAGTCTGTGGAATTCGTCATCGCAGGAAGTAGTTGAGGCCAGAATATTGGATATTGAATCAGCTCGATAAAATACTTGGGGTGTAGGGGATCAAAGGATATGGTGGAAAGCGGGATTAAACTATTAACCTAACAACGAGGAGGTGGAGGTGTAGTGTTATTGTCACTGGACTCGCAGACCAGAGACCCAGAGTCCTGCTCTGCGGTCCCAGGTTCAAATCCCACCACTACAGATGGTGGAATTTGAAGTCAATAAAACTCTGGACTTAAAAGTTGAGTCATGACCATGAATCGATTGTCGTAAAAACCCACCTGGTTCACTAATGTCCTTTAGGAAAGGAAATCTGCCGTCCTTACCCGGTCTGGCCTACATGTGGTTGACTCTGGCAATGTGGTTGACTCATAACTGCCCCCTAAAGGGCAGCTGACGCCCATATTCCATGAACGAATAGCATAAAAAAAGGTTGGATGATCAGCCATGATCATAATGAATGACTCTATAGGCCGCACGGTAGCACAGTCGTTAGCACAGTTGCTTCACAGCGCCAGGGTCCCAAGTTTGATTCCCGGCTTGGGTCACTGTCTGTGCGGAGTCTGCATGTTCTCCCCGTGTCTGCGTGGGTTTCCTCCGGGTACTCCGGTTTCCTCCCACAGCCCAAAGACGTGCAGGTTAGGTGGATTGGCCGTGATAAATTGCCCTTAGTGACTAAAAAGGTTAGGAGGGGTTATTGGGTTACGGTGGAAGTGAGGGCTTAGGTGGGTCGGTGCAGACTCGATGGGCCGAATGGCCTCCTTCTGCACTGTATGTTCTCTGTCCTATGCCCTTCCAAGGGCAATTAGGGATATGCACTAAATTCTGGCACAACCTGCGACACCCTCGTCCCATGAATGAGTAAAACAAAAAAAGTTGGATGATCAACCATGATCATAATGATTGGTGGAGCAGGCTCGAAGGACTGAAGGCCTCCTGCTCCTGTTTTCTTATGTTTCCACATCCTTGTGTAGTGGCAGGCTTGTGTTGATGAATTTCCCCAGGAGCTGTCTTGTTGCAATCTCCCTCCTTATGTCAGAGGGGAGACGGGAGGTGGCTGGGGGCTGGGAGGTGGCTGGGGGCTGGGAGGTGGCTGGGAGGTGGGAGGTGGGAGGTGGCTGGGAGCTGGGAGGTGGCTGGGGGCTGGGAGGTGGCTGGGGGCTGGGAGGTGGCTGGGGGCTGGGAGGTGGCTGGGGGCTGGGAGGTGGCTCGGGGCTGGGAGGTGGCTCGGGGCTAGGTGGTCGCTCGGGGCTGGGAGCCAGGAGAGTTGATCGGACGGTCTCTGAGATTTAGCAGTGTTGTGATTTGAGCTGGGTATCTATGAGAGCTTTGACAAAAAGTAATCGGACTCGAAACGCCAGCTTTTTTTTTCTCCTGACAGATGCTGCCAGAGTTGCTGAGATTTTCCAGCATTTTCTCTTCTATATGAGAGTGGTGTATGAGTTTCCCATACTGGTGTACAGTACTTCTCAGTTGAGTAAATGATTGCAAGAGGCGAGGCCGTTAAGGTTTGAGCCAGAATGTTTGCCGAGGTGGTCGGTTTGTGTTTTGATCTTTGCTGCTGTTTTGCTCAATATTTATCTGACTTGCCGTGGTCACCTCCAAGGTATTAAGCTGGGGCATTCAGCAAGTGAATGGCAGGCAGAGATGGTTAAATTCTGTCTTGTTAAAGATGGTCATTGCTTGGCACTTTGGTACATTAAATAACAGTCATGCCACACACCAGCCAATCATCTTCATTCTTAACTCCAGGTCACCAGTTTGACTGTTTCAGTGAAGGGGAATAGAAGACTTGGGTTATTGAAGCAAGGTTCATATTTAATGAGATATAGCTGAATTTCTTTTTGTTTTCTTTCATCTGAATGAAAAGACAGCTGCAAATGAAGGACAGATTCATTTTGATTTCCTGCTCCACATTGAGTTAAGTATTTTTCAAAAATTTGTCATTTTGATGGCAGCCTTTTAAGGAGCAACATTTAGGCAGGATGTAGGTAGGGTTTTACTGAATGCTGGAGGCTTTATTTGCGCATGCAAAGGAAAAATGTGCTGTTAGGTGAATTGGACATTCTGAATTCTCCCTCTGAGTACCTGAACAGGTGCTGGAGGTCGGCAACTAGGGGCTTTTCACACTAACTTCATTGCATTGTTAATGTAAGCCTACTTGTGACAATAATAAAGATTATTATTATTATAGGACTGAATGCCCAATTCAGGTATAGGCCCTGAACACCCAATTGTTTAACCAATATGGTGGACAACAAACTTCTGGCTTGTCTGCTCCATTTGGAGGCACAGGAGCCCATTTCGCGACACCCCAAAAACGGGCATGGACTGATCAAAATATCTGGAATCAAATATGGAATCTCCAGAGTTATTGGCAGCCATTCATATTTTACTCTGCTCAAAACAACGCAAGTCATTTGACAGATGAATTCTGTATGTATGTCAGCAGCAAGGCAGATGAGCAATGTAAATGGAAGTGTGTCACCAGGTAAAGTAGTTTAGAATTTTTGCTGTGCTTTTTTAAAAAATCACTCTAAACTGACCGGCGTGCCATTTTAACAATGGGATTCTGTGTTCTGCGATTCTTTTCCCTAATTTCCCATCGGAACTGACTGTCGAGCTCATACTTGAACACATGTCACACAGCCAAAACACACACACCTCAGAAAGACAAGAGAATGTTTGTTGGCTTCTCGTTCCTCCTGTTGGCCTGGGATTGGTATAAGGGGGAAATTTGCTGCTCCCTCTCTCTTTGGGATGTTGGCCTGACTTTCTGCCTTTTTACTTTAGTAGCCAAATGGCCAAATTATCCCAGAGCTGCCTTTCCCTGTGAAAGGTTCCTTGGTAAATTCATTCCTCTAGCCCCAAGCTAGGTGAATCTTACCACCTCCTTTAAATCCTCAGAAACTCTGGTCTTCAATCTGAGCACAAGATTCCAACTTTTGTTCTGTGTGTTGAATGATAAAGTAAGCATTTTCTCTGGGTGCAAACAGGGATTTGGGTGAAGGTGAAGCTAAAGATATTGAGTGTGGAGATCAGTCCAGGCAGGAGTGGAGTGCAGCTGAGATTTATGAACAGCAAGGTTGGATTTCTGTTCTCATTGACCTCACAGCCAGCGTCACAGTGAAAATGTTGTGAGTTTCAAAAGTTTTTTTTAAAGAAGTGATTAACTGGGAAACAACTCAAATAAGTGAAAGTCGGGATCATTTTAAGGTCATTAAGATAAAGTAATATAAGTAAACAAAGTAGAGTCAGAGTGGTAAAGTTAACGTAAGGGAGGGAAGTTAACAGTATTCTTATCTAAGCTCATTTTTTTTTACAAAGGGAGTAACTAAAGGGCTTATGGGTAGTCAGACAGGTGAGCTTGCACTTGTGATATGCTCCACCTGTGCTTTGTGGCCAATCACGGAAGCGTTAGTTGTCCCTGGTGACCACGTGTGCAGGAAGTGTGTCCAACTGCAGCTACTGACAAACTGCATTTCAGAGCTGGAGTTGAGGGTGGATTCACTGTGGAGCATCCGCAATGCTGAGCAGGTTGTAGATAGCACGCTCAGTGAGGTCGCACCGCAGGTGAGGATTGAACAGGCAGAAAGGGCATGGGTGCTGTGATGATATGATCTGCATACTCGTCTGCCATTGGGCCAGAACGTCGGCTTACCATTGGCCCTGGTCGGTCATGTGCCTCTCGACCGATTGGCCGAGAGGCTGAGTTAACCACGCCTCTACCAACGAGGTATAAATGCTCAGAAGCCTGACGATCGTTCTTTTCCACTGTAGACGATCGCCAGGCTGTGTTCTAGTTAATTAAAGCCTGACATTGGTAAATCACTCGCCTCGCGTGCAATCGATGGTGCATCAATTTAATTAACTACAACTTTGAAGATGGAGTTCCGCATCAAGCCCGAATGCCTCCGCATCAGCCCGCAAACTCTGAACTCTACAGAACTTTTCAAACTCTGGCTGACTTGCCTCGAAGGGTTCCTGGCATCTACAACCACCCCCCCCACCGGGGCACAGAAGCTGCACGTCCTCCACTCCAGCGTGGGTATTGCCGCTTACTCAATAATCGAAGACGAAACAGATTATGATGAAGCTATACGGAAGCTAAAAGGACAATTCCTCAAACCCATCAACAGGATATTCGCTCGACATCTGCTGGCCACCAGAAAGCAGGTCCCCGGTGAGTCTCTAGACCAATACGCCCGGGCCCTCTGTGCCCTGGGGAGAGGTTGCGCCTGTGAAGCGGTGTCCGCTACAGAGCACATGGAGCTACTCGTCAGAGACGCTTACGTGGCTGGGATGCTGTCTCCCGTGATCCGCCAGCGGATGCTGGAAAGAGACGAACTCAGTTTAACGGAGACACTGACTCTCTCCGCCTCCCTGGAGGTCGCAGATCAAAGCGCGCGCACCTATGACCCTGGCCAGGCCGCCTCCTGGCACGCTTCCCACCAGCTACCCACCGCTCCCGGCCTCCCTCAGGCTTGTGCCGCGGGGCGCCCCGATAAATCCGCGGGGCCCCGCTGCTACTTTTGTGGGTACGCTAAGCACCCTCGCTCGCGCTGCCCAGCCCGCTCCGCCCTCTGTAAGAGCTGCGGGAAGAAGGGCCACTACTCCACGGTCTGCCAGGCCAAAACGCTGGCTGCAGCGCTTCTGGAAGCTGCACAGCACTCTTTCCCCCCCCCCCCCTCCCCCAGGCCTCTGCAAACGGCCTGTGTGCCTCTCTCTCTCCCCCAGGGCCCTTCCAGCCGCTCCTGACTCGCGCCCCGCCGGCCGACATGCGCACCTCCCCGGCCCCTCCAGGCCTCTGCCTGCCCGCCGCGCACGTTTCTCCCCCCCGCCCCCGGGCCCCGGCGCCCGACCGGCTTGCCTCTCCGGGCCCCCCTGGTCCCTGCCTGCCCGCAGCGGCCCTGCTTCCCCCACTCCCGGACCCCGGCTCCCCCCCACCCCCGGGCCCCGGCGCCCGACCGGCTCGCCTCTCCGGGCCCCCCGGTCCCTGCCTGCCCGCAGCGCGACTCGGCTCCCCCCCGCCCCCCCGCGCCCGGCCCGCGCGCCTTACCTCCGCCCACAGCTGATGCACCTAGCCGGCGTCCTGGAGCCGGCTTCCGCATCCCCACAGCTGATGCACCTAGCCGGCGTCCTGGAGCCGGCTTCCGCATCCCCACAGCTGATGCACCTAGCCGGCGTCCTGGAGCCGGCTTGTGCATCCCCACAGCTGATGCACCTAGCCGGCGTCCTGGAGCCGGCTTCCGCATCCCCGCAGCTGATGCCGGTCACTCACCTCCTGGAGCCGGCCTGCGCGCCTCTCCGCTCACAGCGCCGGCAACGCTAGCTCCGCCTCCAGCGGCCACGAGGGCTTCCTGGGCGCCGCCATCTTGGGGTGCCGACCCCACGTGCGGGTCCTGGGCGCCGCCATCTTGGGGTGCCGACCCCACGTGCGGGTCCTGGGCGCCGCCATCTTGGGGAACAGACCTCACCTGGGGATCCTGGCCACCGGCTTCCACATCTGCCACGCAAGGTCCCTCCAGCATGGAATCGGACAGCGACGACGGATTTTCTCCACGGCTCGCGGCCGTTCAACTCGACCAGTCTCATCCACGCACGCTCGCCAAAACGACTACGCTGATACACCTCAACGGCCACAAGACGGACTGCCTGCTGGACTCCGGGAGCACGGAAAGCTTCGTTCACCCTGACACGGTAAGACGCTGCGCGCTCCCTGTCCATCCCGTAACACGCAAAATCGGTTTAGCCTCAGGTTCGCACTCCGTCCACATCACCGGGTGCTGCATCGCGGACCTCACGGTCCAAGGGAAGGTTTTTAAAAATTATAAATTCCTTGTCCTCCCTGACCTTTGCGCACCGGCACTCCTCGGACTGGACTTCCAGTGCAACCTGCAGAGCTTGACTTTTCAATTCGGCGGCCCTATACCCCCCCTCACTGTCTGCAGCCTTGCGTCCCTCAAAGTGGACCCTCCCTCCCTGTTTGCTAACCTCACCCCCGATTGCAAACCCGTCGCCACACGGAGCAGACGGTACAGCGCCCAGGACCGATCCTTCATTAGGTCCGAGGTCCAGAGGTTGCTGACGGAAGGGGTCATCGAGGCCAGCAACAGCCCCTGGCGAGCCCAAGTGCTGGTGGTCCGGACGGGGGAGAAAAACCGGATGGTCATCGATTATAGCCAAACCATCAATCGGTTTACGCAACTGGACGCGTATCCTCTCCCCCGTATCTCTACCATGGTAAACGAGATCGCGACATACAAGGTCTTCTCCACTGTGGACCTTAAGTCCGCTTACCACCAGCTCCCCATCCGCGCGAGTGACCGACTGTACACCGCGTTCGAGGCTGACGGGCGCCTCTACCACTTCCTTAGGGTTCCATTCGGTGTCACGAATGGGGTCTCGGTCTTCCAACGGGAGATGGACCGAATGGTCGACAAGTACGGATTACAGGCTACCTTCCCGTACCTTGATAATGTCACCATCTGCGGCCACGACCAGCAGGACCATGACGCCAACCTCCAGAAATTCCTCCAAACCGCAAAACTCCTTAACCTCACGTACAATAAGGATAAATGCGTGTTTAGCACCGACCGCCTAGCCATCCTCGGCTACGTAGTGCGTAACGGAGTGATAGGCCCTGACCCCGAACGCATGCGCCCCCTGATGGAACTCCCTCTCCCCAATACCCCCAAATCCCTCAAACGCTGCCTAGGGTTTTTCGCATACTACGCCCAATGGGTTCCCAACTACGCGGACAAGGCCCGTCCCCTCATGCAAACCACGACCTTCCCGCCGTCGACGGAGGCCTGCCAGGCCTTTAGCCGCATCAAAGCGGACATCGCAAAGGCCACGATGCGTGCCATCGACGAGGCCCTCCCCTTCCAGGTCGAGAGCGACGCTTCAGAAGTAGCTCTGGCGGCCACCCTGAACCAAGCGGGCAGACCCGTGGCCTTCTTCTCCAGAACTCTCCAGGCTTCCGAACTCCGCCACCCATCTGTGGAAAAGGAAGCCCAGGCCATAGTCGAAGCCGTGCGACATTGGAGGCACTATTTGGCCGGCAGGAGGTTTACCCTCCTCACAGACCAACGGTCAGTAGCCTTCATGTTTGATAATGCACAAAGGGGCAAGATCAAAAATGACAAGATTTTACGGTGGCGGATCGAGTTGTCCACGTACAACTATGATATCTTGTATCGTCCTGGGAAGCTCAATGAGCCTCCTGATGCCCTGTCCCGCGGTACCTGCGCCAGCGCGCAGATAGACCGCCTCCGCTCCCTCCACGCAGACCTCTGCCATCCAGGGGTGACCCGCCTACACCACTTCATTAAGGCCCGCAACCTGCCCTACTCCATCGAGGAAGTCAGGTCAGTAACCCGTGACTGCCACATCTGCGCCGAGTGCAAACCGCACTTCTACCGCCCCGAGCGCGCACACCTGATCAAAGCATCCCGCCCCTTCGAACGTCTTAGCATTGACTTCAAGGGGCCCCTTCCCTCTAACAACCGCAACATTTACTTCCTGGCGGCTATCGACGAACACTCCCGCTTCCCCTTCGCCATTCCCTGTCCCGACATGACCACATCGACCGTCATTAAGGCCCTACTCTCCATCTTCTCACTGTTCGGCTACCCCGCGTACATTCACAGCGATCGGGGGTCCTCATTTATGAGCGACGAGCTGCGTCAATTCCTGCTCGACAGGGGCATCGCCTCTAGCAGGACGACCAGCTATAACCCCCGGGGTAACGGACAGGTCGAGCGGGAGAATGGCACCATCTGGAAGACCATACTACTAGCCCTCCGGTCTAGAAATCTCCCTATTTCCCGATGGCAAGAGGTGCTCCCCGATGCACTGCACTCTATCCGCTCACTCCTCTGTACTGCAACAAATCAGACGCCTCAAGAGCGTCTTCTTGTTTTCCCCAGAAAGTCGTCCTCCGGATCCCCTCTCCCGACGTGGCTGGTCACCCCCGGACCCATCTTGCTCCGGAAGCATGTGCGGGTGCACAAGTCCGATCCGTTGGTGGAGCATGTCCAGTTACTCCACGCCAACCCGCAGTATGCGTATGTGGAGTACCCCGACGGTCGGCAGGACACGGTCTCCCTCCGGGACCTGGCACCCGCCGGCGTGCAGCCCCCCCCCCCACCACAGACCCCCCCCTCCCCTTTTTCACCCCAGCACCCCACTCAGCTTCCCCATCCCTCATCCATGGCGTCTCCGCGGCCAGCTCAGGTGACGGAGACTACTCGAAGTCTATCGCTCCCGGACTCCAGGACATCAGCAGGACCATCAGCCGATCCGACGACACCTCCTCCACTACGGCGCTCGGCCAGGACGTCAAGGACCACCAAACGACTGATCGAATCCATCTAGAGTTCTACAGTCCCATGGACTTCCTTTTGTAAATATTGTTATGTCTGGGCCAGTGGCAAGCCCCCAAATTCGACAAGGGTACGGAGAGAAAATTATTCTCCCGACGGCTACTCATATCATCAGTTCTTCCCCCCCCCCCCCCCCCCCCCCCGGGTCTCGTTCACCCCCCCCCCCCCCCCCCCCCCCCCCGCCTTCCTTCTCCGTAAGGGGTGAATGTGATGATATGATCTGCATACTCGTCTGCCATTGGGCCAGAACGTCGGCTTACCATTAGCCCTGGTCGGTCATGTGCCTCTCGACCGATTGGCCGAGAGGCTGAGTTAACCACGCCTCTACCAACGAGGTATAAATGCTCAGAAGCCTGACGATCGTTCTTTTCCACTGTAGACGATCGCCAGGCTGTGTTCTAGTTAATTAAAGCCTGACATTGGTAAATCACTCGCCTCGCGTGCAATCGATGGTGCATCAGGTGCCCACCAGGCAGTGTAGGGGAAGGCGGGTAGTTCAGGACTCCGCTGTGGCCGCCCCCCTTTCTAACAGAGAGCGTTTTGCATACTGTGGGGGAG
The DNA here is from genome assembly GCF_902713615.1 of Scyliorhinus canicula. Lineage (NCBI taxonomy): Eukaryota > Metazoa > Chordata > Chondrichthyes > Carcharhiniformes > Scyliorhinidae > Scyliorhinus > Scyliorhinus canicula. Next base: position 196,370,836 of record NC_052154.1, on the reverse strand, counting down.
GTGACTGTGTGGGGGTAAGCAGTGGCAGCCAACTTCATTGCACCATGGGTGGGTCTGCTGCACAAGAGGGGAGGAGGGAATGTCACGGCGATAGTGGTCAGGGATTCAATTGTAAGGAGAACAAACAGGCTTATCTATAGCCACAAAAAATACCCTAGGATGGTATGGGCAGCACGGTAGCACAGTGGTTAGCACTGTTGCTTCACAGCCCCAGGGGCCTGGGTTTGATTCCCGGCTTGGGTCACTTTCTCTGCGGAGTCTGCACATTCTCCCCGTGTCTCCGTGGGTTTCCTCCGGGTGCTCCGGTTTCCTCCCACAAGTCCCAAAAGACGTGCTATTAGATGAAGTGGACATTCTGAATTCTCCCTCTGTGTCCCTGAACAGGCGCCGGAGTGTGGCAACTAGGGGATTTACACAGTAACTTCATTGCAATGTTAATGTGAGCCTACTTGTGACAATAATAAAGATTTATTATTATTATTATTATTATTATTATGTATAAGACCCTGGTGCCAGGGTCGAGGATATCACTGAATTGCTGAATGGGCAATATGAAGAGGGATGGCAAACAGATAGATATCACGGTAGGCATTGGTTAAAATGATATAGGCAGAAAAAGGGATGAGATTATGAAAGCAGAATTTAGGGAGCTAGGAAGCAGGACCCAGAAGGTAGTAATCTCTGGATTACCTCCGGTGCCACGTGCTAGTGAGTACAGAAACAGGAGGCTAGTCCAGATCAATACGTGGCTGGAAGGATGGTGCAGGAGTCAGGGCTTTAGATTCCTGAGATATTGGGACCACTGTTTACGGACGGTGGGTCATGTTCAAGGCGCACAGTTTGCACCTGAACTGAAATAGGAACGGCGTCTTGCAGGGAGGTTTGCTAGTCCTGTTGGGAAGGGTATGAACTAACTGGGAGCTGGGATCCTGAGCGAAGGTTCAGCAGGGAGAGATGCACAGCCAAAGTTAGAAGGCTCATAAGTGAATCAGGAAGACATTTCTAGACCAGTTAAGTCACAACGGAGTTTGGCAAGATCGGATGGTATTTATTTTAATGCAAGGTGTCTGACGAACAAGGCAGATGAGTTGAGGGCACAAAATGGGGTATGATGCAATTGCTGTCACTGAGACATGGTTTTTTAATTTATTTTTTGATAAATTTAGAGTACTCAATTATTTTTTTCCAATTAAGGGGCAATTTAGCGTGGCCAATCCACCCACCCTGCACATCTTTGGGTTGTGGGGGCGAAGCCCACACAGACACGGGGAGAATGTGCAAACTCCACACGGACAGTGACCCAGAGCCGGGATTGAACCTGGGACCTCAGCGCCGTGAGGCAGCTGTGCTAACCACTAGGCCACCGTGCTGCCCTGGCTGAGACATGGTTAAGAGTGGGACAGGAAGGGCAGCACGGTGGCACAGTGGTTAGCATTGCTTCCAATGGCGCTGAGAAGCTGGGTTCGAATCCCGGCTCTGGGTCACTGTCCTTGTGGAGTTTGCACGTTCTCCCGTGTCTGCGTGGGTTTCACCCCCACAACCCAAAGATGTACAGGCTAGGTGGATTGGCCACGCTCAATTGCCCCTTAATTGGAAAAATAATTGGGTACTCTAAATTTATTTTTAAAAAGAGAGGGGCAGGATTAGTAGCTCAATATTCCATTATAAAGGATCTTCAGGTGAGACAGGGAAGGAGGTAAGAGAGGGGGGTTTTGATCAGGGAATCCATTACAGCAGTTAGGAGGGACAACACCTTTGAAGACTCTTCAAATGAAAAAATTTGGGAGGAACTTAAAAAAAAAAAAGGATCGAGGGATATGCAGCATTGGATCAGGAGAAATCGGGAGGCTTATGGTAGGTTTCGAGGGCTCAAAACAGCAGAATACTTGAGGCATATACAATGTGCAAGAGGGAACTTTAAAAGGAAATTAGGAGAGCAAAAAGGGGACATGAAAGGATACTGGCAGGTAAAATAAAGGAAAATCCCAAGTTGTTTTTCTGGTGCATGAAGGATAAAAGGATAACTAGGGAAAAAATAGGCCCATTAAGGACCACGGGGGTAATTTATGTGTGGAGCCGGAGGATGTAGATGGGGTTCTAAATGAATACTTTGTGTCGGTGTTCACTCATGAGAGAGGCAGTGTGGGTATAGAAATCAGGGAGGAGGGGGGACAGTGTGGGTATAGAAATCAGGGAGGAGGGGAGACAGTGTGGGTATAGAAATCAGGGAGGAGGGGGGGACAGTGTGGGTATAGAAATCAGGGAGGAGGGGGGACAGTGTGGGTATAGAAATCAGGGAGGAGGGGGGACAGTGTGGGTATAGAAATCAGGGAGGAGGAGGGACAGTGTGGGTATAGAAATCAGGGAGGAGGGGGACAGTGTGGGTATAGAAATCAGGGAGAAGGAGGGACAGTGTGGGTATAGAAATCAGGGAGGAGGGGGACAGTGTGGGTATAGAAATCAGGGAGAAGGAGGGACGTTGTGGGTATAGAAATCAGGGAGGAGGGGAGACAGTGTGGGTATAGAAATCAGGGAGAAGGAGGGACAGTGTGGGTATAGAAATCAGGGAGGAGGGGGGACAGTGTGGGTATAGAAATCAGGGAGGAGGAGGGACAGTGTGGGTATAGAAATCAGGGAGGAGGGGGGACAGTGTGGGTATAGAAATCAGGGAGGAGGGGAGACAGTGTGGGTATAGAAATCAGGGAGAAGGAGGGACAGTGTGGGTATAGAAATCAGGGAGAAGGGGAGACAGTGTGGGTATAGAAATCAGGGAGGAGGGGGGACAGTGGGTATAGAAATCAGGGAGGAGGAGGGACAGTGTGGGCATAGAAATCAGGGAGGAGGGGGGACAGTGTGGGTATAGAAATCAGGGAGGAGGGGGGACAGTGTGGGTATAGAAATCAGGGAGGAGGGGGACAGTGTGGGTATAGAAATCAGGGAGGAGGGGGGACAGTGGGTATAGAAATCAGGGAGGAGGAGGGACAGTGTGGGCATAGAAATCAGGGAGGAGGGGGGACAGTGTGGGTATAGAAATCAGGGAGGAGGGGGGACAGTGTGGGTATAGAAATCAGGGAGGAGGGGAGACAGTGTGGGTATAGAAATCAGGGAGGGGGGGACAGTGTGGGTATAGAAATCAGGGAGGAGGGGGGACAGTGTGGGTATAGAAATCAGGGAGGAGGGGAGACAGTGTGGGTATAGAAATCAGGGAGAAGGAGGGACAGTGTGGGTATAGAAATCAGGGAGAAGGGGAGACAGTGTGGGTATAGAAATCAGGGAGGAGGGGGGACAGTGGGTATAGAAATCAGGGAGGAGGAGGGACAGTGTGGGCATAGAAATCAGGGAGGAGGGGGGACAGTGTGGGTATAGAAATCAGGGAGGAGGGGGGACAGTGTGGGTATAGAAATCAGGGAGGAGGGGGGACAGTGTGGGTATAGAAATCAGGGAGGAGGGGGGACAGTGGGTATAGAAATCAGGGAGGAGGAGGGACAGTGTGGGCATAGAAATCAGGGAGGAGGGGGGACAGTGTGGGTATAGAAATCAGGGAGGAGGGGGGACAGTGTGGGTATAGAAATCAGGGAGGAGGGGAGACAGTGTGGGTATAGAAATCAGGGAGGGGGGGACAGTGTGGGTATAGAAATCAGGGAGGAGGGGGGACAGTGTGGGTATAGAAATCAGGGAGGAGGGGGACAGTGTGGGTATAGAAATCAGGGAGGAGGGGGGACAGTGTGGGTATAGAAATCAGGGAGGAGGGGGGACAGTGTGGGTATAGAAATCAGGGAGGAGGGGGGACAGTGTGGGTATAGAAATCAGGGAGGAGGGGGGACAGTGTGGGTATAGAAATCAGGGAGGAGGGGAGACAGTGTGGGTATAGAAATCAGGGAGAAGGAGGGACAGTGTGGGTATAGAAATCAGGGAGAAGGGGAGACAGTGTGGGTATAGAAATCAGGGAGGAGGGGGGACAGTGGGGTATAGAAATCAGGGAGGAGGAGGGACAGTGTGGGCATAGAAATCAGGGAGGAGGGGGGACAGTGTGGGTATAGAAATCAGGGAGGAGGGGGGGACAGTGTGGGTATAGAAATCAGGGAGGAGGGGGGACAGTGTGGGTATAGAAATCAGGGAGGAGGGGGGACAGTGGGTATAGAAATCAGGGAGGAGGAGGGACAGTGTGGGCATAGAAATCAGGGAGGAGGGGGGACAGTGTGGGTATAGAAATCAGGGAGGAGGGGGGACAGTGTGGGTATAGAAATCAGGGAGGAGGGGAGACAGTGTGGGTATAGAAATCAGGGAGGGGGGACAGTGTGGGTATAGAAATCAGGGAGGAGGGGGGACAGTGTGGGTATAGAAATCAGGGAGGAGGGGGACAGTGTGGGTATAGAAATCAGGGAGGAGGGGGGACAGTGTGGGTATAGAAATCAGGGAGGAGGGGGGACAGTGTGGGTATAGAAATCAGGGAGGAGGGGGGACAGTGTGGGTATAGAAATCAGGGAGGAGGGGGGACAGTGTGGGTATAGAAATCAGGGAGGAGGGGGGACAGTGTGGGTATAGAAATCAGGGAGAAGGGGGGACAGTGTGGGTATAGAAATCAGGGAGAAGGACTGTAATAAAATTAAAGAGATTAACATAGACAGAGAGGAGGTTCTGAGTGGGAAATCTCCAGGCCCAGATGAAATGTATCCCAGGCTGCTGAGTGAAGCAAGGGAGGAAATAGCAGGGGGGCTGGCAATAATTTTCAATTCCTCTCTGTCCACAGGCGAGGTGCTGGAGGGCTGGAGGATAGACAATGTGGTTCCATTATTCAAGAAGGGAGGAAGGGATAAAGCAGGAAACTACAGGCCAGTCAGTCTAACCCCAGTGGTGGGGAAATTATTGGAAACAATTCTGAGAGACAGGATTAATCTGCATTTGGAGAGGCAGGTTGCTGTGGATCTTTTTGTGCTGATACTGGAGAGCTGCCTATCGCCCCGTCTCCTCTCCCCACTTACGGGCAAGGCTACCCCGACCCTGCTCCCTGTCACCTTGGCACGGCTAACCTGGCATCCTGGATCTGCCCCTTCAGTGGCAAAGTGCCCAGGTGCCAGGGTACCACACTGCTCAGAGCCTGACCAGGCAGCGGTCTCCAATGGCCTGTGAGACACCCCAAGTGCCATTACACCTGATCCATGTTTCTGAAAGCAGTACTGAACAGCACCCTGGCGAGCTAACCCAGGTGTGGCCATTAATGCCCAGGCCCCGGGAGAATCGGGTGGCGACATATGTTAATTGATAGGTGCGATCCCAATCGAGAGATGTTTCTCGCCATTCTCGAGAATCCCGAGAGAGGCCTCTCGCGTAATTCAACAGTCTTGTCGAGTTACCAGGTCGGGCACAACATCATCGACGAGTGCAGAGCTCCCTCAGTACTGCACTGGATTATCAGCAAAGACCTTTTGCTAAAGTCTCTCAAATGGGACTTGAACAGAGGACCTTCTGAAACGCGCTGCCAGGTAAACCCTGCGTCCAACAGACACTCTAACACCTCCTGCACTCCCAAGCAGCAATGGCTGCCCCCTCTTCTTATTTATCTCCACCCCCTCACTCGGGCCTGGCTGATTGACCTGACACAGCTGTCCCAGTTATTCAACCTTTGTTCCTCGCTGTGGACTGACTACAGCCCCGGAAGTGGCCACCATTCCCAGACTAGAGAGCTGCCAGTCATCTGGCAGTCCTTGGACGCAGGGCGCTCCACCACATGGGGACAATTAACTCCCTGACGACTGTAAAATTCTGGTCTGGATTTTCAGGGCTGGTGGAGGTGTTCACCCCGGACATTGCAGCCTCTGTTCTTGTACAATGGGTATGAGGTAAACAGAGAAAGAGGTTAAGTTTTATTCAGCCAGTGAGATGGTGGTGCATGGATTACCCATAAACCCATGGGATCACTACAGTGCAGAAGGAGGCCATTCGGCCCATTGAGTCTGCACCATACCCAGGCCCTATCCCCGCAACACCACACAACCTTTTTGGACACTAAGGGCAATTTAGCATGACCAATCCACCTAACCTGCAAATCTTTTGGACTGTGGGAGGAAACCAGAGCACCCAGAGGAAACCCACGCAGACACGGGGAGAAAGAGAAAACTTCACACGGACAATCACCCGAGGTCAGAATTGAACCCGGATCCCTGGTGCTGTGATGCAGCAGTGCTAACCTCTCTGCTACCGTGCCGTCTGTATACTTAAGAAAGGAATACTTGGGCACTGATCATTTTATCTTTGAGGAGTGCAACTTTTGAAGCAGGACAAAGAGGGTAGGAGAGTTGGATTAGCAAAGATCTGGCACCGATCCAGTATAGTCTCCGTGATAACCCTTGCAGGGACCATGGGGAATCACTTATCAGTCTCGCTTTGTGGAGTAAGAGTTCCCATGGTAATGAGCGGAAGCCTGTCCAGCTGGGACTTGCGAACCAGCCCTTTCAATACCGTCTCAATCCGGAAGTCCCATTAGTCCCGGGGTGGGATATTGTGTTGTGCACCGTGGGTGCAGTTCAGAATAAATCTGTTTAAACTTTCCTCATTGTGTCTCCTGGATTACAACAGACTCTTTCTCCTAGTGGTTTTATGGTTAAATAAGTAGACCGTGAATAGAATGTTCTGTAAATTAGTTGCGTGTTATTTAGCAGTTGCAACCAATCACATCTTACATATATAGATACATAGAAGATAGGGTCAGGAGGAGGCCTTTTGGCCCTTCGAGCCTGCTCTGCCATTCATCACGATCATGGCTGTTCATCCAACTCAATAGCCTAATCCTGCTTTCTCCCCATAGCCTTTGATTCCTTTCTCCCCAAGTGCAAATCCAGCCGCCTCTTGGGATATATTCAAGGTTTTAGCATCAACTACTTCCTGTGGTAATGAATTCCACAGGCTCACCACTCTTTGTGTGAAGAAATGTCTCCTCATCTCTGTCCGAAATGGTTTACCCTGAATCCTCAGGCTGTGACCCTTGGTTCTGGACACACCCATCATTGGTAACATCTTTCCTGCATCTACCCCTGTCCAGTCCCGTTAGAATTTTATAAGTCTCTATGAGATCCCCCCTCATTCTTCTGAACTGCATCTTCATGCATATCATGTCCTGAATACATTTTGTTGCAAATTGAGACCCAGTTTTTATCTCATCAATAGTTGGGCTCCATTCAGAGATGAGCAGATCAAAAGGATAAAAATAACACGCCATCAAGAGAAGGCTCTCGGTGTGTGAAATAGTCTGAGATGTGACTGATGGACTTCTCTGTAATCAGTAATCACTGGTTGATTGATTGTCTAATAGTTCTGTTACTCAAATATGCACAAACACACACCCCACATGTGCAAGTACCTTCCTCAAGTACCGTCCACTCCATTGCCGCCACTTTGTTGGTAGTCACAAGAAGAAGCTTGAAATTAGCTCTGTAAATAGCAGCACATCGCAGCACTATTCAATCAGAACTCCTGTTAAAGCTGAATCTATCTGCTTGATAATGCATTGTGAAAGTTAACTCCGATTAGGAGCCAGAAGCAATTTATAATAATAATCTTTATTGACATTGAAAATGCAACCCAAATTACTGATCAACATATCCCAAAACAAACCCAAATTGATCTAAAATCAATTAAAATCAGCACAGAGGGAGTCTGTCCCACGGGTCAGCGGGAGCAGGTTGTCGAGTTTCACACTCCCCTGCGTCCTTTCCACGTTTCAAAGAACATCTTTCCCCTTCCGATTAATTGTCCAGTTTCCTTTTGGAAACTCGGATTGAATCTGCCTCCAGCACACACACACACACTCAGAACATCCCAGGCCCTAACCACTTGCTGCATAGGGTTTCCTCCGTGGCATTTCCTCTGTTTCCAATCACATTAAATTGGGATGCTCTGGTTCTTGCCTTACATTTTTGGAAACCATTTCCTTCTATCTGCTCTTTCTGAACCTCGTATGGTTTTGAACACCTCTATCAGGTCTCTCTGAACAACCTCAGCTTTACCTATCTGACCCTGGAAAAGTCCTTCTTCCCTGGAACCTTTTTGGTTAATCCTTTCTGAACTCTCTCTGATACCTTCTTGTTCTTCCTGAAGAGTGGCGCCCAAAACTGGACTCTATACACCAGTTGAAGCCAAACCAGTCTATCTTTTTTCACAGTGGTCCCCATAGTTATAATGCTTTTGTGTTCTATTGTCACTTATTCACCATGTCTTTGGTGGAAGGAAGGGTGGAAAAATGACACAGAAAGGCATGGAGGGCAAAGTAAAACCATCTTTTCTTAGCCCGCAGAGGAGAACCTTCCCCACAACAGCGGAGCTGCCTGTGCCTAATGGAGCTCCCCTATTCAGATCACTGGGATCTGCCTGCCTGGCCCCCATATCCCCCCAACCCATCATCTTGGAAATACATAATGTACTCCAAGCAGAGTCAGCAGGGCTTCATGAAGGGGAAATCAGTGCAGTAGATAACGGGGAGCCGATGGATGTGGTATATCTGGATTTCCAGAAAGCCTTTGACAAGGTGCCACACAAAAGGTTGCAGCATAAGATAAAGATGCATGGCATTAAGGGTAAAGCATGGATAGAGGATTGGTTAATTAATAGAAAGCAAAGAGTTGGGATAAATGGGTGTTTCTCTGGTTGGCAATCAGTAGCTAGTGGTGTCCCTCAGGGATCCTGTTGGGCCCACAATTGTTCACAATTTACATTGATGATTTGGAGTTGGGGACCAAGGGCAATGTGTCCAAGTTTGCAGATGACACTAAGATGAGTGGTAAAGCGAAAAGTGCAGAGGATACTGGAAGTCTGCAGAGGGATTTGGATAGGTTAAGTGAATGGGCTCGGGTCTGGCAGATGGAATACAATGTTGACAAATGTGAGGTTATCCATTTTGGTAGGAATAACGCAAACGGGATTATTATTTAAACGATAAAATATTATCGCTATTCAGAGAGACTTGGGTGTGCTAGTGCATGAGTCACAGAAGGTTGGGTTACAAGTGCAACAGGTGATTAAGAAGGCAAATGGAATTTTGTCCTTCATTGCTAGAGGGATGGAGTTTAAGACTAGGGTGGTTATGTTGCAATTGTATAAGGTGTTAGTGCGGCCACACCTGGAGTATTGTGCTCAGTTTTGGTCTCCTTACTTGAGAAAGGACGTACTGGCGCTGGAGGCTGTGCAGAGGAGATTCACTAGGTTAATCCCAGAGCTGAAGGGGTTGGATTATGAGGAGAGGTTGAGTAGACTGGAACTGTACTCGTTGGAATTTAGAAGGATGAGGGGGGATCTTATAGAAACATTTAAAATTATGAAGGGAATAGATAGGATAGATGCGGGCAGGTTGTTTCCACTGGCGGGTGACAGCAGAACTAGGGGGCATAGCCTCAAAATAAGGGGAAGTAGATTTAGGACTGAGTTTAGGAGGAACTTCTTCACCCAAAGGGTTGTGAATCTATGGAATTCCTTGCCCAGTGAAGCAGTTGAGGCTCCTTCATTACATGTTTTTAAGGTAAAGATAGATAGTTTTTTGAAGAATAAAGGGATTAAGGGTTATGGTGTTCGGGCCGGAAAGTGGAGCTGAGTCCACAAAAGATCAGCCATGATCTAATTGAATGGCGGAGCAGGCTCGAGGGGCCAGATGGCCTACTCCTGCTCCTAGTTCTTATGTTCTTATGACAAACTTATTAGAATTCTTTTGATGTGGTATTGAGCAGGATGGATATAGGGGACCCAGTAGATGCAATATACTTGGATTCCGAAACACGTTCAGTAAGGTACCGCATAAAAGGAGGCTTAATAAGATAAGAGCTCAAGGTGTGGTGTTGGGGGGTAGCATATCAGCATGGATAGAGGATTGGCCAACTGATAGAAGGCAGAGTTTGGGATAAGAGGGCCATTTTCCAGATGGTAACCTGTAACTAGTGGAGTGTCACAGGGATCAGTGCTGGGACCACAGTATCTTAGAATTTTGATGATGAAAATGAATGTCCTATTGTCAAGTTTAGAGAAAACACAAGAATAGGTGGGAAGGCAGGTGGTGAGGATGGCACAGAGATCTAACTAAAAAGAAAAGTCTGTTCTGGGTGGGGTTAGCGAGGTCCCATGCTGGGCATAGCTCCGCTCTCCAATGACACTTTGTTGTGCCCCAGCAGGGAACGACCCCTCAGGGCCAAACTCTGCGCCATTTCCTGCGTTGAAGAGCTCCAGCGAGCGGAGCTGCTCCGTGCAGGAAGAGATCGAGATGCCAATAAATGGCATCCTTATCTCTCGGCCCCACCAACGAAATCCCCGGATACCCCTACGCGACAGCTCACCTATAGGGGGCTCACCGAGCCCCTGCACCCAAACTCACATGGACAATGCAACCTTGGGCCCTATCCTGGCGAGGGCAAAATGGCAGCCTGGCTCCCTGGCAGTGTCCATGCCAGCCTGTTATTGCCACCTGGGCACCCTGCCACTGCCAGACTGGGGGCAACCTGCCACTGCTAGGGTGCCAGCATGGCATTGTCAAGGTGTCCAGGTGGCACCAGCAATGTCAGGGTGCCACCCTGCCCAGAGGCTGATCACCCAGGGGCCTCCAATTGCCTGAGAGCACCTCCCCCCTCTCAGGTACCTTTCCCCCTGCTCCCTGTTTGTGGGGACCAGGACTGAACGGTGCCCTGCTAGTGTCTCCTCAGGTGACCGTTAGACCTGGCTGGAGTACGGCTGAGTGGGTTCTCAAACTCAGCTGTGTGAGACTGGGTCCCGCCCATCAAATTGCGACGTTCGATCCCGCAAAGAGCAATGGCCATCGGGGATCTGGGAGAAGCCTCTCCCAGGGTCTGCAGACTGTGTCACGTCCCGGTTCCGGTGGGATGCGGCTGGTACATTATGCCTAAAGTGTCGTTTTCTTTTAATTATTCCTCTAAGGAATGTGGGCGTTTCTGGTTTGGCCAGAATTACATGCCCATCCCTAGTTATCCTTCAGAAGGAGGTGGTGAACTGGCGCCTTGAACCGCTGCAGTCCTTGAGGTGTAGGTACACCCACTGTGCTATTAGCGAGGGGATTCCAGGATTTTGCACCAGTGACAGGGAAGGAAAAACTATATATTTCCAAGTCAGGATGGTGAGTGACTTGGAGGGGAACCTCAAGGTGGTGGGGTTCCCAGGCATCTGCTGCGCTTGTCCTTCTGGATGGTAGTGACCATGGGTTTGGAAGTCGCTATTTCAGGAACCTTGGGTGAGTTCCCGCAGGGCACCTTGTACATGGTACACACGGCTGTCACTGTCATCGGTGGCGGAGGGTTTGAATACAGAGGGATATAGACGGGTTAGGTGAGTGGGTAAAAACTTGACAGATGGAATACAATATGGGGAAATGTGAAGTTATGCACTTTGGTAGTAGGAATAAAGGTGCTGAATATTATTTAGATGGAGAAAGGGCAGCACGGTAGCACAGTGGTTGACACTGTTGCTTCACAGCACCAGGATCCCGGGTTTGATTCCCGGCTTGGGTCACTGTCTGTGCGGAGTCTGCACGTTCTCCCCGTGTCTGCCTGGGTTTCCTCCGGGTGCTCCGGTTTCCTCCCACAAGTCCCCAAGGACTTGCTTGTTAGGTGAATTGGACCTTCTGAATTCCCGAAGAGGCGCCGGAGTGTGACGACTCGGGGCTTTTCACAGTAACTTCATTGCAGTGTTAATGTAAGCCTGCTTGTGACAATAATAAAGACTATTATTATTAAAAACTGCAGCACAGAGGGATTTGGGGGCCTCATACATAAAGCACAAAGGAGCTTCCATGCAGTTTCATCAGGTAATTAGAAAGGCAAATGGAAATCTGGTCTTTATTTCAGAGTGAATGGAGCATAAAAGTAGGGAATTCCTGCTAAGAATATAACTATACAAGGTACCAGTTAGACCACGCCTGGAATACTGGAAACAGTGGCCCCCCCTTATCTAAGGAATACCGGCACTGGGGCAGTCACATCAGATCAAACATGACCTCCTTGAATGGCGGTGCCAAATGGCCGACGTCGGCTCCTATACCTTACCGTCTTTCTCCACGTTGCATCTCAGCCGTTCCAGACTCTCTGCAGTTGCAGACTTAATAATGTCAACTACCATCTGGTGGCAGTGATTAAACTCTTTATAGCTCAATAACATGAACAATTCGAAACATTTGGAGTTCAAAAGGCTGGGTCCGAGCTTGGCTGTACATGAGCTGTGGAAATATTGGGAGCTGAGCATTAACTCGAATGAATGTTCTGCTAGGTAACTGCGATTGATTCCGAAACAGCCAGATTAAATCCAATGGACTCTATTCTGGACCCGCTCCAGGTTGCACCTGTAGGTGGGAAAGCCTGTACAACTGAGGTCATAAATAAGTTAGATAATAATGATCTTCAAATCTCATTGTGGGCTAATTGCTTCCAAATGCTTAACCCACTTGTCTGAAATTTGTCTCCCTTCTATTTTAACAGGGACATTAACCCAATTACAATAAGTGAGTCATATCTGTTATGCTACTGTCTCATTTCAAGGTTGTTGTCTTGATTTAGGCAGCAAACTCTGCAATAAATAATTTAAATTCCTGTACAATTAACATCTGAAAGGAATAAATTAAATACACACCAGAATAGACGTTCTCTTCAGCTGGCCGGTTCAGACGTGATGTCACGAAACATTCTTCAGATAGGAAGTTATTGGAAACAGGAACTCCGTCTCCACAAAATAATTGAGGCTGGGAGCCATCAATTACAAATTTCAAACCTAAAATTGATGAAGCTTTGCTGGGCCAGGGTTTCGGGAATGACGAGGGTCGGTGGAGCTGAGAAGCAGATCAGCAAACAGGTGGTCAAACAGGCTCATAGGGCTGAATGGCCCTCTCCTGCAGTCCTGTGATGTAGGAAAGGGAAAATAAGAACATAAGACATAGGAGCAGAATGAGGCCACTCGGCCCATCCAGTCTGCTCCGCCATTCAATCATGGCTGATATTTTTCTCATCCCCATTCTCCTGCCTTCTCCCCATAACCCCCGATCCCCTTATTAATCAAACACCTATCTATCTCTATCTTAAAGACACTCAGTGTGTTGGCCTCCACAGCCTTCTGCGGCAAAGAATTCCACAGATTCACCACCCTCTGGCTGAAGAAATTGCTCCTCCTCTCTTTTTTTAAAGGATCGTCTCTTTAGTCTGAGATGGTGTCCTCTGGTTCTAGTTTTTCCTACAAGTGGGAACATCCTCTCCCTGTCCACTCTATCCAGGCCTCGCAGTATCCTGTGAGTTTCAATAAAATCCCCCTTCATCCTTCTAAACTCCAACGAGTACAGACCCAGAGTCCTCAACCGTTCCTCATACGATGATTTCTTCATTCCCAGGATCATTGGAGTTTGCACTGGAGTGCTGAGCTTGTTGCATTTGAGTGCTACAGTGAGGGTTTGGTGACTGAGGGAGTATAAGGGTTCATTTTTATTTAAAGTCTAGTATTTATTTTATTTAGTTAATTAACTTAAAAGTTGCTGTTTGGTCGATAAGAAGGTGAATTTTGAATCGGCTTTAAACAAGGTTCTATTTGTAGGTACTTGCAGCTGGAGCTTGTTAATTAGTAAATTGGATTAGGCCAGTTTTCAGAGGCTAGAGTCACAGTATAAATTTGAGCTAGTTACAGTGCAGACTTAGTTTGCACTAGAGTGCTGTGCTTGTGGCATTTGAGTGCTACAGTGAGAGTTTGGTGACTGAGGGAGTGCTGAGCTTGTGGCATTTGAGTGCTACAGTGAGAGTTTGGTGACTGAGGGAGTGCTGAGCTTGTGGCATTTGAGTGCTACAGTGAGAGTTTGGTGACTGAGGGAGTTAGGTGAGGAGGGAGTAAGGTGCTCCTTACATTTCATTTCCTATATTTATCAAAGAGCGTGAAGGGAGCCAGGAGTTTAGAGTACAGCTGACTGGAAGTAGAGTCGGAGGGCGGAGGTCCAGTTGGTCCAAGGGGCAGCTAATTCTGTAAAGTAAGAGGGGATGGAGGCTAGGGCAGTTGCATGCTCCTCCTGTAGGATGTGGGTGGTGAGGGATACCACTGGTGTCCCCGCTGACTATACCTGCGGGAAGTGCACCCAACTCCAGCTCCTCAGAGACCGTGTTAAGGAACTGGAGCTGGAGCTGGATGAACTTCGGATCATCCGGGAGGCAGAGGGGGTTATCGAGAAGAGTTACAGGGAGGTAGCCACACCCAAGGTACTGGACAAGAGTAGCTGGGTTACAGTCAGGGGAAAGAAAACTAACAGGCAGACAGTGCAGGGATCCCTCGTGGCCGTTCCCCTTCAAAACAACCCTAGCGGCCAGGTCTTTGGCACTGAGTCTGGCTCTGGGGCTCAGAAGGGAAGGGGGGAGCATAGAAAAGCAATAGTAATAGGAGATTCAATGGTTAGGGGAATAGATAGGAGATTCTATGGTCGCGAGCGAGACTCCCGAAAGGTATGTTGCCTCCCGGGTGCCAGGGCCAGGGATGTCTCGGATCGTGTCTTCAGGATCCTGAAGGGGGAGGGTGAGCAGCCAGAAGTCGTGGTGCACATTGGTACCAACGATGTAGGTAGGACAAGGGGTGTGGATGTAATAAACAAGTTTAGGGAGTTCGGCTGGAAGTTAAAGGCCAGGACAGACAGAGTTGTCATCTCTGGTTTGTTGCCGCTGCCACGTGATAGCGAGGCTAGGAATAGGGAGAGAGTGCAGTTGAACACGTGGCTGCAGGAATGGTGTAGGAGGGAGGGCTTCAGGTATTTGGATAATTGGAGCGCATTCTGGGGAAGGTGGGACCTGTACAAGCAGGACTGGTTGCATCTGAACCAGAGGGGCACCAATATCCTGGGGGGGAGGTTTTCTAGTACTCTTCGGGAGGGTTTAAACTAATTTGGCAGGGGAATGGGAACCGGATTTGTAGTCCAGCAACTAAGGAAGCCAATATTCAGGACGCCAAAGCACGTATTGATGCGGTGGGGAAGGTAACACTGACAAAGGAGAGTACTTGCAGGCAAGGAGATGGGTTGAAGTGTGTATACTTCAATGCAAGAAGCATCAGGAATAAGGTGGGTGAACTTAAGGCATTGATCGGTACTTGGGACTACGATGGGGTGGCCATCACGGAAACTTGGATAGAAGAGGGGCAGAAATGGTTGATGGAGGTCCCTGGCTATAGATGTTTCAACAAGATTAGGGAGGGTGGTAAAAGAGGTGGGGGGGGGGGTGGGGTGGCATTGTTAATTAGAGATAGTATAACAGCTGCAGAAAGGCAGTTCGAGGAGGATCTGCCTACTGAGGTAGTATGGGTTGAAGTCAGAAATAGGAAAGGAGCAGTCACCTTAGACATAGACATAGAACAGTACAGCACAGAACAGGCCCTTCGGCCCTCGATGTTGTGCCGAGCAATGATCACCCTACTTAAACCCACGTAACCCGTATACCCGTAACCCAACAATCCCCCCATTAACCTTACACTACGGGCAATTTAGCATGGCCAATCCACCTAACCCGCTCATCTTTGGACTGTGGGAGGAAAACGGAGCACCCGGAGGAAACCCACGCACACACGGGGAGGACGTGCAGACTCCACACAGACAGTGACCCAGCAGGGAATCGAACCTGGGACCCTGGAGCTGTGAAGCATTGATGCTAACCACCATGCTACCGTGAGGCCTTTTTTTTTTAGCTGGGGGGGGGGGTTGGGAGTTTTCTATAGGCCCCCCAATAGCAGCAGAGATGTGGAGGAACAGATTGGGGAACAGATTTTGGAAAGGTGCAGAAGTCACAGGGTAGTAGTCATGGGTGACTTCAACTTCCCAAACAGTATGTAGATTGTCCGACCAGAGGGGAGGCCATATTGGTTTTGGTACTTGGTAATGAACCAGAGCAGGTGATAGATTTGTTAGTGGGGGAGCATTTTGGAGGTAGTGACCACAATTCTGTGACTTTCACTTTAGTAATGGAGAGGGATAGGTGCGTGCAACAGGGCAAGGTTTACAATTGGGGGAAGGGTAAATACAATGCTGTCAGAGCAGAACTGAAGTGCATAAGTTGGGAACATAGGCTGTCAGGGAAGGACACAAGTGAAATGTGGAACTTGTTCAAGGAACAGGTACTGCGTGTCTTTGATATATATGTCCCTGTCAGGCAGGGAAGAGATAGTCGAGTGAGGGAACCATGGTTGACAAGAGAGGTTGAATGTCTTGTTAAGAGGAAGAAGGAGACTTATGTAAGGCTGAGGAAACAAGGTTCAGACAGGGCGCTGGAGGGATACAAGACAGCCAGGAGGGAACTGAAG
Source organism: Scyliorhinus canicula (assembly GCF_902713615.1). Lineage (NCBI taxonomy): Eukaryota > Metazoa > Chordata > Chondrichthyes > Carcharhiniformes > Scyliorhinidae > Scyliorhinus > Scyliorhinus canicula. The sequence goes on along the minus strand of NC_052154.1, from coordinate 196,354,549 downwards.
AAAGGGATTCGGAGAGCTAAGCGAGGGCATGAAAAATCTATGACGGGTAGGATCAAGGAAAACCCCAAGGCCTTTTACACATATGTGAGAAATATGAGAATGACTAGAGCGAGGGTAGGTCCGATCTAGGACAGTAGCGGGAGGTTGTGTATTGAGTCTGAAGAGATAGGAGAGGTCTTGAACAAGTATTTTTCTTCAGTATTTACAAACGAGATATAGGGGGGATGTCAGAGGTAGGTTCTTTACCCAGAGAGTAGTGGGGGCATGGAATGCACTGCCTGTGGAAGTAGTTGAGTAGGAAACGTTAGGGACCTTCGAGCGGCTATTGGATAGGTACATGGATTATGGTAGAATAATGGAGTGTAGATTAATTTCTTCTTAAGGGCAGCACGGTAGCATTGTGGTTAGCACATTTGCTTCACAGCTCCAGGGTCCCAAGTTCGATTCCGGCTTGGGTCACTGTCTGTGTGGAGTCTGCAGATCCTCCCCGTGTCTGCGTGGGTTTCCTCCGGGTGCTCCGGTTTCCTCCCACAGTCCAAAGATGTGCAGGTTGGGTGGATTGGTCATGATAAATTGCCCCTAGTGTCCAAAATTCTATGATTAACCTAGGATAAAAGTTCGGCGCAACATCGTGTGCACGCCGGGGACTGTGCTCGTGCGCACCGGGGACTGTGCTCGTGCGCACCGGGGACTGTGCTCGTGCGCGGTGGGGACTGTGCTCGTGCGCGGTGGGGACTGTGCTCGTGCACACCGGGGACTGTGCTCGTGCGCGGCGGGGACTGTGCTCGTGCGCACCGGGGACTGTGCTCGTGTGCACCGGAGACGGTGCTCGTGCGCGGTGGGGTCTGTGCTCGTACACACCGGGGACTGTGCTCGTGCGCGGTGGGGTCTGTGCTCGTGCGCACCGGGGACTGTGCTCGTGCGCGGCGGGGACTGTGCTCGTGTGCACCGGGGACGGTGCTCGTGTGCACCGGGGACGGTGCTCGTGCGCGGTGGGGTCTGTGCTCGTACACACCGGGGACTGTGCTCGTGCGCGGTGGGGTCTGTGCTCGTGCACACCGGGGACTGTGCTCGTGCGCGGCGGGGACTGTGCTCGTGTGCACCGGGGACGGTGCTCGTGCGCGGTGGGGACTGTGCTCGTGCGCGGCGGGGACTGTGCTCGTGTGCACCGGGGACGGTGCTCGTGCGCGGTGGGGTCTGTGCTCGTGCGCACCGGGGACTGTGCTCGTGCGCACCGGGGACTGTGCTCGTGCGCGGCGGGGACTGTGCTCGTGTGCACCGGGGACGGTGCTCGTGCGCGGTGGGGACTGTGCTCGTGCGCGGCGGGGACTGTGCTCGTGCGCACCGGGGACTGTGCTCATACACGGTGGGGACTGTGCTCGTGCGCGGTGGGGACTGTGCTCGTGCGCGGCGGGGACTGTGCTCGTGCGTGGCGGGGACTGTGCTCGTGCGTGGTGGGGACTGTGCTCGTGCGCGGTGGGGACTGTGCTCGTGCGCGGTGGGGACTGTGCTCGTGCGCGGCGGGGACTGTGCTCGTGCGTGGTGGGGACTGTGCTCGTGCGCGGCGGGGACTGTGCTCGTGCGCGGTGGGGACTGTGCTCGTGCGCGGCGGGGACTGTGCTCGTGCACACCGGGGACTGTGCTCGTGCGTGGTGGGGGTCTGTGCTCGTGCGCGGCGGGGACTGTGCTCGTGCGCGGCGGGGACTGTGCTCGTGCGCGGCGGGGACTGTGCTCGTGCGCGGTGGGGACTGTGCTCGTGCGCGGTGGGAACTGTGCTCGTGCGTGGTGGGAACTGTGCTTGTGCACACCGGGGACTGTGCTCGTGCGCGGTGGGGACTGTGCTCGTAAACTGCGGGCACTGTGCTCGTGCGCACCGGGGACTGTGCTCGTAAACGGTGGGGACTGTGCTCGTGCACGGTGGGGACTGTTCTCGTGCGCGGTGGGGACTGTGCTCGTGCACGGTGGGGACTGTTCTCGTGCACGTTGGGAACTGTGCTCGTGCGCGGTAGGGTCTGTGCTCGTGCGCGGTAGGGACTGTGCTCGTGCGCGGTGGGGACTGTGCTCGTGCGCGGTGGGGACTGTGCTCGTGCACACCGGGGGCCGGACATGTATGCATTTGCCTTCCGGGGTCTCCTCAGCTTGTGAAATGTTTCAGCGGGTAATGGAGAATATCCTCTGCGGATTGCCGTTTGTAGCGGCCTACCTGGACAACATGCTCATTCCGGAGGGGTGGGCATCCAACCAGAAACATTTGCACAACCTGGCCGAGGTTCTCCCACGTTTCGAGGCAGCCAGAGTTCGCCTGCGCCAGGAGAAATGTGTTCCACGCTGCGGAGCTTACATATTTGCCATCCCACGTGGACTGCCACGGCCTGCACCCAGTCGAGCACAAGGTTACGGGCCATCCTGCAGGACTCTGTCTGGCTGTTGGAGCTTTGTTCGTTCTTGGGGCTCAGTAACTACTTTGGGAAATTCATCTCCAACCTGGCTAACCTCGTGGCCCCCCTCCATCAGTGATGGAAATATAGCCAGCCACGGGAATGCGATCAGCCACAGCATGCGGCTTTCTCCGAAGTAAAGTAGCTATCGTGCTTGTTGCCCATTTCCACCTTGCCAACCGCTCTTGCTGAACTGTGCCACCTCGCTCCACGGGGTTGGGGCCGTCCTATCCCACGGCATGGATGACGGATCAGAACGTCCCATAGCATTCACCCCCAGGACACTGACCGATACAGAGCTTTACTGTGCTCAAATCGAGAAGGAGAATCTGGTAAGTCTTCGTGGTGAAAACATTTCACCGGTATATTTATGGGCAAGCATTCCCGGTGCCCATGGAACACAAACCTTTTCTGGAACTACTGAAGGAGGACAGGGTGATTTCTACTACCCCCCCCCCCCCAAACACCCCCATCATGTCCGCACGGATCCAGTGTTGGACTCTCCTGCTGGCCGCCTACATGTACGTATGGAGGACTGTTCCAGGGGCGAAGGTTCCCCACGCTGTCGGGTTAAGGCACCTCCCCCTTCCAACCTGGCCGCCGATACCTGCTTCAGCCAGCAAGGTGTTCACCGCCGGCAAGGTCATCACCGCCGGCAAGGCCATCACCGCCGGCAAGGTCATCGCAGCCGGCAAGGTCATCGCAGCCGGCAAGGTCATCGCCGCCGGCAAGGACATCACAGCCGGCAAGGTCATCACCGCCGGCAAGGCCATCACCGCCGGCAAGATCATCACCGCCGGCAAGGCCATCACCGCCGGCAAGGTCATCACCGCCGGCAAGGTCATCACCGCCGGCAAGGCCATCGCCGCCGGCAAGGTGTTCACCGCCGGCAAGGTCATCACCGCCGGCAAGGTCATCACCGCCGGCAAGGCCATCACCGCCGGCAAGGCCATCGCCGCCGGCAAGGTCATCGCCGCCGGCAAGGTCATCGCCGCCGGCAAGGTCATCGCCGCCGGCAAGGTCATCGCCGCCGGCAAGGTGTTCGCCGCCGGCAAGGTGTTCGCCGCCGGCAAGGTCATCGCCGCCGGCAAGGTCATCGCCGCCGGCAAGGTCATCGCCGCCGGCAAGGTCATCGCCGCCGGCAAGGTCATCGCCGCCGGCAAGGTCATCGCCGCCGGCAAGGTCATCGCCGCCGGCAAGGTCATCGCCGCCGGCAAGGTCATCGCCGCCGGCAAGGTCATCGCCGCCGGCAAGGTCATCGCCGCCGGCAAGGTCATCGCCGCCGGCAAGGTCATCGCCGCCGGCAAGGTCATCGCCGCCGGCAAGGTCATCGCCGCCGGCAAGGTCATCGCCGCCGGCAAGGTCATCGCCGCCGGCAAGGTCATCGCCGCCGGCAAGGTCATCACCGCCGGCAAGGTCATCGCCGCCGGCAAGGTGTTCACTGCCGGCAAGATCATCGCCGCCGGCAAGGTCATCGCCGCCGGCAAGGACATCACCGCCGGCAAGGACATCACCGCCGGCAAGGTCATCACCGCCGGCAAGATCATCACCGCCGGCAAGGTGTTCACCGCCGGCAAGGTCATCGCAGCTGGCAAGGTGTTCACCGCCGGCAAGATCATCACCGCCGGCAAGGCCATCACCGCCGGCAAGGTCATCGCGCCTTACATTTTCATGAACTCTTTACCTATCACCGCATCTCATATTCGCGTTTGGACCCAGACGGACCCGCAGTTCCGTGACAGGCACCTTGTATTATAAGGGGCCCAACACCAGGCGTTGCCGGATGACCTGAGGACTTGTACATCTAAAATCCTGGAGCTGAGCGTCGAGGATGGAGCGATCCTTTGAAGAACATGAGTCATGGTTCCAGAAGAGGGCTCAGCATTCACACGGCCTTCACAACGGGTACCCGGGAGTATGGAAAAGTAAGACATTGGCCAGCGGGTAGGTCTGGTGGCCCGGAATAGATGCTGACATTGAGAAGTTGGCCCAGCAATGTGAGTAATGTCAGGAACACCAGACGTTGCCGACTCCACCTCCACCTGTGGGAATGGTCGGGTTGACCCTGGGGCCGCCTCCACGTTGACTTTGCGGGACGTTTCCAAGCCTCCATGTTCCTCATTATAGTTGACGCCGCTGCAAATGGATGTCGGCAACAACCACAAAGGCCACAGCCCAGCAGCTTCACCAGACGGGCAGCACAAACGGCATCTCCGAACTGCTAGTTTCTGGTGACGGCTCGGCCTTTAACAGCACAGAATTCAGCTCCGGCTCCTTTGTGCAATCGAACGGAATTCGCCATCTGTATATCGTTCGTGTCACTGGCCTTGACTGGCTTGCCTGAGCGAGCGATCCAAACTTTCAAACGGGATGAAGAAGCAGACCTCGGGATCCCTGGAGACGCATTTACCCAGGCTCCTTTTTTGCCATCAGACCACGGCATATACCATGATGGGGGTCGCACCATCCGAGCAGTTCATTGTACGCCGCCTCTGCACTCGGGTGACCCTGGCGCTCCCGCACATCGGCAGGAAGGTTCGTACCTTTGAGTTCGAGGCAGACACGGCCAAGTGTGTGCCGCTACATAACTTTGCCGGGTGACTGCGTGCACGACCTGAACTTTGGCGGCGCGGCCACTTGGATCCCGGACATGGTACCGTCTCCGGCCGGGCAGGTGGCATACAAACTGTGAGCACAAGGCCACGAGTCGAACCAGCAGGTGGATCACCTCTGCAGTAATGCCCCTGATCTACCGCACCCGCTCCTAAATGCCCCAGCCCCGCGTGTCCCACCGTGTCCCAACTGGCCATGGGACCGTAGGACACCGAGGTGGCAGATGCAGACCTTTCGCTCTCGAGAAGGGCACTCCGCCACCAGCGGAGACCGACGACCCTGTTCTCCGCACGAAATCATTGATCCCCAGTCCAGTATCCGCCAACGGGCTCCGCACTAATGACACCCAAACACCAACCCTGGGTGAAGAAGATAAAAGGGACATCACGCCCGTGCGCTGAAGCGGATGCCACTCGGGGTTTTGGTTGGGAGGGGGAGGGGGGGCATTGTTACAACCCCCGCGGAGGTCATGGGGTGTGGGCCATCCGGTTCCCCGTGACCTCTACCAAGTATGAACTTCCCCAGTATCAGGGCTTCTCTTTAATGAAGGGAGCCGATGCAGCATAAACACCCTTCCCCGGGTGAAGGTAGAGGCTAGAGAACTCTTCAGGGAGTGGAGTAGCTTAACGTATGTGTTAAAAAATCATTAGTTTTGCCACCCGCACAATCAAAAGATGTGTAGGATAGGTGGATTGGCCGTGCAAAAAGTGTCCCTTAAATGGGAAAAAAAAAGAATTGTGAACTCTAAACCCCGAACCCTATATTATTTTTTATAATAATTTAAAATAAAGTTCTCTTCCCTGGAAAGCAGTGGAGTCTGGGTCACTGAATTTATTCAAGGTTGAGTTGGATAGATCTTTGATTGACAGCGGAGTCCTGGGTTAAGCGGAGTCCTGGATCTTAAGGGCAGGCAGGAAAGTAGAGTTCAGACCACAGCCAGATCAGCATGATATTATCGAAGGGCGGAGCAGGCTGGAAGGGCCGAATGGCGGAGCAGGCTGGAATCGCCGAATGGCGGAGCAGGCTCGAATCGCCGAATGGCGGAGCAGGCTGGAAGGGCCGAATGGCGGAGCAGGCTGGAATCGCCGAATGGCGGAGCAGGCTCGAATCGCCGAATGGCGGAGCAGGCTGGAAGGGCCGAATGGCGGAGCATGCTGGAAGGGCCGAATTGCGGAGCAAGCTGGAAGGGCCGAATGGCGGAGCAGGCTGGAAGGGCCGAATGGCGGAGCAGGCTGGAAGGGCCGAATGGCGGAGCAGGCTGGAAGGGCCGAATGGCGGAGCAGGCTGGAATCACCGAATGGCGGAGCAGGCTGGAAGGGCCGAATGGCGGAGCAGGCTGGAAGGGCCGAATGGCGGAACAGGCTGGAAGGGCCGAATGGCGGAGCAGGCTGGAAGGGCCGAATGGCGGAACAGGCTGGAAGGGCCGAATGGCGGAGCAGGCTGGAAGGGCCGAACGGTCTACACTTATGTCTTATGTCCCTATTTTGCAACAATTGAGAGAAGGCCGGTGACTTGTGGAATGTAAATTTACTTCTGTTGAGGATGACGTTGTGCAGTGAGTCATTTGTAGTGCTGCCTGGTCCAACGCCCCTCTGCTTTGTGGAGTTTTTGTAAATTGCTGTACACTCTACTTGCACTCTATTTATGATCCAACTTAAACAGTAACACCCTTCATCTTATCTGCTGTCTCTGCTCTTCAAGTTACCAAATCAGCAATTATTACTTGTTCAAAGTAACATGTTATTGTCGAGAACGATATTGCCCCTTTCTGCTACATCAAGGTTTAATGTTACCACTCGTCATTTTGTTTACAAACCTTATCGTACTGAAGGCCATTCAGCCCATCGTCCCTGTACTAGCTCTTTGAAAGAATTACCCCATTCACCCCACTCCCCTACTGCTTCCTCGTAGCTCTGCATTTTTATTCTTTTTAGTACATATTCAATTATCTTGCCAAACACCACTAAGGTAATTTAAAAAGTGGTGTCAATTCTTTCAATGAGATGTGGAATGACTGCCCATTCCCATTTTTTTTTCAATAGTCACACCAGCAAACGATCCTGATTTTCACTGGTGAGATTGCAATGACTGTGCCTTGGACGCTGGAGGAATCTTTCCAATTGAAGCTACGCAGCAAGCCAAGAAAGAAAGAGTTCATGTGTCAGGTCGCTAGCAGGTTTTGAGCAGGTGTAGAGGTAGGGAAAGTGTTACAACCCTTTCGGGGGCCAAACACTATATTGTGTAAGGTTCCCCTCCTGTACCTTGGACTACGGACTCCCCTGGCGATGGCCCTAATTGGGAGGAACCTCACAGGATATAAACCCCCACCTGGGAGCAGGTCAGGGAGAGTGACCCTGCGGGGTGAGGAGTAGTGGAATTGTGAGTACTGTAAGTAGACCTCCTGTCTACCTGGTGTCGTACCAAGTCCTTACCTTCGGCTATCACAGAAAGTGAGAGGGAAGTGTGGGGGAAAACGAGAGTGGACGTCTGTAATGGAAACAGAGAATGCTGGATAAACGTAGCAGGCGTGGCAGCAGCTGTGCAGAGAACACCAAATAACATTTGAGTCTCACATAACTCTTCAGAACTCTGAAAAAGATTGGAGCAAATGTCTGTAATAGGACAGAAGGCTGAAAACCGATAGATTTTTGTTGGGTAAGGACATTAATGGTTAAAGAGCCAGGGCGGGTAAATAGCATTAACGATACAGAGCAGCTATGATGCAATTGAATAGCAGGACAGGTTTGAGGGGCTGAATGGCCCACTTCTGATCCAGTGAAACATGTTGGTAACTTGATAGGCCTTCAATGTTGGTTATCATGACTAAATTTACTCACTTGAAATGCCTTGCAGGTTAATAATGAAAACGTTGTGAAGGTTGGCCACAGGCAAGTGGTGAACATGATTCGTCAGGGAGGGAACCATTTGGTACTCAAAGTTGTAACAGTAAGCAGAAATCTCGATCCAGAAGACACAGCTCGAAAGAAAGGTAATGACACCTGTTCTCCGGCTCCTTCTTATTGAGCAACATTCCCTGTGGCATGAACTTTTGAACTTACAGCACAGAAACATGTCATTTTGCCCGTCTGGTCCACCCTTGTGTTAATGCTGCAGGCAAGCATCCTCTCACCTTCCTCAACCACATCAGCATATTGCTTTTCCCTCCAGTACAAAGTAGCCTTCCATAAATACATCTATATCCCTCGCCTCAACTATTTCTCAGTGAGTTCTACAGTCTCACCACTCTCTGGGTGAAGACGTTTCACTTGAATTCTTTATTTGATCTATAAGGGACTATATTTGAATCCTGGTTTTGTTCTTCCCCCATAAATGGAAGCGTAGACCCTCTAAAACCCTCTTTAAAAACTCTTCCAATTTTAAAGACCCAATCGGTTGACCCCCTCCGCTATCTTTGATTGTTAATGGCATCTCTGGTGAAGATTATTCAACGTAGAATGATTGCTTTATTTCAAAATCCTAAAATAAGGAAACATGTTTGGAAGAAACTGTCCCAATAAAACAATTAAAACTTTTGAAAAAGTGGCAATTTGTGATTTATGCGGGAATACAATCTCGGGCCTGTTGTTGAGGAAGTGTTTGTGTTGGGATTGGAACATTCTGCATTTCAGGCATCCAGTGTCAGCACCAATCCCCAGGACCGGTACAGTACAACAATAGAGTCACAGGGCGTGATTTAACCAGGAAAAAAAACAAGAGTCTTGTTTTGAGCATGTTCCGCTATGTTGATAATATCGACATGTTGCACAACTTTAGGCCCATTCCCTTCCCCTGCTGAATATTCTGGACCCCTCCATAATGTCCTTTACCTTGACACCAGGGAGGCAACACAGCATGCAGGACACACCTTTACAGATATTGGAATGCCCTATAGTAACCTCATTCCCAGAGTCATTAGGGACATTTAAGCAACTCTTGGGCAGACACATGGACAGCAGTAAATTAAATGGGTGCAGGTTAGGTTGATCTTCGATTAGGATAAATGGTTGGCACAACATCGTGGGCCGAAGGGCCTGTACTGTGCTGTACTGTTCTCTGTTCCAGATATTGATGGGTTAAGTGGGCAAAAAGCTAGCAAGTGGAGTATAATGTGGGAAAATTTGAAGTTGTTCATTTTGGAAGGAAGAACAAAAGAACAGAGTATTATTTCAATGAAAAAAAAATGCAGAAAACTGCAACACAAAGTGACTTAGGGACGTGTGCATGACACACAGTAGCTGGCACACAGGGGCAGCAGATAATCAGGGGGGTTATTGGAATGATGGCCCTTATTTCAAGGGGGTTGGAGTCTAAGAGTTGGGAAGACTTGATGCAGCTGTACAAGGTACTGGTGAGACCCCATCTGGAACACTGGGAGCAGATTTGGTCCCCTTATTTAAGGAAAGATATTATTTAATTGGAGGGGGTTCAGAGAAGGTTCACTAGGATGATCCCTGGTCTGGAGGGATTGTGTTTGAGCAAAGGTTAAACAGATTAGGACTCATTGGAATTGAGAAGAATGAGAGGTGATCTCAGTGAAACATATCAGATTCCTCAACGGCTGACAGCACATTGGTTAGCACAGTTGCAGAAGGAGGCCATTTGGCCCATTGAGTCTGCACCGACCCAATGAAGCTCTCACTTCCACCTATCACCGTAACCCAATAATCCCCCCTTAACCATTTTTTTGGTCACTAATGGCAATTTAGCATGGCAAATCCACCTAACCTGCACGTCTTTGGGCTGTGGGAGGAAACCGGAGCACCCGGAGGAAACCCACGCAGACACGGGGAGAACGTGCAGACTCCGCACAGACAGTGACCTAGCGGGGAATTGAACCTGAGAACCTGGCGCTGTGAACCCACAGTGCTAACCACTGTGCTACCGTGCTGCCCTTGGTGTCCAAAAAGGTTAAGTGGGGGTTACTGGGTTACGGGATAGGGTACATACGTGGGCTTCAGTAGGGTGCTCTTTGTAGGGGCCGGTGCAGACTCGATGGGCCGAATAGCCTCCTCCTACATTCTAAATTCTATGATTCTATGACAGGGCAAATGCTGACAGGATGTCTCCCCTCATGGGAGAGTCTCGGACCAGAGGGCAGAGTCTCAGAATAAAGGACTGAGATGAGGAGAAATTTCCTGCTACGTAATTCTGCTCCTATGTCTTATGGTCTCAGAGGGTTGTGAGTGTTTGGAACTCCGTGTCACAGAGAGCTGTGGGGGCAGAGTCCGTGTCACAGGGAGCTGTGGGGGCCGAGTCCGTGTCACAGAGAGCTGTGGGGACAGAGTCCTTGTGTATGTTTAAGGCTGAGATAGATTCTTGATCAGTGAGGGAATCAAGGGTTATGGGGAAAGGGCACAAAGGTCGACATGAAGAATATCGACCAATTGTGATGCTATTGACTGGCAGAGCAGAATCAAGGGGCCAAATGGCCGACATCTCGTCCTTTCAAGTCACACAAAATGCTATTAGGACACGTTTCTTTGAAGAGGAAGTTTTGAAGGTAAGAGTTGCAGAGTGGTTGAGGGAGGGAGCTCCAGAGCAATGAACACTCAGCAGCTGAAAGCACAACCACCCAATGTAGTGGAATGGAAATCATCAATGCACAAAATCCAGAATTGAAGGAGCGCAGAGATCTCGGAGCACCGTAAGGCTAGGGGATGTTTAGAGATGAAGAGGAGCGGGGCCATAGAGGGACTTGCACCTTCCATGGAAATGGTGGTGAATAATAAAATTAGTGCATCAATTCACTTCAAACTTTGAAACCAAATCCAGAAATAACTTTGTCTACGTTCCAAAGTCCTCCTCTGCAAACCTCAGAAATGTTCTCATTGTGTGAATCTTACACACAACCAATTGTACGTCGTTTTTGAAACCCTGAGAGCATTTGCGTTCCATTTTTTCTATAAAAGGAAATCATTATTGTACGGTTCACAAGTCTGCGTGGGCAGGTGTTCTGCAATAAAACTACCAGCTCACAGCTGCTAAGCAACATCAAAGAGAGAGGCTGCAGAAATGGCACTTTCTTTTTTGTCTGGGGAATTTTCGAGAAGGTTTTGAAAGGGGCAGTGTCAAAATGCCATTGTGAATTCTCATCCCTGTGTCAACTGAGATCAAATCTCCGTATGCCATGGAGGGAAATCACAGGCAGTTTGTTCCTTGGAAGGTTGGGTGGAGTTTGGTTTTCCAATGATAGGGCAGCACGGTAGCATGGTGGTTAGCATAAATGCTTCACAGCTCCAGGGTCCCAGGTTCGGTTCCCGGCTGGGTCACTGTCTGTGCGGAGTCTGCACGTCCTCCCCGTGTGTGCGTGGGTTTCCTCCGGGTGCTCCGGTTTCCTCCCACAGTCCAAAGATGTGCGGGTTAGGTGGATTGGCCATGCTAAATTGCCCGTAGTGTCCTAAAAAGTAAGGTTAAAGGGGGGGGGGGGATTGTTGGGTTACGGGTATAGGGTGGATACGTGGGTTTGAGTAGGGTGATCATTGCTCGGCACAACATCGAGGGCCGAAGGGCCTGTTCTGTGCTGTACTGTTCTATGTTCTATGATATGATTTTAAATGCCAATTTAGTCCAGTTTCAACGGGCATGGTGCAGATGATAGTTATTCCAGTGTCCTTTCTCTCCCCTTTCCAGTCGACCTCCATTTTTAAAATGCGATGTCTAAAGCTTCACTTTTATCTTGCAGTCTGACCCTCAGATGCTGGTCCCTAAATGTAGGATCTAACGCCTCATGATCTCTCGTCACCAGGTTTATCTGAGAAAGACGTTAATTTATTGTAAATAATTTAGTTAGCCTTTAAAAAGAAAATTGGGGGAACTAAATTTGCTCAAACTGTGTTTACACCAACTATTTATTTGCTTTGTGTCAGTTTTCTTGTGCAGGTCCACAATGAATGAAGAGGCAGTTGTTATTTATTTGCATTTTTTTTATATTCAATCATGGTGGCCTGCGCTTTTGGGGGTTTTTGTAAACCATTCTCATGATGTGGGTGTTGTTAGTGGGACTGACTTTCGAAGCCCATCCCTATTGGGGAGGGCAAACTAAACAAAGGGAATACTCAATAAATGGGGAGTATTGGGAGGGGTTGAGAAAGAGCGAGACCTTGGGATGTATGTCGACAGGACCCTGAAGGTGGCAGGACAGGTGGACAAGGAGGTCAAGAAAGCTTATGGAATGTGAAGTTAAAACTCACCACTATTCTTAGAATTCCCCCTATACCAAAAAAAAGGTTGATATTCTAAATGGTGAACAGGGATTCTCACTCCCTGACTCCAGTGCAGGCTTCTGTGGGTGCTATTCAGGTCAAACTATCTTTTCAAGTTATCCCCCGGTATAACCCATACCTTCACCGAAGAATTTTACCTACTTACCCCTTAATAGCATTGATGTCCTGGGTCCTGCGTTATTAAGGAAGTGAAGTAAGCTAATAACCACTTTTTCAGGTTAAGTTATTTTTATTATTATATTTTTTCTTTTAAAAGCTGCAAACACTTTCTTTACAGAAAGGAAAAAAGATCTTGCTTCTGGCTGCTGCTGGTTGCTTCAGGCCCACCTTGGCAATCGATCTTCTTAAAATCTGGTCTTCTTGAGTTGTATTCGCTGGTGAACTCGGTTGCCGTGTCCTGTTCTTCCCATGCACCGAGCTGTGAGAGCTGGTTCTGCTAGCTATCTCTAAGCTGACTCTGACTTCTGTTTAAATTCTAGTCTTCCTTAGATATATAACTGTTTAAACTCGGCTGCTTGCCTTGTCTTTCCCATGACCGAGCTCTCTCTCTCTCTCTCTGAGTTCTCCTCCCCTTCTCTCCTGTTGCTGGTTTCTCTCTGTCCTGTCCTCTGCTGCTGCTCCCTGGGTTTATATTCTCTTTCTGAGAGTTATTAAGTTTTAACGACTTTATTGTAAATGGGCTTGTTTCACTTTGATAGTTTAAAAGTATCTTTGATGTAAACATCTTACTACAACTAATTATTCATTTTGGGCATATCGTCTCCTCTCAGATCTGATTAAACAATGCTTTGGTTTCAATAGGTGTTACTTTTAATTCTGTGATTTCAAATCGTTTAATTTTCCAATTGTCCCCAGCTCATAACTTTGCCTTTGATTTTGACTTACATGATGTTTCTCGTAGACAGGTCGTCTCCAATTTTCTTTTAATTGTTTGATGTTCATAGAATTTTACACTTTGAATTTGACACCAAATTTGACTGAGTATCTTCCATCCTTTCCAGCTGTTTACTAAGAGAGTTTATTTCAATTAAGGTGTGAAACTTTGCTTTTAGCTGTATGCTAAAATTTAACTTGGTTATGACTTGAAAGACTTGCCTGTTTTAAACATTCATCACTTAATGCAATTGAAACTCTCATCCATGCTTTTTCAGATGCTTCCTGAGATAGTTACATTCCATGAAGGTGTGAGCCATTGTTTTAGCTTACCACATGAAGCCTGTGTGTCTGCTAAGCCTTTCTTGTGAGCAAGAATCTGCATTTTATAACCCTGCTCTTTGCAGCTGCTATTAACCTTTTGTGGGATCTTTCCCTGTACCCTCTCAAACCAGATATTGCCAGACTTCCATGTTTCAAATGACACATTTTTCTGTATTTTCAAGAACAAATGTTTTCCTTCATTGGGCAAGATATTGAATACAAAATCAGGGATGTACAGATGGAACTGTCTAAAACACTGCGTAGGCCACAGCATGGTTTTGTGGACAGTTCTGGGGAGAGTGCAGAGGAGATTTAAAATGCTGCGAGGCCTTGGTAAAGTGTAGCTATGAGGAGAGATTGGGTAGTTTTCCTGGGCACAGAGGAGGCTGAGGGGTGACCTAATTGAGATAGAAAATTATGAGGCTTCGAGACAGGATAGACAGGAAATACTTGTTTCCCCTGACTCACGGGTGAATTACCTGGCGACAGGGATTTGAGGTGATTTGTAGAAGGATTAGAGGGGACATGAGAGAAAACATTTTCATCCAGAGGGCAGTGGGCATCTGGAATTTGCTGCCCAAGTTGGTGGTTGAGGCTGAAACACTCAACTCATCTCAATGGTCCCTGGATCTGCATCTGAAGTGCTGAAACTTGCAAGGTGGCAGAGCAGGTGCTGGGAAGTGGGATTAAAGAGAGCGGCTGGTTTATTTTTTGGCGGGTGTAGAAATGATGGGCTGAATGGCCTCTTTCTGCACCGTAATATTTCTAGGCATCTGTTCAACCTTGAGAAAAGGGTGGTGGGGGTGGGGGGGGGGGAGTAAACTACCTGCTTGAACTGCTGCAGTTCATGTGGGAGGTGCTCGTTTATACATCGATCAATGCGATGTTGCAGGAACGCAGGTGAGATGTACAAATGAGAGGAGAGCTCCTGAACTGGCACTTACAAACGATAAACGTTTTCAGTAGCAGAGGGCATTTTCCATTCCCGACCCCCATTTACAAGCAGCAGTGCCCCTCCCTGGGTAATTTTACGGGAGACACCCAATGAGGATGCACTGCCCAATTAGGGTGGAAGAGCTTGTGGAAGTGGGAGGGCAAATGTGCGCGTAAGAACGTCGATCTCTGACTAGCCAGACCCCACCTCTTGTGTGTGTGAGTGAGATGTACATGGGGTGCCAGGCAGCAAGACTGCCCACTCTGCATGTGCCTTCTGTTCATCTTCACCAAAAGCTGCTGCTGTTTGGTTGCCCGTGAGCCTCTCTTGGATTCCTGCTGCGACCAGATTGCAGTCACCACATTGCGATCACTCAGGCAAAGGTTCAAGGTAGTGAGAACATGGGGAATCAGTGTAACCCCTCTCCTGACCCCTTCCTCTCTCCCACCTTCCAAACCCCTGGGATTACCATTTACCCACCCGAACCTATTTCAATGCACTAGCCACTGTTAGAACATCGAATATAGAACATACAGTGCAGAAGGAGGCCATTCGGCCCATCGAGTCTGCAATGACCCACTTAAGCCCTCACTTCCACCCTATCCTCCTAACCCAATAACCACTCCCCCACCCCAACCCAATAACCCCTCCTATCCTTTTTGGACCCTAAAGACAATTTAGCAGGGCCAATCCACCTACCCTGCACATCTTTGGACTGTGGGAGGAAACCGGAGCACCTGGAGGAAACCCACGCACACACGGGGAGGACGTGTAGACTTCGCACAGTGACCCAAGTCGGGAATCGAACCTGGGACTCGGGAGCTGTGAAGCCACAGTGCTAACCACTGTGCTACCATGACAACATCTCACCCACCTCCACAACCCACCCTACCCCCTCCTCACCACCTCTTGTACCTGTCCAGTTTCATCACCGTCACATGTAGGCGATGGAATGGGAAGAGCAAAGGGGATCCGATTGGGAACACAGAAATATTCTCGTGTTTACAAAAGCAGCATTGCCCAGATCCTGAAATAAAAACAGGAAATGCTGCAAAAGCTCAACATGTCCAGCAGTACCGGGGGACAGAGAAACCGGTTCAATATTTCCAGTTGATTTCCCTGTGAACGGAACTTGAACTAGTTAGCAATTTAACTGGTTTTAAGTGAGCACAAAGGCAGGGAGAGGGGAAGAAGGGAAGAATAAAAGGAGAGGTGTGTGTGATCGGATGGAAGGCGAGCAGGATTAATTGACAAAATGGATGATGGTGGGAGGGAAAAGGGGAGAGTGATGGGACAAGCAAAGAAACGGAAGATGGGTGTTGAGGTGGTTTGACTGGCGAGGGCAGAACAATATCAGCAGCTGCTGTCCGATACATTGGGAGCTGTGGTTATTATTGAAAATGGTTGAACTCGGTGTGGCCAGAAGGCTGCCGACGAGGAACCTCGGCCGATGAGCAGCGTTTACCAACTTGTCTATTTTCAGAGGAAGTGAGTTACAAGATTGTGTCTTTATTTGTCTTTTTTAATTTGCCCACCAGCCCCTCCACCTCCAAAACGAGCACCAACCACCGCGTTAACGCTGCGCTCAAAGTCTATGACCTCGGAACTTGAGGATCTAGGTAAGAAAATGGCTTTGAAAATGCATGCTTGGGTCTGTGCGTGTTTGTTAGCTTGGTGTGGTGGAGGGGCCTGTAGCACGTGGCAAACAATCGTTGACCTGCCTCTTGTTGCTTTGTCTAGTTCATAAATCTAAATAGCAGGCTGAGATCCAACTGGTTATTGAGTATGTTCAAGCCTGAAATATGAATTGAATCCACTGCTCACAATCTTCCTCCTCTCTCTCTCTCTCTCTCTCCCTCCCTCCTGCTCTCTCCCTCCTGTAGTGGACAGAGGTAAGTTGACTTCTGTACTGCTGTCCATTACTTGTTTTAAAAAATGTATTTTTTTGTTAAATGGCTGAAAATCCAATAGTTAGCCCAATGACATACACGGTTCCAGCACTGACCAGTTTCCACCAGGTTGGAAGACACTGCACAACCTTGATCACGTGGACAAGTTATTAAGCACAGATAGAGATGACATTTGCACCCAGGTGATAGACACCAGTCCCAACTAACCAAGGTGTAAATTATTTTTTTATTTTTCCAATTAAGGGGCAATTTAACGTGGCTAATCCACCTACCCTGGACCCACGCAGACACGGGGAGAATGTGCCAACTACACACGGACAGTGACCCGGAGCCGGTATCGAACCCGGGTCCTCAACGCCATTTGGCAGCAGTGCTAACCACTGCGCTGCCCCAACCATGGTGTAAATTAAGCATTCAGCAGTCTGGGGGCCAAACTCTTTCCAATCATGTTCAGTCCAATAAATGTCAGACCGTCACTTGTCATTAAATTAGCTTCACCCTCTTGACCCACACGAACTATGGGAAAGCAATTGCCCCTCGGTTCACTCTATGCAATATAAACTCACCCAGCAATCAGACATGACAAAAAAAGTGGAATACATTATGACCGGTCTGGGCTTCAGTTATGTACCTGTTTGATTCAAAGCTAGGTATATAACTGGCTCCTGTATTTGTTTACCAACCTTGAAAAGTTAACACAATCTCAAAATTGAATGGATTTATGAAGGGATGTGTTTCATAGTCAGGGATTTCATAGTTAGGGATCCTCTCGGGAGGAGCAATCACAATATAGTGGAATTTAAAATACAGATGGAGGGTGAGAAAGTAAAATCAAATACTAGTGTTTTGTGTTTAAACAAAGGAGATTACAATGGGATGAGAGAAGAACTAGCTAAGGTAGACTGGGAGCAAAGACTTTATGGTGGAACAGTTGAGGAACAGTGGAGAACCTTCCAAGCGATTTTTCACAGTGCTCAGCAAAGGTTTATACCAACAAAAAGGAAGGACGGAAGAAAGAGGGAAAATCGACCGTGGATATCTAAGGAAATAAGGCAGAGTATCAAATTGAAGGAAAAAGCATATAAAGTTGCAAAGATTGGTGGGAGACTAGAGGACTGGGAAATCTTTAGGGGGCAACAGAAAGCTACTAAAAAAGCTATAAAGAAGAGTAAGATAGAGTATGAGAGTAAACTTGCTCAGAATATAAAAACAGGCAGTAAAAGTTTTTACAAATATATAAAACAAAAAAGAGTGGCAAAGGTAAATATTGGTCCTTTAGAGGATGAGAAGGGAGTTTTAATAATGGGAGATGAGGAAATGGCTGAGGAACTGAACAGGTTTTTTGGGTCGGTCTTCGCAGTGGAAGACACAAATAACATGCCAGCGACTGATAGAAATGAGGCTATGACAGGTGAGGACCTTGAGAGGATTATCATCACTAAGGAGGTAGTGATGGGCAAGCTAATGGGGCTAAAGGTAGACAAGTCTCCTGGCCCTGATGGAATGCATCCCAGAGTGCTAAAAGAGATGGCTAGGGAAATTGCAGATGCACTAATGATGATTTACCAAAATTCACTAGACTCTGGGGTGGTCCCGGTGGATTGGAAATTAGCAAACGTGACACCACTGTTTAAAAAAGGAGGTAGGCAGAGAGCAGGAAATTATAGGCCAGTGAGCTTAACTTCGGTAGTAGGGAAGATGCTGGAATCTATCATCAAGGAAGAAATAGCAAGGCATCTGAATAGAAATTGTCCCATTGGGCAGACGCAGCATGGGTTCATAAAGGGCAGGTCGTGCCTAACTAATTTAGTGGAATTTTTTGAGGACATTAACAGTGCAGTAGATAACGGGGAGCCAATGGATGTGGTATATCTGGATTTCCAGAAAGCCTTTGAGAAGGTGCCACACCAAAGGTTGCTACATGAGATAAAGATGCATGCCATTAAGGGTAAAGTAGTAGCATGGATAGAGGATTGGTTAATTAATAGAAAGCAAAGAGTGGGGATTAATGGGTGTTTTTCTGGTTGGCAATCAGTAGCTAGTGGTGTCCCTCAGGGATCCCTGTTGGGCCCACAATTGTTCACAATTTACAGAGATGATTTGAAGTTGGGGACCGAGGGCAATGTGTCCAAGTTTGCAGATGACACTAAGATGAGTGGTAAAGCAAAAAGTGCAGAGGATACTGGAAGTCTGCAGAGGGATTTGGATAGGTTAAGTGAATGTGCTAGGGTCTGGCAGATGGAATACAATGTTGACAAATGTGAGGTTATCCATTTTGGTAGGAATAACAGCAAACGGGATTATTATTTAAGCGATAAAATATTAAAGCATGCCACTGTGCAGAGAGACTTGGGTGTGCTAGTGCATGAATCACATAAAGTTGGTTTACAGGTGCAACAAGTGATTAAGGCGGCAAATGGAATTTTGTCCTTCATTACTAGAGCAATGGAGTTTAAGACTAGGGAGGTTATGTTGCAATTGTATAAGGTGTTAGTGAGGCCACACCTGGAGTATTGTGTTCAGTTTTGGTCTCCTTGAGTAAGGACATACTGGCACTGGAGGGTGTGCAGAGGAGATTCACTAGGTTAATCCCAGAGCTGAAGGGGTTGGATTATGAGGAGAGGTTGAGTAGACTGGGACTGTACTCGTTGGAATTTAGAAGGATGAGGGGGGATCTTATAGAAACATTTAAAATTATGAAGTGAATAGATAGGATAGATGCGAGCAGGTTGTTTCCACTGGCGGGTGAAAGCAGAACTAGGGGGCATAGCCTCAAAATAAGGGGAAGTAGATGTAGGACTGAGTTTAGGAGGAACCTCTTCACCCAAAGGGTTTGTGAATCTATGGAATTCCTTGCCCAGTGAAGCAGTTGAGGCTCCTTCATTACATGTTTTTAAGGTAAAGATCGATAGTTTTTTGAAGAATAAAGGAATTAAGGGTTATGGTGTTCGGGCCGGAAAGTGGAGCTGAGTCCACAAAAAATCAGCTCATTGAATGGCGGAGCAGGCTCGAGGGGCCAGATGGCCGACTCCTGCTCCTAGTTCTTATGTTCTTATGTTCATCTCGGTATCTACATAATTTGGTGTGTGTACGTAATCTTTCAATCGGAATTGTAAGCAGGGTAACTGAAAAGAATGATGTGCTTCCAAAGAATGCAGTTGCTTCGTGTCAATTGCTACGTACCTTTTGATTCTAACCAGAGAACTTTGAAAAAGATCCACAATTGTGAATGTTCATTGATGTTAAGTGCGCGGCTGACCGAGTGTTCGGCAGACAGAGTGTTCAGTCAGTGCTTTTTTATGGTGCTTTCTGCTAGTTTATCATGATAGATACATCATACTGATATTCTTGGGTACAAGCAATGGTGCTGCCATTTTCTCTTCGCAATGATTTTGAAAGCCCGAGTGATGTGTACAAGTCATTGGTTGACTTGAGTAAGGAGACGAGCCCAGCAGACATTTCTCCTGTACGTTAAGGTATTACTCCAAAGGAAAGGGATTGGTTGCCATGCAGTAGCCCTCCATCTGTACAATTATCAGGGTGCAGGCAATGTTGACAGTGAAGAAGCATCAATTACCGATCTATGTCAGGAGAGTATGTGTCTTGAAAGGGAACTTGCTTGAGAACCATGGGCAGTGTTGGACACTATGCTTTGGGAAGGATATATTGGTCAAGGAGTGCTTTAGCCGAATGGTCCAAATATTAAATGGTGAGAAGAGATTACTCAAACTAAAGTTGAATAGTCAGGAATTTAGAAGGTTGAGGTAATTTGGTAAATGTTTTCAAGGTGTTATGATGGCTAGTTCAAAACTATTACTGCTGGTTGAAGAGTGCAGGACCGAGGGGAACAGGCTAAAACTTGAGTCAGACTTTCGCGAGTGAAATTAGGACACGCTTGTACACAGAGCGCTAGATGTTTGGAACTCTTTACAACTGACAACTAACGCTAGATTTCAGTTGTTTTTGTGAAATCTGAGATTAGAACCATAGAATTCCTACAGTGCAGAAAGAGGCCATTCAGCCCCTCGAGTCTGCACCGGCCCTCTGAGCGAGCACCTTACCTTGGCCCATACATCCACCCTATCCCTGTATCCCCGCCCAACCTGTACATCTTTGGACTGTGGGGGGAAAACGTAGCCCCCGGAAGAAACCCACGCAGCCACGGGGAGAACGTGTAAACTCCACATGGACAGTTACCTGAGGCCGGAATTGAACCCTGGTCCCTGGTGCTGTGAGGCAGCAGTGCTAACCACTGTGCCACCATGCCGCCCTATTGATAGAATTAATTGATAGAATTTTGTTAGCCAAAGGTATTCCGGAAAATGGAGCAAAGGTGCGTTTATGGAGATTGGATTGCAAATCCGACATAATCACACTGAATGGGGAGAGGGGCTGAATGGTCTCCTCCCGTTTCTATTTTCACTAAGGTGATAGATACCAGGCTTCAATTATGGGGTGAAGAAGAAAAATGTGGATAATTTCTTTCCCTCTTTCAGTTAGACCTATTATGAAGGATTTGATATCAGACCATAAGAAATATGGCCCATTCGGCCATTCGGCCCCTTGAGGCTGCTCTGCCATTCAGTAGGATCATGGCCGATCTGACATTCCTCACGTCCACCTTCCTACCCTTTCCCTGTAACTCTCGATTCCCTTACTGATCGGGAATCTGTCTCAGCCGTATATATACACACGGACTCTGTCCCCACAGCTCTCTGTGACACAGACTCTGTCCCCACAGCTCTCTGTGACACGGACTCTGTCCCCACAGCTCTCTGTGACACGGACTCTATCCCCACAGCTCTCTGTGACACAGACTCTGCCCCCACAGCTCCCTGTGACACGGACTCTGTCCCCACAGCTCTCTGTGACACGGACTCTATCCCCACAGCTCTCTGTGACACGGACTCTGTCCCCACAGCTCTCTGTGACACGGACTCTGTCCCCACAGCTCTCTGTGACACGGACTCTGTCCCCACAGCTCTCTGTGACACGGACTCTGTCCCCACAGCTCTCTGTGACACGGACTCTGTCCCCACAGCTCTCTGTGACACGGACTCTGTCCCACAGCTCTCTGTGACACGGACTCTGTCCCCACAGCTCTCTGTGACACGGACTCTGTCCCCACAGCTCTCTGTGGCGAGGAGTTCCAAAGAGTCACCACCCTCAGAGGAAATTCCCCCTCGTCTCAGTCCTAAATGGGCTCCCCTTTATTCCGAGTCTCTGCCCTCTGACCCCAGACTCTCCCGTGAGGGAAGGCACCCTCTCAGCATTTACCCTGTCAGCCCCTGAGCAATCCGATATGTTTCACTGAGGGTCACCTCCTCATTCTTCTCAATTCCAATGAATAGAGTCCTAACCTGTTTAACCTTTGCTCAAAGACAATCCCTCCAGACCAGGGATCATCCTAGTGAACCTTCTCTGAACCCCCTCCAATGAAATATCTTTCCTTAAATAAGTGAACAAAACAGCTCCCAGTGTTCCAGATGTGGTCTCCCCACCTTGTACAGCTGCAGCAAGACTTCCCGACTGGCTGCTTCTATTGGCTATCTGGCCTGGTGGGCTCTGTTCTTTTTGGCTGGTTACCCACCCGCCCTCCTCAGCACCGGCCTGGAGGTTGAGCCGCCCACTGCTCCCCCGAAGGCTGTTGGCAGCGCCACCACCTTGCCTCACTGAAAACTTCTCAGCACAGATGGATTTACACTTCTGGGGACACACATAACCACCTCGCGGTATAGCCCCCCCATTGGCTGGGGCCCTGTGCTGCAGTGCTGTCTGTTTCATTATAAACCCACAGCTGCAAGTACCCCCAAGTCCCTTTGTGTTTCAGCTTTCTGCAGTTTTTTCCATTTAAATAATACTCTACTCTTTTGTTCTCCCTCCCAAAATGGTCAACTTCACATTTTCCCACATTACATTCCATTTGCCAAATTTATGCCCATCTACAGAACCTATCGATATCCCTTTGCCAACTGTTTGTATCTCTCACAAATTGCCTTTCCACTGATTTTTAATTCATCGGCAAATTTGACTCCAGTTCGATTCCTTCCACTTATAGTAAATAGTTAGATGGATATAGACAATACCTCCATGTAGTCAATACCTCCATGTAGTCAGTACCTCCGTGTAGTCATTACCTCCATGTAGTCTACCTCCATATAGTCAATAACTCTATTTGGTCAATACCTTCGTGTAGTCAATACCTCCATATAGTCAATAACTCCATGTGGTCAATACCTCCGTGTGGTCAATACCTCCGTGTAGTCAATACCTCCATGTAGTCAATACCTCCATATAGGCAATAACTCCATGTGGTCAATACCTCCGTGTAGTCAGTACCTCCGTGTAGTCAAAAATACCTCCGTGTAGTCAATACCTCCCTTCCCCCTATAGTCAATAGGTAGATGGGTATAGTCAATACCTCCGTGTAGTCAATACCTCCGTGTAGTCAGTACCTCCGTGTAGTCAATACCTCCATGTAGTCAATACCTCCGTGTAGTCAATACCTCCATGTAGTCAATACCTCCGTGTAGTCAGTACCTCCATGTAGTCAATACCTCCGTGTAGTCAATACCTCCAAGTAGACAATACCTACCTTCCTTCCTCCTACAGTAGACAGGTAGATGGGTATAGTCAATACCTCCATTCTTAGGAATGTCAATAGAATTGGATAAATACTTGGAGAGGCAAAAGGAAAGTGACTGAGCACTGGAGAAAAAGTGGGGTCCTGGGATGAATTGGATCGATCACAAAGCAGGAGTGGCGGACCAAATGACCTACCCCTCCACCTCCCTCTTGGTGTGGAATGTACGGAATCTTTCCATGCTAAGAGGGGTAGAGGAAGTGATGCAATTCTTTCAGACATTTTGCAGCTGATTGTAGCGAGCCGGTGACCTGTCTCATGTGCAGAAACCGACCCTAATGTTGTTAGGGGCTTTGAAAGTCACTTTTGCATTAGAATGGAAAGGAGCAACCAGCCGGTGGCATGTCTGTACACTGTACAGACAGAGATTGACCCCTGACTTGAGGATGTCTTCAAATCGGAGTTGGCACAAACTATCCATTCAGCTACCATCAGCGGCCGCCTGATAGACATGGAGTGACAGACAACTTGGGAAAATAGACTTCGGAACAGGAGTAGACCATTCCGCTCATGGGTAATCTCCACCATCCAATAAAATCTGGTTGTGGTCTCAGCTTCACTCTCCTGTCTTGCACATAACCCTTGACTCCCTCAAAATCCTGACTAACTCGGCCATGAATGAATTGAATGCTCCAACCTCCACTGCTCTCTGGAAAGAGAACTCCAGACACTGACTACACTTTTCAGAGAAGGAAATTCTCCTCATCTCCGCCTAAAAACGGGAGGCAACTTCTTAAAAACTGTGCCCCTGTTCTAGTCTCTCCCACAAGTGGTCCTGGTTTCTAGCCTGTCTAATCCCCTCAGGATTTTATGTTGCAATAAGACCATCTGCCATTTTTCTAAACTCAGTGAGTTGAGGCTTAACCTGTTCATCCTTCATCAACTCGGCCCTTCATCCCAGGAATGAGAATGTGCTGCATTCCCGGCATCACCTGCAGGATGTGTCTGGGTTTTAGTCCGATGCAGAATACCATGTAACAAGCTGCAGCTCCATGGTCTGTATGTGCAGGGAATCTCAGTGCAGTAATTGGACAAGTGCAGAAGCTGTGCAACTGGTGGCACTGAGAGCTTGGGGATATAATTGACACTTGATGCATTTGACAGGTTGGGAGTTGGCTTGGAAACAATTAATGGTGCAGCTTGTTACAGCCTTTATGCACAGCCGAAAGGTTACGGATTTGGGAGCATAGTGACATGGGTTTGAGGACACTTGCTATATGATCCTCTTGGGCTGGGGGCTGTACCTTGGCTCCAAACTGCTTCAGTTTTTTCTACAGTTTTTGCCCTTTTCCAGGCTGTTGTTCATCAAGCTGCGCGTGCATTTAAGCAAAAGATACAAATGAGAATTTAACGGGTTGTGGGGGCCAAAATAAACGTTTCCATTATTCAGCTGCTGAAAGAATTACTAATGGACTTTGGAAAGTGATTAACCTCAATCCGCAGTTAAACTTGGGAGATTGAGAAGATTGGCCTGAAACATTGGGTGCTCAGCGCCAATAATAATGACAATTGGTTGAGCGTGGGGAAGGAAGGCATCAGATTTGTTGCTTTGCCTATTCGCTCTTTCATAGTACAAGATTCTATAGCAATTCAAGGCAATCTCCATCATTGTGTCTCTTGCTCCAAATGTCTGCTCCCATTTTCCTTGCATGATCAAAGCCAATTGAACCTTTAGTAGACAACAATTCCAAAATAGCACCCACAATGTGTAGGAGGGAGCGATACGTTCTAGGAACAGGCAGCAACACTGTCAAGGATGAGTGTCTTGAAGGATTTTTGGAAAGGGGAGAGATGGTTGGCAAGACAGATGTGTGAAGAGTAGTTGCTGGAGGGGCCACTGATGTCAGACTCGAGGTAGCCGTGAATGAGAAGGAAGCAGACATGCGTATTGCAGAAGGCTCCTGCAATGGAGGCAATGGAGCCATCCCCTGCAGGAGTGGAGCTATCTATCATGACCGGTACAGGCTTGGAGCGCCCAAGGGCCTGTTCCTGTGCTACATTGTTCTTTGTTCTATCCAAGTCCAGAGATCATTCAGTTGGGCAAAGCAGTTGATTTGTTTTCCCAAGTCCTGGCTCAAGAATACAGCAGCAGAGATATCATGTTTATGATTGGCCAGACAATACTGGCCAGTTTTGGGTGCATTTAATTAGAATGGATATCAAAGCTAGGAACTGCAGAAGGGTTTTGCCAGGAGTGAGGTTTAGTTATGGGATATACAAAACGACAGGAGAACAATGAGAATAAATCAGGGAAGCTAAAAACAATTCTGATCATTTCACACGTTTGGATAAAATAAATGGGGACATTCTATTTAAACTGGGCTGGTGAATCAGTAACTTGGAGACATATATTTAAAGGGCTTAATGGGCCAAAAGAACAAATGACAAGGTTAGAATGTTTTTTTTTATCCAGAGTTTTGTTAGGATGCAAACAATGGTGCAGAATCAGTAATAGATTTTCATGATACCAGAGAATTCCAACAGTGCAGAAGGAGGCCATTCAGCCCATCTAGTCTGTGTCAGCCCTCTGAAAGAGCACACACCCTATCCCCATAATTCCATAACCCCACCTAACCTGCATCTTTCGGGACTTGTGGGAGGAAACCGGAGCACCCGGAGAAATCCCGCGCAGACCTGGGGGGGAACGTGCAAACTCCACACGGACAGCCACCCAAGGCCAGAATTGAACCCGAGTCCTTGGTGCTGTGAGGCAGCAGTGCTAACCACTGTGCCACCATGCCGTGCCACAAAAGAGGATGAAATGGGAGTGTGCACCTTTGTTGCTTCCGTCCAGTTTTAATTTTATTCAATTGTCCGATAGCCATTTGAGTGGCTTGATGAGTTATTTCAGAGGTCAGCGTAGTGATATTCAGATATCAATATACATGATCAATGTATGTGAATGTAGTACAGTCATTTCAACACTAGATGTCTCACAGTCAGATACTAAAAGAACTGGATTCCCGCCTTTTCTAAGTCACATGATGATGTGATTCAGAACAGCGAACAAGCAAGACATAAAATAGCTAGAGTGAGAGAAGTTCGAACTAGCTTGTTATAATAGTGTATAGTTATATAGTTATCTGTATTGTACTTTATTTCTTTGTTGTTAGTTTAGTTTTGAGTAAAAGGACTCATCTTTTATTATTTTATTACTCGTTAAATAGTTCATCTTTCAACAAGACTATTGGTCATTTTATCATCCTGGTGGGTTCAAGAGTAATATATATATTTTAGATAAGTCATTATTTAAAATATAATAGTCAGTGTCAACCACATTGCTGTGGGTCTGGAGTCACATGTAGGCCAGACCGGGTAAGAATGCCAAATTTCTTTCCCTGAATTCATTTGTAAACCAGATGGATTTTTAAACGGAAATCCAGCAGTTTAAGTATGATTAGAGTAACAGTTTCTTCCTAATATACAGATCAGGGAGAGAAAAGTTTCAGCAGGTGTGGGGGAACGTGCAGGCTTGAGGACGGAGTGGATAGAAGTTGCAGGGAGTCTGTGCGATCACTATTAGCCAGATGGTCAATATCTATGCTGTAAAATTCAGAACACCATGAAAATCTGCTCTTGTTGGCTCTGGGGCCTCTGCTGGAGCACAGCCATGACCAGGTAGAGTTGCACTCCTGCCATCAAGGACCTTAACCCCCTGCAGGGCATAATCAGTGATCCAGATATATTCTGGGAAAGTTTCTTTCTTCTTACCTTTCTGCTCAACTACAAGATCAGTCATGAATAAGCACAATTGGGTACTCTCTGAGAAACTACCTTTGTAATATTTGCAGCAAAAACATTTCTCAACACGTTTCGTGCTTTTTAAATTGTTTGATTCCTAATCTGGTGTCCAGTGCTGAAGCAGCGGAAACTTTCTTCAGTTAAACATTGGGAAGACCAAAGCCATTGGGTGAGATTTTCCAGCTCTTATCTCTGCTCACCCCCCCACCCCGGACCACTGCCGGGGGGGGGGGGGGGGGGGGGGTGGGGGGGGGGGGGGGTGGGGGGGGGGGGGGGTGGGGGGGGGGGGGGGGGGGGGGGTTGGGGTGTTCCAGCAGAGGAGGCAGATGCCCAGTTACCGTCACTGTGATATTCCTGCCCTGTCAGTGTCTGTGGCGTTTTGCACACCACTCCCATCCCTCCTGCTGCAGGAGAACCCTCCCCATTGCTGGGCATATCAGGATTCACAGGCATTTCATCCATGTTGCGAAAGTTGACTAATGTGCTTTTGCAGTTGTGTGCTGGCGGATTGCTGGCAACGGGTTGTTTTGGCAACCAGACCTTCTGGTTAATCTGTGAGCAATCCTGATCTCCTGCCACAACACTGGAAATTTCTGTTCTCTTCCATAACGTGGCCAGCTGTTGCTCTGAGATGCTGGGCTCGGTTTGGTTCGGCTCGCTTGGGTGTGTCTGTTTGCATTGCATTTCTCAGGATGGTGTTGATGCGACCATCCCGACCATTCCTGGAGGCCTATTATGGTGCATGATTTCAGCATCAGGCTGGTGGCTGGTCCTTGTTTTCATGGTGCATCCTCTGGAGCTCCTCCTCAGGGACGATTACTCCTTCCAATCTCACACCGACTTTTGAGGAAAGCTGAATTCCCTCACTGCAGCACAGGGGGCAGCATTGTAGCACAGTGGTTAGCACTGTTGCTACACAGCACCCAGCTCAATTCCCAGCTTGGGTCACTGTCTGTACGGAGTCTGCACGTTCTCCCCGTGTCAGCAGGTTTCCTCCGGGTGCTCCGGTTTCCTTCCACAAATCCTGAAAGACGTGCTTGTTGGGTGAATTGAACATTCTGAATTCTCCCTCTGTGAACCCGAACAGGTGCCGGAATGTGGCGACTGGGGGATTTTCACAGTAACTTCATTGCGGTGTTAATGTAGGCCTACTTGTGACAATAAAGGTTATTCAAAGATTACTTGATGTGTAAGCAAATGTTGCGACTTTTAGCTTGAAACCAGCTGAGTACTTCATTCTTTTTGCCATGTGGCCCATTTCTGTTTGTGAGAGAGTATTGCATTGTTTAACGGAAAAGGGGGGTGGGAGTGGGGTTACATTACATACTGAGTTCAGGCCAAAATATGATTTTTGATGCCATCGTGTATGCCGGGTCAGTTTGTGCATCACCATGCACGGTAAATGAATGGCAGCTGAAGGCTGTGACTGCTGAAGCTGCAGCGTTGTGCAGAGTCAACATGAATCATTTTTGTTTTCACTGTGCCCTGCGTGAATAGCTTGCTGTGATAACAACTTTATTCTTTTCTACGGATTGTGGCTTGATTAATGGTTTGCATTCCATTGTATGGTCTGCGGTCACTGACCTATGACATTCCCTCTGTAAACTTGTGCAAGAAGTAAATCCATTAATAATAATAATCTTTATTAGTGTGACAAGTAGGTAGAGAGAACTGAAGTTGAGGAAGCAATTAATGGGTCACAAAAGTGCCAGGAATTATTTTGTTTCTCAGTGATACTGATTTCAATCGCCCAGTGTTTGTTTGCAAGTACCGAAACTACGTCGTTGTTACCCATTGTGGGAATGTACATCAGCATTTTGCATTGGGAGATCACAGTAGATCACAGCCAGATGTATAGTTTCTAACACCCCGAATGTCATTTTACTGTCTTTAATCGTAAACTACTCTTGATGCCTCTTAGCTGCATCCTAACTGTTCCCAAGATTTGTTGTGAGCAGCAAGTGATTAGGGCCAATTGCACCCTGTCACCTCGGACATCTCACAAAGTCTGTCCAGTTGCTGGACTAAATTAGCTCACTGGGCTAAATCGCTGGCTTTTAAAGCAGACCAAGCAGGCCAGCAGCAAGGTTCGATTCCTGTACCAGCCTCCCCGCACAGGCTCCGGAATGTGGCGACTAGGGGCTTTTCACAGTAAATTCATTGAAGCCTACTCGTGACAATAAACGATTTTCATTTCATTTCATTTCAAGTAGGTGTTGATTTGAATATATTCCCGAGTATGTTGAATTAGATTGGTAACCTACGATCTGCATGGTCCTTCTTGGGTCTCCTACCATTCCCTTGCAGGGATGAAACAGAACTATGACCGTCGAGCAAAGATACTCTGATCCATACAGCCAGTCCCACACAATGGCTACAATTTATGTATCGAATCTCCATTCCAGCAGAAACCAATGGGGCGGGATTCTCCGTCGGCGGGATGCTCTGTTTTGCCAGCAACTGGGGGTTTCCCGACGGCGTGGGGCTGCCCCACAATGGGAAACCCCATTGACCGGCTGGCGTAACGGAGAATCCCGCTAGCGCAGGGGTTGGCAAACTACGGCCCGCGTGCCGCATGCGGCCCGCCAAAGGTCTTTATGCGGCCCACCAAGATCAAGTCATAAAAAAAAAAAAAATTTTTTTTTAAATAATTTTTAAAAATAAGAAAAATAAGGTTAATGGGGGGGCTGTTGGGTTACTGGTATAGGGTGGATATGTTGACTTGAGTAGGGTGATCATAAATGTGTTTCATGTGAAGTTTCTACTTTAAAATATTAATTAATAAAAATTAATTGCTTTTTTTTTCTTTAAAAACCTTTTATTTTGGCTATTTTAAATATTAATTATTTTACTTAATATACTATGCGGCCCTTTAAAATAGTGAATTTCTGAATGTGGCCCTTGCACGGAAAAGTTTGCCCACCGCTGCGCTAGCGGGTTGAGGCAGAAATGTGGCGCAGCGGGGCGGAGAATCCAACCCCATGTGCGATTTCTAGGTGAAAAACCAGGTTTAAAACCCAGGCCAATAAGAGGGACAAACTCTCTTCGAAATTCTTCTCCAGTCCATGCAGGGAATGGAAATGAGCCCAGGAAAACGCTCTGGCCCTGAATTCGCTGAAAGCACTTAACTCCTGTAAGGGGTGATGGCCACCCAAACAAACACAATTGCACTTGAGGAGTCTTTCCAAGTACTATTACTATGTTTAGCAGTCGTGTCAATGTGGTCCTGATGCTACTCCTCAGTATTGGGTTTACTTCTAGCTGATAGTATAATTCATCCGATTTCTTGGTGAATTGTAGCTTCTGTATACACTGTCGACCGATGAGGCTGAATTGGCTTGCACATTGGCAGCAGGAACAAGCTGAACATTTTTTGGGTCCTGTCAGTCTTTTTCCTTTGTCCGTGGCTCTCCCTACCTCCCTCCTCTGTAACTCATTCCCCACCTCCTCCATTAAGGTGATACTTGCCGAGGCCTCCACGCAGATTGAACCAGCTGAGCTGCTCTTTTTAATGTCTCCTCCATCTGTTGGACGGATGTCAACTTTCTCCAGTGCCTTAACAATGCCCATTATAGGCTGGCATTAATTCCATTTTGGCTGGAAGAGGAACAAGATGCAAATTGCTCAGTTGTATTGCATTGTCCTCAAGTTGCACTCCCGCTAATGCAAATCTAAGTACCGATGGATATTTAATCATTTCAGCTCTGGCACCAATTAATGCTAACACTACAGATAGAACATGTCAATGCATACTTAGTTACTATGTCAGATCCAAAATGAAAAGTAATGAAATGCCCACTGTGCTTACCTACGGTTCCCCAACTCTTGCCACCTTTGATCAGTGCAGCACTACAGTGAACTTCTTGATTGTTATTTGTAACAAAGAGATTGTCTCTAGTGTCGTCTCTTTGTCAAATAAGCCATTTGAGAGAGTCGCTGTTTGTCAAATTTACCCCGAGACTCCGTTTTAACGGTTGTGAAACTTTATTCATTCACAGGATGTGAGCTGAGGAAAACAAAGGTAGTTTTAAGGGAATTTGATTTGTATTGACAAAAAATAGAAATAGGTATAGTTTTAAGTGGGTTTAATTTAATGTTTCGGTGCTGGGAGGGTGAAACTTGTAGTTAGATTCATGCTGGACAAAGGTGGCTAGATTCATGCTGGACAAAGGTGGTTGCATGTGTGGGGGTTGGTTAAGTTCCAACTGTGTTTCTATTGTGCTTGGAGAGGGCTACGGTGTGAAGAGTAAATAAATAGGCCAGCACAGGTATGCGGTATTGCTTAGCAACTGGGGCCTTGCAAGGTAGAGAAGCGTTTTACCTTTAGCTGAATTTGTGTGCAGTTGGAGACAGGATCTCAGAGATTGAATGTTTCTCAACTCTGCCAGGAGAAATTAAACAGCACGGGAGCTGCAAAGGGGCAGGGTTCCTAAAGTGCAAGTTACAGTCTAGAGAATTGGGGCAGAATGAATGTTGAAGACACCCGAGACCCGAGGTTAAGAAAACAGAAACAAAGTTTTATTCAGAAGAATTGAAAGTTAAAGAGGCAATTGCAATAATTAGATTTAAAATGGCACAGCAGACTTCAGAGGTAGCGGACACGTTTTCTGTTATTTTAATACAGCCTGGGAATCGAGAGTTAAAGGAATTGCTCAGCAGTCAGGACAAAGAAATCCTAAAGGAGTTGGTGTAGAATCCTGGACTGGATTTTCTGTTGGTAGAGCGGAAGCTTAGTTTAAAAGTTTCATTTGGAAAACCTGGCTTGGATTTTGGAATGCAAATAACTGAGGGAAATCACACAAAGAACAGTACAACACAGGAACAGGCACCCCCCCCCCCCCCCCCCCCGCCCCCCCAAGCCTACGCTGATCATGAAGCCTGTCTGCACTACAACTTTCTGCGCTTCCAGTGTCCGTCTCCCTCCATTCCCATCCCTTTCATGTATTCATCAAGAGGCCTCTTTAAGCGTCACTATCATATCTGCTTCCACAACATCCTCCGGCAGCGTGTTCCTGGGTGGGTACCTGGGACTTCGACGTTGTACCCATTTTAGAGACATGGATAGAGCAGGGACAGGAATGGTTGTTGCAGGTTCCGGGGTTTAGGTGTTTTAGTAAGCTCAGAGAAGGGGTCAAAAGAGGGGGAGGTGTGGCGCTGCTAGTCAAGGACAGTATTACGGTGGCGGAAAGGATGCTAGATGGGGACTCTTCTTCTGAGGTAGTATGGGCTGAGGTTAGAAACAGGAAAGGAGAGGTCACCCTGTTGGGAGTTTTCTATAGGCCACCTAATAGTTCTAGGGATGTAGAGGAAAGGATGGCGAAGATGATTCTGGAAAAGAGCGAAAGTAACAGGGTAGTTGTTATGGGAGACTTTAACTTTCCAAATATTGACTGGAAAAGATATAGTTCGAGTACATTAGATGGGTCGTTCTTTGTACAATGTGTGCAGGAGGGTTTCCTGACACAATATGTTGACAGGCCAACAAGAGGCGAGGCCACATTGGATTTGGTTTTGGGTAATGAACCAGGCCAGGTGTTAGATCTGGAGGTAGGTGAGCACTTTGGAAACAGTGACCACAATTCGGTGACCTTTACGTTAGTGATGGAAAGGGATAAGTATACCCCGCAGGGCAAGAGTTATAGCTGGGGGAAGGGCAATTATGATGCCATTAGACATGACTTAGGATGTGTTGGTTGGAGAAGTAGGCTGCAAGGGTTGGGCACACTGGATATGTGGAGCTTGTTCAAGGAACAGCTATTGCATGTTCTTGATAAGTACGTACCAGTCAGGCAGGGAGGAAGGGGTCGAGCGAGGGAACCGTGGTTTACCAAAGAAGTGGAATCTCTTGTTAAGAGGAAGAAGGAGGCCTATGTGAAGATGAGGCATGAAGTTTCAGTTGGGGCGCTTGATAGTTACAAGGAAGCGAGGAAGGATCTAAAGAGAGAGCTGAGACGAGCAAGGAGGGGACATGAGAAGTCTTTGGCAGGTAGGATCAAGGAAAACCCAAAAGCTTTCTATAGGTATGTCAGGAATAAAAGAATGACTAGGGTAAGAGTAGGGCCAGTCAAGGACAGTGGTGGGAAGTTGTGTGTGGAGGCTGAGGAGATAAGCGAGATACTAAATGAATACTTTTTGTCAGTATTCACTCAGGAAAAAGATAATATTGTGGAGGAGAATGCTGAGACCCAGGCTATTAGAATAGATGGCATTGAGGTGCGTAGGGAAGAAGTGTTGGCAATTCTGGACAAGGTGAAAATAGATAAGTCCCCGGGGCCGGATGGGATTTATCCTAGGATTCTCTGGGAAGCCAGGGAAGAGATTGCTGAGCCTTTGGCTTTGATTTTTAGGTCATCATTGGCTACAGGAATAGTGCCAGAGGACTGGAGGATAGCAAATGTGGTCCCTTTGTTCAAGAAGGGGAGTAGAGATAACCCCGGTAACTATAGGCCGGTGAGCCTAACGTCTGTGGTGGGTAAGGTCTTGGAGAGGATTATAAAAGATACGATTTATAATCATCTAGATAGGAATAATATGATTAGGGATAGTCAGCATGGTTTTGTGAAGGGTAGGTCATGCCTCACAAACCTTATCGAGTTCTTTGAGAAGGTGACTGAACAGGTAGACGAGGGTAGAGCAGTTGATGTGGTGTATATGGATTTCAGTAAAGCGTTTGATAAGGTTCCCCACGGTAGGCTATTGCAGAAAATACGGAGGCTGGGGATTGAGGGTGATTTAGAGATGTGGATCAGAAATTGGCTAGTTGAAAGAAGACAGAGAGTGGTAGTTGATGGGAAATGTTCAGAATGGAGTTCAGTTACGAGTGGCATACCACAAGGATCTGTTCTGGGGCCGTTGCTGTTTGTCATTTTTATAAATGACCTAGAGGAGGGCGCAGAAGGATGGGTGAGTAAATTTGCAGACGACACTAAAGTCGGTGGAGTTGTAGACAGTGCGGAAGGATGTTGCAGGTTACAGAGGGACATAGATAAGCTGCAGAGCTGGGCTGAGAGGTGGTAAATGGAGTTTAATGTGGAGAAGTGTGAGGTGATTCACTTTGGAAAGAATAACAGGAATGCGGAATATTTGGCTAATGGTAAAATTCTTGGTAGTGTGGATGAGCAGAGGGATCTCGGTGTCCATGTACATAGATCCCTGAAAGTTGCCACCCAGGTTGATAGGGTTGTGAAGAAGGCCTATGGTGTGTTGGCCTTTATTGGTAGAGGGATTGAGTTCCGGAGCCATGAGGTCATGTTGCAGTTGTACAAAACTCTAGTACGGCCGCATTTGGAGTATTGCGTACAGTTCTGGTCGCCTCATTATAGGAAGGACGTGGAAGCTTTGGAACGGGTGCAGAGGAGATTTACCAGGATGTTGCCTGGTATGGAGGGAAAATCTTATGAGGAAAGGCTGATGGACTTGAGGTTGTTTTCGTTAGAGAGAAGAAGGTTAAGAGGTGACTTAATAGAGGCATACAAAATGATCAGAGGGTTAGATAGGGTGGACAGCGAGAGCCTTCTCCCGCGGATGGGGGTGGCTAGCACGAGGGGACATAGCCTTAAATTGAGGGGTAATAGATATAGGACAGAGGTCAGAGGTGGGTTTTTTACGCAAAGAGTGGTGAGACCGTGGAACGCCCTACCTGCAACAGTAGTGAACTCGCCAACATTGAGGGCATTTAAAAGTTTATTGGATAAGCATATGGATGATAAGGGCATAGTGTAGGTTAGATGGCCTTTAGTTTTTGACTTCCCATGTCGGTGCAACATCGTGGGCCGAAGGGCCTGTACTGCGCTGTATCGTTCTATGTTCTATGTTCCAGCCACTCAACATCCTCTGCATAAAAAAACGTGCCTCGCACACCTCCCCTAAACTTTCCCATTTGCACCTTTAACCTATGTTCCCGAGTAATTGACTTTTCCACCATGAGGAAAAAATATGTGACTATCCACTGTGTCCATGCCCCTCATAATTTTGTAAACCACTATCAGGTCGCCCCTCAACCTCCATTTTTCCAGTGAAAACAATCCGACTTTATCCAACCTCTCCTCATAGCTAAGATCCTCCAGACCAGGCAGGATCCTGCTAATCATACAAAAGGTTAAGTTATATGGGATTAGGCCGGATAATACTGCGAGGCCTGGATAAAGTGAATGTGGAAAGGATATTTCCACTAGTAAGAGAAACTAGAACCAGAGGGCACAATCTCAGACTGAAGAGATGCTCCATTAAAACAGAGATGAGGAAGAGCTTCTTCAGCCAGAGGGGGGTGAATCTGTGGAACTTATTTGCACAGAAGGCTGTGGAGGCCAAGTCACTGAGTGTCTTTAAGCAGAGATAGATAGGTTCTTGATCAATGAGGGGATCAGAGGTTATGGGGATGAGAAATATATCAGCTATGATTGAATGGTGGAGCCAATTCCATGGGCCAAATGGCCTAATTCTGCTCCTCTGTCTTATGGTCTTATGGTCAAATCTCTCCTCTGCCCTCTCCAAAGCCTCCACATTCTTCTGGTATTGTGGTGACCAGAATTGTATGCCTAAATGTGGCCTAACTAATGTTCTGTACAGCTACAGCATAACTGGGCTGATTTAGCTCAGTGGGGTAGATAGCTGGTTTGTGATGCCGAACAAGGCCAGCAGCGTGGGTTCAATTCCCGTGCCAGCTTACCTGAACAGGCGCTGGTATGTGGCGACTAGGGGCTTTTCACAGTAACTTCATACTTGTGACAATAAAAGGTTATTATTATTATTACTTGCCAGTTTTTATACTCACTGCCCTGACCAATGAAAGCAAGCATGCCCATATGCCTTCTTGACTAACTTATCCACCTGCGTTGCCACTTTGACCTGTGTACCTGTACACTCAGATCTCTCTGACTGTCAATACTCGAGACTTCTGCCATTTACTGCATAATTTCCACCTATATTAAACCTTTCAAAATGCATTTCCTCACATTTGTTCGGATTAAATTCCATCTGCCATTAGGCGCTGGTTTAGCACACTGGGCTAAATCGCTGGCTTTTAAAGCAGACCGAGGGGCCAGCAGCACGGTTCAATTCCCGTACCAGCCTCCCCGAACAGGCGCCGGAATGTGGCGACTAGGGGCTTTTCACAGTAACTTCATTGAAGCCTACTCGTGACAATAAGAGATTTACATTTCATTTCATTTTAATTTCTCCACCCAAGTCTCCAACTGATCCATATCCTGCTGTATCCTCTGACAGTCCTCATCGCTATCTGCAATTCCACCAACCTTTGTGTCGTCTGCAAACTTACTAATCAGACCAGTTACATTTTCCTCCAAATCATTTATATACACTACGAACAGCACTGATCCCTGCGGAACACCACTAGTCACAGCCCTCCAATCAGAAAAGCACCCTTCCATTGCTACTCTCTGCTTTCTATGACTGAGCCAGTCTGTATCCATCTTGTCCGTGACTCTGGTGAGAGTTACAGCAGTTGATGAACGAAGTGGAGTATTGACCATACATCGAGGGAATTTGTGTGTAGTTTTGGCCCCAAACCATTCTCAATCACCTTGCATTGCAAAGTTTGTGAGGGAAACAATGAGGCTCCACAATGTTCAACTGCAGATTCAGGGCTTGCCTCCTCACAGTGAACAAAAGACATTCATAGAACATACAGTGCAGAAGGAGGCCATTCAGCCCATCGAGTCTGCACCGACCCACTTAAGCCCTCACTTCCACCCTATCCCCATAACCCAATAACCCCTCCTAACCTTTTTGGACACTGAGGGCAATTGATCATGGCCAATCCACCTAACCTGCACATCTTTGAACTGTGGGAGGAAACCGGAGCACCCGGAGGAAACCCACGCAGACACGGGGAGAACGTGCAGACTCCGCACAGACAGTGACCCAGCGGGGAATCGAACCTGGGACCCTGGCGCTGTGAAGCCACAGTGCTAGCCACATGTGCTACCGTGCTGCCCTTTCATGTGTGAGAGAGGGAGACTGAGGTCTAATTAGTGCACTTAAAACAAAGTAATGTAAAGTTAAATTAGTCCTAGCTAGCAAGATTCCACACAACATAATTACGAGAGAGGTTTTGGCTCATGGAATAAAAGGACAGTTAGCAATGTGCACACCAAATTGGTTGAATAATGGAAAGCGGAGAATAATAGTTGTAATGATATGTTTATTGACTGCGATGTAAAGAGGTAACAAGTTAATGATGATGCTTCTTACCACCGGAGGGAACCACAGAACAGCCATATAAATATCAAGTGACTCGGGGATTCTGGGATTCGATTAGAAGATGATTAGATGTTTCGGAGTTAAGAGCTAGGAGAGAGCTGTAAGGGTGTCAGGCATAGAGAGCAGTTGTATATTTGAGAGTTCTGTAAGTTAGAGAGAGCATAGTTTTATACAATAACTTTCTACTTTAGGAATGTGAACAAATCGAAGTAGTGTAATAAATTTGTGGTTATGTTCGTTAATAAAGGTTTGTGTTCTTTATTTAACACTGCACATCCCAGCTATCCAGGTAAAGCAGAATAGAGAATACAACAAAAGTCGGTGGGTCTTTTTGGGCTGGGGGGGGGGGGGGGGAGGTTTGTAAAGTGTTCCCCAGGGTTCGGTATTGGGACTCATGCTTTTCCTGATATATATTAATGTTCGAGATCTCGATGTGCAGGGAACAATTTAAAAGTTTGCAGATGATGCAGAACTTTGAAGTATTGTAAACTGTGAAGCGGACAGTGCAGAAAAGGATAAGCAGTTTTCTGTTTACAGGGACTCGTTGCCAAAGCCAGGAATTTGCTTAGAGCAGCTCCCTCTGTGCCGCTGTAACTTTCAGAATCCTTTCAGAAACCCGTATTGTGCCTACAATTGAGGTTTCCACCTTGCGTCTGGGGAGGTCACCGCAGCGGAATGGGAGGAGCTCTGAAGTAAATTTCTGGCCAAGTCTCCATTAACATGGAGCTGATATTTGACGACGAAAGAAATGTCGGGGGTCTTGAACCTCTCCGCAGAATTCAATTAAGTTTAAAAAGTTGTTTGCATTTGTTTTTACTTTCCAAGCTACATTGCGGAAAAAGAGGACCGGTAAGTACATGGAATCAGAAAATCCTCCGCTGGGTAAAGGCGTTTTGTCATGAATTGAATTTCTGTATCTGAATTGTGTTGAAGTGCAATTTGAAATATATAAAGTGAAATTCCATAGCAGCCCGCGATGCCCATTTTGTATTTTTATGGAATGAACTCCCGGTAGAGGAGCTGACTTGCTGGGAGCCTAGTCTGGGAATTTGGGACAATAACAGAAAATGCTGGAAACATGCAGCAGGCCTGGTGGTATCTGTGGTGAGAGAAACAAACGGAGTTAACATTTTGGGTCTGTGACCATTCGGCAGAACTGAAAGATTGACCCTATTTCTCTACCCACCTGACCTGCTGATTAGTTCCACCCTTTTCTGTTTTTATTTCCGATTTCTAGCTGCCTGGGGATTTAGCATCGGGAATTCTGCGCACGTGCAACCCAGGATATATGTTACGAAGCAAAACAAAATACATACCATTCCTGTTTAATAAAACACATTTTCTCATGTTACTTCATTCATGGTTACCCTGCTGCCACTCTGCTATTGTAATGGAGTTTAGATGTGCAAATAACACCCCCAACACTCACATTCACACTTCAGTAACCTCGGCAAACTGTTTTTCACACTGCAGGTCAAAACTATCGATGCAAGTCCCATCGTACTTTCTATATGTATGGGGCAATTAGTCTCTTGTACCAAGATTCCTGTGTAAGTCACATTTGTGATTAATAACAAATCTTTTTTTTCAGAGAGTACCCAATTATTTTTTTTTTCCAATTAAGGGGCAATTTAGCGTGGCCAATCCGCTTAACCTTCATATCTTTGGGTTGTGGGGGTAAAACCCACGCAGACACGGGGAGAATGTACAAGCTCCACACGGACAGTGACCCGGGGCCGGGATCGAACCCGGGTCCTCAGCGCCGTGATACAGCAGTGCTAACCACTGTGCTGCCTGACTAATAACAAATCTTAATAAAGTTCCCAGTTATTTAATGTATGTGTGCTGTAGTTTTATAACAGCTTTATGAAACTATTTTACTGGAATAATTAATTCTACTGGATATTTGAATTATTTATCCAATTTAACAGAACCAGCTGATTTCAACTTGATCTGTTGGTTGGGTGGGGTTACTCGGTTACAGGGATGGGGCGGAGGTGTGGGCTGGGTAAGGTGCTCTTTCCAAGGGCCGGTGCAGACTCGATGGGCCGAATGGCCTACTACTGCACTGTGAATTCTACGATTCTATTTTTAAAAGTTTGTCATTTATATAGAACCTCCCATGACATCTGCTGCGTGAGGGTGGTCAGATTTCACTGATTACATTAGCCTAAAGGGCTGTCATGTCTGCATCTCCAAACCAATAGCAGAGAACCGAGGATTCTTCACATTGTACACAGGCCCCTGAAATGACTGCTACCCAGAGGTTTGAAAGGTACCTCTCCATAACAAGGCAATAAAAAGCATTCAGTTAAGTTTTAAACTAGGGGCAGATGAAATGTAAGCCTTAGCATGTTGATATGAAGAACCGGTTGATGTCTGCCAAAGGTAACTTTGTGACAAAGAACGATACAGCACAGGAACAGGCCCTTCGGCCCTCCAAGCCTCCGCTGATCACATGTCCTATCCAGACCATCCGCCTGTATCCTTCTATACCCCGTCTGTTCATGTGCCTATCCAAGTAAGTCTTAAAGGTCGCTAACGTACCTGCCTCAACCACCTCCCTTGGCAGTGCATTCCAGGCCACCACCACCCTCTGTGTAATAAAACTTCCCCCCACATCTCCACTGAACTTTTCCCCCCTCACCTTGAACTTGTGCCCCCTTGTAATTGTCATTTCTGCCCTGGGGAAAATACCTCGAACTGTTCCCCCTATCTATACTCCTAACAATTTTATAAACTTCTATCAGGTCGCCCCTAAGCCTCCGTCTCTCTGGGGAGAACAATCCCAGTTTGTTCAATTTCTCTTCATAGCTATATAAATGACCTTTGTAAAACTGTAGTATCTATTGAACCTCCTACATGTCTTGGTGTAAATGCTCGCTGGTATAACATCACTCTTATTGGTATGCTAAATTGCTCCAAACTTAAACTCGGTTACACCCATTACCCTTGTGTCTGCTCCACTCCATTGGCTCAGCGGTGCCTTAACTTTAAAATTCTCCTCCTTGTGGTCAAATGCCTCCAAACCTCATCCCTCTGAGAGGGAAAGGGAATTCTGTGACTATCTTGAATGATCTCTTGCAGTGTGCCCCTTTCAATTGATGCAGCAATTGCCAAGTGTCATTGTCACCCAGGGTCAACTTAATTTCAGATTTGTGCTTGAAACCTTGCACCATTCCCCACTCAGACACTTGGTCCTGTTTCCAATGGTTTTCTTTCAAGGGTAACTGACAGTTCATGTAACCAAAGAACCTGGCCAAAGTTATGGGTGGCTGAGAATTGAAATATATAAACCAGGCAAGGTTCCAGGCTCCGGTTAACAGTCCCGATTCCCTCCGCAACACCCACAACTCTCCAGACATTGAACATACAAATCCAAATAATCTGTCCTTAATGTCATGAAAGTTACATTTTCTAGCAAATTGAATCAATTAATCCACCACAATTTAGACTTTCCTACTCCATATTCCTGGTCTTTGCTCAAAATCTATTTTAATTGTTTGCTAAAGAAACAAACTTCTATTTATTGTTGGTGAAAATAATTATACTCTAATTCACTGTGAAGATTGTTTCATGAGATATTCCAATCCTCAATTCCATATGAGTACCTTCAAAATGCGTAGCTATGAGGCTCCCGTAGATAACAGAAGATGACTTTGTCAACAATCCAATAAGGTAGAACACTTTATATACTGGTAGTACAAGCTGCTGTTCTAACCAGGGGCTGGTTTAGCATACTGGGTTAAATCGCTGGCTTTTAAAGCAGACTAAGGCCGGCCAGCAGCACGGTTCAATTCCCGTACCAGCCTCCCCAAACAGGCGCTGGAATGTGGCGACTAGGGGCTTTTCACAATAACTTCATTGAAGCCTACTCGTGACAATAAGCGATTTTCATTTAATTTGTATCCAATGTATAACA
Source organism: Scyliorhinus canicula (assembly GCF_902713615.1). Taxonomy (NCBI): domain Eukaryota; kingdom Metazoa; phylum Chordata; class Chondrichthyes; order Carcharhiniformes; family Scyliorhinidae; genus Scyliorhinus; species Scyliorhinus canicula. The sequence continues at coordinate 196,313,707 of NC_052154.1, read as the reverse complement.
TGTTCATGTTTCATTAACTCTTTTGATTTTACCTGTATCGAAGGAGATGATGAAAGGTCTAGTTACAAATCGACAGCCAATTTTTCACCCCGTCAGTTTTTTATTTTCCATTGACTTGGAAAGTGTGGCCAAGATTTTTCATCCAAAACCCAAGTAAAAGCGAATCCGATTAGAAAATGCGTCTCTAAAAGGGTTTGAATTAGAGTTCTGGGCATTCCAATGGAATGGATATTGGGCGTGGTGAAGAATGGACTTACTATTTTGATGGCCCATGTGCTTCTGGAGGAACAAAAATGATATTTTGTGTGGGGTGTTGCTACCTTTTAAGAATTAGTGTTTGATTTGTGGTTGAAACAAACACCTGGGTTCCAGTAACGGATCATGGGACCTGGCAGATAAGCACCAAGAAAAAAAGGGGCCAGTTAAGCGTAGAGATGAGTAGGTACCTTGATTTTAGGTTAGTTTGGGAATTTAAAACAAGTTGGACTGAAGGAAACGACTCTCTCAGCAAAATTTGACTGAAATTCTGGGTTTTGGCAAAAAGAGTTGAAAATCTCTGTTTGCTGAAGGACTCTGCCAACAGTGAGTTGAATTTCTGGTGTAAGCAAACTGAAAAGTGAAAGAGATTCGAATAAAAACTCCATGGTTGAAGAATATTCGAACCAAGAGAGTTCTGACCTGAGGTGGATACGCTTGGTCATCCCTGGTGTCTAATGCTGAACACAAGCGTTTGAAGGACCAACCTTACTGGAAGTAAAAAGATCCAAGAAAGTTCAGTCCATAAACATGTCATTGACACAGTACCCTGGGCAAACAGGTTTTGATAAGTATCTGACTTGAGGATTTGGGGGCATAGAAAGTGGAGTTAAGACATTAGATTTAGATTGCAGGTAATCATGTTTATTGTATTTTTATTAACTTTAACAACAGGCAATTTAAGATGGAGTGTAATTATTATAGTTTGTGTTCTTCAAAATTGATGCAGTAAAATTATTTTGTTTAAACTGTGAACCTCGTGGTTTCATTTTTATTGTAAATACTTGGTTCTTCAGATTGTTTAAAAAAAAATGTTACGAGCCTTTACCGAGATCATAATGCTAACAAATAGTTTCATGCTTATGGTTTATGTCATATTTTGCCCAAATTATTCCTCTCGGTTGTGAACATTAACCCTATTTGTTCCCTATTTGTTCAGCAGCTGTCCTAGCTCTCCGAATAGCTACTTATCTTTGAACTCAAGTGACGATTCCGATTTGGTTGAAAATGTTCTTGGGTATAAGCATTACAGTATATTGTTGGACTTCTGATGTTTTTTTTTACTGTGTCTAAGATTAAATGAAAGCAAAAATGAATGCAAAGTATTCTTGTTTTCTAAACCCTTCTTTTCATCTCTACGTCACTGTAGATCTTGATCCATCACATTTAGAGGGTTTGAAGAGGAGGACTGCTTTTCAAACCACACTAAGTAAAGAAAAATCGCTGTGTACACAGATTGATGGTGCATGTATTTTGTGCAGTAGCAACTTTCTGACTGTGTTGAATTTAACTGTGCAATAAGGTCTTGTGTGCATGAAACTGTTGTCCAAGTTTTGTGCCCAGTTTGCGGAATTGTTTCCTCTGTCATCCTTGATGAGCACTGTGAACGTGGGACAAACTTGTGTTATTTTTTTCCACAGACAAACTTGACGAGATAGTGTCAAACCCCAAACAGTCAAGGGCTGCAGAAAATGCGACAGTCGATTCGAGAGTTGCAACCATCAAACAGCGCCCTTCAAGCAGATGCTTCCCTCCCACTGCAGATGCAAATGTGAGTAAATGTGGGGGGGGGAGCGATATGACCTAATCCCCCTTTCCAGTTGCTGGTCTGTAGTCCTTTGCAGCAAGTGCATATCCAAGTATTTTTTAAATGTTTTTCTTTTGAATATTTGCTTCAAAACTCCTGCAGTTTGCTTTGATAATCTGAATGCAACATATGAAAACAAGGCCGCTTCTTAATTTGCACAGGAAGGCTTCAGTATTCCTGACAGACATTTGGCAAAGTTGCTTCACCTCATGGTGCTGGTTATGCCAAAAGGTAACCAATCTGTCCAACTGTCAGCATGAGTCCAATTAGGAAAGGGCCCAGCGGTTAATTAAATCTTCAGCATGATGGCAGTGATGCAGTTTCAATTTGCGAACAGCAATGGAGTTCTGATCCAAGAGATACAGGGTTTAGACATAGTTAGCAAAGGAAAAATAACTTCTGATATAAAGCAACAGTATTTCTGTGCGTTATCCAATCAAAATCTCCTTTCCTTCTACTTTCCGCCAAATTGCAAACCTTTATTGTATCCTTTGTAAAGAGCAACGGTCACTGTTCTTTGATGAGCCTTGATGCTTTCCTCATGTTAATTTGGTTTGACTGTTAGAGAAGAATGTGATATGCATGTTGGGATCTTCTGAATCCAGCCCAATGCTTCCTCCTGCCAAGGATATCTGCAATCTGCATTGAGCCTCTGCACTGACCAACTGCAGAGACAGAATGGGTGACCAGCAGTAATGATGGGCGTGATCGAATGGCCTCACCGCACTCTACTCAGTGTTGTGACAAGGCTGTTAGATCTCTCAAGAGGCTTCTTGAGCTGTGCGATGCTCAGAAAGTCCTGTGAAATCGAAAGACATGTCGCGAGACGTCGTGATCTGAGCCCTCGCTGGGCGTGATCCATATTTTAATATTTAAATGAGCAGTCGGGCTCACTAAAATATGTCGGCATCAGATTCTCCCGGGGCCGGGAAGGAATGCCCGCTCCTGGAAAACCTGCTCTCTTGACCACCTCCTACCCTAACTCTTGGTCATTTATTGATCTCTGCCAGGCTTAATGTTCACCACTTTCCCATCACATGACCAGCAATTGGGTCAGCGTCACTAATGATGAGCTGTGATCATCACACCCCAGCGGGAAAAAACAGCTCTGACCCTTATTCTTCTTCCCCGTTTTTACTATATTTTTACCCTTTGGAAGGACCCCTTTACCTGTCGCCCTGAACCGCTCCGCAGCCCTTGGCAAGGTTAGCTGTTCTGTGATACTGCACCCCATTCCTGTCTGTTCCGATATTATCTGTACACCATCCACAATCATTTCTCCCCCTGCATCGGCATTTTTATCTCGGCCTTGTTCCAAATTTCCACCCACAGTTTGCCCCCAGACCATTCCGCATCTACAAGCTGCCTTTCCATTATCCATAAGTAAGGGGTCAGTGCGCGTACTGGCTATCTTTCAGCTTCATCACCTGTCTTGATGACCTGACTGCTGCTAGAAATGCAGCAAACTGCTGACAAGTGTGCAACGTGACTCCAGCAGGAATTGTCTGTTGACCTGGATACGTTGGGATTACTGGAGGAAAGTGGTGGAGCGTACATTCTCCGGAACGTCTCCCTGTACATTCCAAATGTTACACTCCCAAGTCAGAGGATGTCAGGGGCAGACAACACACCCCGCCAAGCCCTCACCTCCCCATGCCCGAGCTGGTGGCTCCCAGTGTCAGTGTTTTAGTCAGTAAGATGAGCCTCGGTACACCATCAGCCATGGGCCCCAATAGAGTATCTCATGCAGTCCACTTAGAAAAACAACAGCATGTGTGACACTGTACGGCATTAAGATAACTAACCTTGCTTTCTTATTTCTAGTCAATCTATGAACGGCAGAGTATTGCTGTAATGCCTCCTACAGTCCCAGGGAGCCATAACAGCCCCTATCTAGAAATACCACGAGGAACTATGCGAAGACAGAAATCCATAGGTAACGTGGCAGTATTTTTCCATAGGTAATGTGGCAGTATTCTTGTTGGTATGAAGCTGAGCAGAACTGTCTGCTTGCAGCTTATTTATTTATGATGAACACGTGAGTTTCTGAAGCGATTCTTCATTCAGTCCGACACAATTTATCAAATAATATTCCTACCAACAGAGTCACTGTCCCCAAGAGGAAGCCTTTCCTACTTTGAGTACATGTTTTTTTTAAAATCCGGTTCAGCACCTTGTCAGGCTGCTGTTTACAAATCCAGCCCAGTGTCTGACCAAATATCAGCGTGCACTCACAGTGGCAGTGATTGGGGACCAACAGGCAATAAATGAATCTCAAATACATATTGATGTTTATGTTTCTACAACAAAATGAAAAGAATGATATCTGGGAGCCAGTTAATGAAAGGTTTTTGCTGACCTGATTGATCCCACACTTAGCTTTTCTTAAAATGTGTGCCTCTTCTGTGTGAAAAGTGAGCGTTAGACATAGAGAGCGAGAAATTACTGTTGACAAGTGTTATTGTGTGAATGCTTAATAGCTCAGATTCAATTCCCCTCTCTGTTATTTTAATGAAATTGGTAACCCATTAAAAATAAGTGGGCTAATGCCTCCTTTACAATGCCAAAGAGCAGACTTTGCTCTGAGCCCATTAAGCATCTGTGCCGCATTATTGCTGGCTAATTTCTCCCCCATAAAAGGCAGCAGCGAGAACAGATTACGGTTGCATCAATTTCATGAAAATATGCACGCTTGTATCTTTTCATCCGTCCAATAAAATGAAGATTGCTGTGCACCGTGAACGGTTGTTCAGCAATGGGTCTTGATTGTTACGGCATGTGTTTTTCTGCAGCGTGAGTTGGTGTTTTTTTTATACTAATCAACCAATCCAACTTGGATTCTTTCAGATCCTTTGATTTGAGCTTCCCCTTTTCAACACTTTGAGGGCAGTGGATAAGATGAGTTGACAGTCCAAATGTAAAGCATTGTGTGTGTTAAAACAATCGATCCTTGTGAATCAGCAGGAGGAAACAGCTGCTGATCCCGACATCCAGATTCTTGGATGTGGATTTCTGCTCAGCAAATCACTGCTGCGCAGAATCATAAAGATTTTCCCAAACTAACCTTCAACTTTACATATTTTAATTCAGTGTGTAAGAAGTATTCATTTGTCAAATCGATCTTAATTTGAGGATTTTCTTTTGTGTGCAGGTATGTTAGAGGAAGAAAAACAGTTTTTGGCTCCTCCTTTACTAAAATTTACCAGGAGTTTGTCAATGCCAGATACTGCCGAAGATATCCCACCTCCCCCGTCAGTTTCTCCGCCTTCACCTCCTTACAATGCACCCAAACCTTCCACCCCTCGGAGTTATGGTACAATAAGGCCTGGCTTCAATCATAATTCTGCGTTAAGAACACACAATTCCAACAGGCCAGATAGCACAGGAACAATTGTCATGGATCGACAGAAGAAAGCAATGTATTACAGGCAAGATTCCCAACAGTATTCCTTGGATTCCGAAGACCAGTTCAAGCCAAATGCTTTGTCACACCAGACCATGCGAAACAGGAGGGGTAACATGCCAGAGAATCCATATTCCGATGTCGGGAACACCGGGAATAAAGCAGTGTACGTTCCTGCCAAGCCAGCCAGAAGAAAAGGCCAGCTGGTGAAGCAGTCAAAAGTCGAAGACAGCCCCGAGAAAACGTGTTCCATTCCCATCCCCACCATTATTGTCAAAGAGCCTTCAACCAGCAGCAGTGGCAAAAGCAGCCAAGGGAGCAGCATGGAAATTGACACTCAGGCTTCAGAACACCAAGTTCACCTTAGGCCCGATGATGGCTTTTGCAATCCTTTTGCAGCAGCTATCGCTGGAGCTGTGAAGGACAGGGAAAAGAGAATTGAAGCCAAGCGCCACTCCCCTGCCTTCCTCTCAACTGATATGGGTGATGAAGATGTGGGGCTCCTGCCAAGTGCACGGTTGAGGCAATCCAAGTCTATTGATGAAGGCATGTTTGGCAATGAAGAACGTTACAGTCACCTTGTTGCTCCATCATCCAAAGCGAGCACCAACTACAGCGGTGCAGACGCCAGTAATCAAAGGGTGCAGAGCAGCTCAAGGATATTGAACATAGCTTCTAAAAAAGAAGTTATTGAATGTAATGCCAGAAATACAAAAGGTTACATTGCGTCAAACATTCCCAATGCTAATAGTAATTATGTCCATCCTGTCACTGGTAAAATATTGGATTCAAACACTCCATTGGCCTTAGTAATGGCTGCTAGAGATCGAACACTGAAAGATCAGCCCCTGCAAAACACTAGTAAAGCTGAATCTGGGAAAACGGAACTCTCGAAACCGCTGTACATCGATACCAAGTTGAGGTCGAACGTGGAGGCCACAGCCTCTGCCTCTTGTTCCACCAAACCGAGCCAATCTTCCACCATACTGAGGAAAGACCCTAACCCAAAGCCCGAAGCAGACACGAGTAAAGAAGGCAAGAAGACTGAAGAGAAGAAAAACATGGTGAATGATGTCGGAGGTGCCTCGCATCAGAAGACACCAGGATTGCTAATGGTACGTTCCGATGTAGGTGCCAGGTCGGACGAAAGTGGGCATGTGGCAAGTAAAGAAAATTCCCCAGCGAGCATTACTCCAGAGCAACATAAAGCTACAGAGAGCACATCAGCATCTAAGGAAACCGCCAAGACCATCATCACTGTCAGTTCAGTAGACAATTCCACTGTTCTACCATTCCGCATTCCACCACCTCCACTGGCCTCTATCGATGTGGAAGAAGATTTTCTATTTTCTGAACCTTTACCTCCGCCTCTGGAGTTTGCCAATAGTTTTGAGAGCTCTGAGGATCCTCCAGCCATTCCATCTCTCTCCGATCTGCTAAAGCAGAACAAAAATGCCACCTGCACCACGCTGCCATCGCACACCAGGGAAACGAGTAACTTACCTTCAGCCCCTTCCGATGGTAGAAAGCCCATTGGTCACTCTGACTCCTTGCCCGCGAGCTTTGCCCCACCACGTGAGCCTTTTGATAATGTTGTGGATTCAGGGATTGAAGAGGTGGACAGTCGCAGTAACAGTGACTATCACTTGGAAACGACGAGCACCGTTTCCACCGTCTCCAGTATCTCCACCTTGTCTTCTGAAGCGGGGGAGAACTTGGATACGTGCACAGTCTATGCAGATGGGCAGATGTTTACCATTGACAAACCGCCAGTCCCTCCAAAACCAAAAGTTAAGCCCATCATTAACAAAAATAATGCAATTTACAAAGATGCTTTGATAGAAGAAAACGTTGACGGCTTGTTCATGCCCCCACCTGCACCACCTCCCCTACCTGGTGGCATTCCACCTGAAACTCTGAAATCTCCACAGCTGAGGACCTCGAAGCTTTGGGGCGATGGACCAGATGTAAAAGTCCCTGCTGCAACTGATGCAAAGGCAAATGTCATTAGCGAATTGAATTCAATACTGCAGCAAATGAACAAGGAAAAGGTGCCGAAACCAACAGAGGCCTTGGAATCTCCTTCAGGAACAAGAGGAGCAGCGTTTGGAGCAAGGTAATGGGCCCCTATTAATCCCAGCAGAGTGGGTGAATTGGCCAGATTTACATTAACAAAAGGATGTAGCCTGTTATTTTTCTTAATGTCAAGTGAGCCAGGTTATAAACTTCAGGTTTTAAAAGTGCTGTGTGGTACTAATTTATTTAAAACACAGCATAATGGAACACTATGAAAATCAGCGCATGTGCTGGATGAAGTTGATGTCTTATTGGCCGTTGCCCTGACAGACTGACGATATTGACTTGAATTGGTCTCTCCTCCCGTTAGAATCGCAGAGAGGAGAGTTTGACACAACCACAGCAAAGAATTTGTTTTCCAACTTTATGCATTTGATAAGGAATCTGTCCCACCAATTGAAAATTACATGGGACAGACACACAGAAGGCCATTCATCAATGCTGGTCTATCTTGGTGTTTATGCTTTGCCGCCAACTTTGCAAAATCACGGAACTGGTACAGTGCCGAACGAGGCCATTTGTCCCATCATGTCTGCACCTTTTTTATTTTCCTTTTTTTCTTTTGTTTTGGATGCGAGTTTTATTTACAAAAACAGAAAATGCCATGACCCGCCAAACAGCTTTCCGTCTAAAACATCTACATATCTGAAAGTTGCTCAAGTCTTTTTTGTTTCTTTGAATACAAATAACAGGGTAAATGCAGGAAGGATGTTCTCGATGGTGGGGGTATCCAGGACCGGTCACAGGCTGAGGATACGGGGGAGACCATTTAGGGCAGAGATGAGGGGACAATCTTCACTCAACGAGTGGTTGGCCCGTGGCATTTGCTACGACAGAAAGTAGTTGGAGCCAAACATTATGGGCGTGATCTACCGGCTGTGTCCCGCTGGAATCGGGATGGGACGAGGCTGGTAGACCCTACGAGAGGCCTCTTCCGGGTTTCCCGATGGTCATTATGCCTCGTGAGATCCAAACAGATCTCGTGAGAAGTCATGATGGGCGGATGCAGACTTGCAGATTTAAGTGAGCTTAAAAGCTGACTTAACTCTATCAACGCCAGATCTAGCAGCCTCGCCAAGGAGACCCTAGCTGGGTGCCGTTTAGCATTGGTCCCTACAAATGGAGACCTGGCAGAACAGCATTTTGGTGGGGGGTGTGTCTGCCAGGTGAGCGGAGGCCTCTGGGTGGTTGGTATCTAGGCAGAGTGGCACCTTGGCACTGCTGCGCCACCTGGGTGTCTCGCTGGCACTGTCAGGTGCCCAGGCGGCATTTTACCCACACTGGGGATTGGGCCCAGGGGTGCCATGCCCATACAAGGTTGGGTGTGGGGCACTCAACCCCAAACAGGCAAGTTGGGGGTGGGTCCAGGCATTGAGATCTCGGGACACCATACAAATTGGCACCCCGATCTCCTCCTCCACTGACGAGCGGAGAGCCTCAGTGAAAGAAATGAGACTGAGTGTGGCTTTGGGGGGTGGGGGGGGGGGGGGGGGGGGGGAAAGAGAGGGTGGGGGAGCGTTCCCCACTGAGGCCCGAAAAAACCCCAAATACCATTAGATGGCGGGGTTGTTCCCAGCACTAACGATCCCTCTAATCCCACCCAGAACTATGTTTTTCTTTGTTATATTGTGCCCTTTATGTTTGAAGAAGCTGTTCGATCTCGCACTTGGGGCAAAGAGAGCAAAGGAAAAGGGATGGTTGGGGGAATGTAGGGGGAGAAAGCAGGATTAGGCTATTGAGTTGTATGATCAGCCAAGATCGAAATGAATGGTGGAGCAGGCTTGAAGGGCTGAATGGCCTCCTCCCCTTATTTTCTTGTGTATGGATAAGTCGTGCCAATATCTCTGATACAGAACTTTGAGTTTATATTTGCCACAGTTAGAAATTTTAGACCCGAGCTACATATGATGAAATGGTCCAATCCTACGGGCTAGACAATTGTTCGGCTGAGGTTATTCATGAAGGCCCCGCCTTCTGAACCTCGCCCAAGGTGTGGTGACCCTCTGGTTAAATCACCACCAGTCAGCCCTCCCCCTCAAAGGGGAAAACAGCCTCTGGTCACCTGGGACTATGGTGAATTTACAGAGACACAAGTTCTAATAACTGTAAAATAAGTAAAGATCTTTTTAAAATGCCCATTCACAAAGTGTTTTTGTATCAATGATATCCAAGATTATTTCACATTCTTTAATAATGTCAGCACATTATCTGCACAGGGTACTTATTCATTTGAAGATTCTCAATTATTCCAGGACTGTTGTTTAAATATCATGCGAAACGCTTGATGAAATCTGTATTATATTTCTCTGTACCGTTCACAGATTTGTATTTGCAAAAACGAGTTTCCTAATAGGTAAATGTAGACGATATTATATAAAGTTGGATTTAAGACTACAGGTGGGATTTAATAAAAAAGCGTGCGTTTTGGGTGCCAGTAGTGGGGTGTGTCTCGGAGCCCGCGGTGCCGAGAACCAGCCCGCTATTAAACGGGACTTTGATGTTTATTGGGGCCTCTTGAGTGAATACCCACCAAGGCTGCACTCACCTCATGTCCTACACCGACAAGCTGAGCATTGTTAATGCCACCCTGACCTCTCGACGACCCCTCCCCCCGAGCAGCCCAACTTACCGATTAGTGGGTCCTTGAGCTCCCCCACCTCATAAGGGCAGGGCACCCCCTTGCCTGATCCCTGGCACTGGCACCTGCCACCTTGACACCAACAGCTTGGCACCCTGGCAGTGCCTCTGCCCAGGTGGCAGTGCCAAGGTGACAGTGCCAAGGTGGCATCAGTGATGTCAGGGTATCCCCCTGCCCAAAGCCCGACCACCCAGGGGGCTCCAATCGCCCCGAGATCATCCCCCCCCCCCCCTCCCCACACAGGTGCCTTACACCTGGTCCATGTTTGTGTGGGCCAGTGCTAAACAGCGTCATGGTGAGGTTTCCCAGGCGTGGGAGTTCAATTCGGGCCTTGGGATACTTAGGTGTGGATATATTTAAATGAAGCTGACTGCTCACTCAAATATGCACATCTAGATCTGGATACAAGAGGTTGAATAAACTCGGTTTGTTCTCATTGGAAGGACAGAGGTTGAGGACCTGCCTGATAGAAGTCTACAGGATTATGAGTGGCATGGACAGGGTGGAAGAGTCAATTGCTCGGGGACATAGGTTTAAGATGCGAGGGGGAAAGTTTAGAGGAGATGTGCGAGGGAAGATTGTTACACAAGAGGGTGGTGGGAGCCTGGAACTCGCTGCCGGAGGAGGTGGTGGAAGCAGGGACAATGGTGATGTTTTAGAGGCACCCTGACAAATACATGAATAGGATGGGAATAGAGGGATACGGACCCCGGAAGTGTAGAAGCTTTTAATTTAGACAGGCATAATTTTTGCGCCTGGCTTGGAGGGCCAAAGGGCCTGTTCCTGTGCTGTACTGTTCTTTAAATCACAAAGATAATATAAGAAATGGAAACAAAGGAAATTAACAGGAAGGACTACAAAATTGAAAACTGCTGGTTTAACCTTCCTGACCAAAGTCATCTGTGAATTTCTTCAACTTAATTTCTTCAACTCCATCTCAATCCAACATCATTGCTCTAGTCCTTCTTCTGTCATGCATTTATTTAGTCTCCCTTTAAATGCATCCTCCCGTTCAGCTCAACTGCTCCACATGGAAGGAGTAAAGAGGTTTCTCCTGGATTCCTTTATTGAGTTCGAGTGAGCAGAGTGACAACATTTCCAATGTCTATTTCCAGAGGTCAGAATTCTCCGTTGATAGTGTGAAATTGAGAAGTTCCCCCTGCAATGAGTTTGATCAACAATCAATGTTACACTATTGGGTCACAGCAGATTTGTTATAACTTGCCAATTGTAAGGTAGAAACAGCACTAAGCCCGTTCCACAGAATAAAACCATTAATATCTCAAACTTTATCTTTCAATGAAGCGAAAACGTTTCTCCATCACAACAAAACCAGGTTTGTTTCGATGATTGTAGCAATGACTATCCCATCAATCAGGTGGAACATGAAGTTTGTCAAAAGTTGTTTTACCTACTGTACCCTGTAATTATTTACCAATTTGTCATATCCACTGAAGCTGGGTCAGCCGGTTACATATATATATATATAAACCTAAGACTAGAAAAATACTCTACGGCACTAATACAGCTGTGAACCCACAAGCAAAATAATCTGAAATAAAAGGAGAAAGTTCTAGAAGAACGCAGGTGTGGCAGCATCTGTGGAGGGAGAAAGAGTTCATGGGTGCGATCCAACCAAATTCTTTCTCGTTGTGGTGACGAGCAGGAATGGCCGGGATTTCCCGACAGCTGACCTGGTGAGGCCGTCACCGGTATCTAACGTTATTTGGCCCACTTAACGAGGCTCCACTGGCTTTGCGCTGCGAACGACTGTGGTCCCAGTGCCGTGATTCTGGGATGCCGATCTGGTTCAGGCTCATGGACAGGGTCGACTCCAGGAGGGGTACTCTGTTCCCCCCCAAGGGGGGGGACGGAGGGTCAGCTCCAGGGTAGCCAGTGCTACCCGGGAGGCTGTGGCAGCGCCCGTCATCACTGGGTGTGTCAGCGAGAAGTCCGCCAGCCAGTGCCGCAAGAATATCAACGACCTCCAACGGGCCGCAAGGGTGATCTGTCATTGGCCCCCTGGCACCTGCCATTCCCCACCCCACACACCCGAGCACAATGCCGAGCCGGTGACCTAGCACACCAGTGCACCCCACCCATGCCCGCCAGTATTGCCCACGTTTGGATCCCACCCATCTGCAAAACGTGCAGCGTTCGGCTCATGATGCCCATTCTGTGCCCCCACAGGTCAAGTTGGTGCACAATCGGCAGGGAAGGGCCCAGACGTGTAGCGAGTTGCCGGACCTCCGGGTCCTCTCCTCCGATGAAGGACGAGCCCTATAGACCACGGGGGTGGCCGGGGGCAAATCACTCACTGAGATCAGCCTGGGCCACAGAGTGAGGATCCATCAGCCCCCACCCAGATGACCTGTCACAGAGCTGTTCATCCAGCAAGCTTCCCTCCAACTGACCACATGTCCTTTCGCCCACAGGATCTCCATCGGATAGTGTCGGTCCATTCGGGATGGACACGGTCACTGAGGACCGTGTCCAGACACAGGTGGACATTGGTGAGGTGCTGCAGAGAGTGTGGGCATTGACACCATGGTGTGGGCAGAGCCACCAGGGCTGGCAGAGCCAGGTGGCGCAGGGACATCCAGAGCTCAATCCAGCTGTCCCTCTATCTCGTACAGTCCAAGGGAGGAGGGAACGCTGGAGGCCAACCGGAGGCTCCCTACAGGAAGACGACAGTGATGGCCAATCTCGCCAATGGCAGCGGGCCGATTAGATCAGTTACCATTCGCCACCTGCCATGGTTCCCGATTTTGCCGCCTCCCGCGATCTAACCGGCCCACTCGTTTTCGCACCCAGGAACTGAATATTTCTGTGAACATTGAGGGTTGAGATCAATTCTACTCAAAGTATAGCTGGTGTTTGAGAGCTTCTGTGAGAATTTTAATGCATATATTTGTCTGTTTTCTGCTGTGCGTGCTTTCATATTTCATCATCTTTGAGATGCTACTGATATTACTGACTTGCTGCTTGTTGTGAAACTTTTCTTCATTAATTTGATTGATAATGTCCTGTCTCCCCAATGCCAGCTCATTTGTGATGAAGCTGAACTACCTGGATATTCTCATCATAGCTCTCATTTTTCCAAATTGTGTTCGGGATGTGTCAGAAAGAAAATGAGATGTGCATAGCATAAATGTTGTGGAATTGAACGTGAATTAATTCCATGCCAATTGATCTAGACTGCAAAGTGAATTTATTCAGGAGGAGATGTCCCATGCTGTGAAGGGTGATTCTTGTTCTGGGCAGAGTTAGCTAATAGCTTCTTACGGGAAAAGAGTGGAGAAGAGGGCTTGGGTGGGGTGCTCTTTCCAAGGGCCGGTGCAGACTCGATGGGCTGAATGGTCTCCTTCTGCACTGTAAATTCTATGATTCTATGGAATGTCAGTGTCCATTTATTCTTATAACCATGGCTCTATTCTTGACCAGATATTCTATCTCCTCCATGTAGACATTACGAAACCTGCAGCTTACATAAGCAAGTATACAATGGCCTCAGTAAGTACCCACTGACTATTCAACAAATTGATTCTCTTTCCAGTCTTACTATCCTGCCCAAAGTTTTTGGAAAAGAGAGGAAAAGATTATATGGCGAAACCCACCACCATCCTCTGTGTTCTTCAAGTCTGACGTCTTGTCTGACGTCTTGATTTTTAAAAAATAATAATTTTAGAGTACCCAATTATTTTTTCCTATTAAGGGGCAATTTAGCGTGGCCAATCTACCTACCCTGCACATCTTTGGGTTGTGGGGGTGAAACCCACGCAGACACGAGGAGAATGTGCAAACTCCACACGGACAGTGCTGGGATTCGAACCCGGGTCCTCAGCGCCATAGGCAGCAATGCTAACCACTGTGCTACCGTACTGCCCCTGACGTCTTGATTTTGACTGTTCCACCTTTGTCAGCTGTTCCCTCAGCTGCCTGGGCATGAAGCTCGAGAACATCCTCTCCAGTTCTGGGCCTCTCTTTCTGCTTTGAGAACACCCCTTAAAACCCACCTCCGATTAAATTATCGGTCACCTTTCCTTGTATCACCTGGTGTGGTTGAGTGTCAGATTTGGTCATGTCTTGTGGTAAAGTGTCTTGGAGCTTTTTACCATGATATAGGTGCCACATGAATGCCAGCTGTTATTGTGGGTGTTGCTTTGAGAGATACTGGGCTAAACGTTCCGATTGCCACCCAGGGGATTGGGTGGAATGCCGGTTTTACACACTACTCACCATTTCACCCGATCTGTTTGCCAATGAGCAGTTTGGATTAAACATGTCCCTTGAAGTTTTGGTCTCCTTACTTGAGAAAGGACATACTGGCACTGGAGGGTGTGCAGAGGAGATTCACTAGGTTAATCCCAGAGCTGAAGGGGTTGGATTATGAGGAGAGGTTGAGTAGACTGGGACTGTACTCGTTGGAATTTAGAAGGATGAGGGGGGATCTTATAGAAACATTTAAAATTATGAAGGGAATAGATAGGATAGATGTGGGCAGGTTGTTTCCACTGGCGGGTGAAAGCAGAACTAGGGGACATAGCCTCAAAATAAGGGGAAGTAGATTTAGGACTGAGTTTAGGAGGAACTTCTTCACCCAAAGGGTTGTGAATCTATTGAATTCCTTGCCCAGTGAAGCAGTTGAGGCTTCTTCATTACATGTTTTTAAGGTAAAGATAGATAGTTTTTTGAAGAATAAAGGGATTAAGGGTTATGGTGTTCGGGCCGGAAAGTGGAGCTGAGTCCACAAAAGATCAGCCATGATCTCATTGAATGGCGGTGCAGACTCGAGGGGCCAGATGGCCTACTCCTGCTCCTAGTTCTTATATTCTTATGTTGAAGTAATCAGCCTGGAACATCGGAGCCATGTTTGAAGATACAAAGATGCTTTCTTCCCATTCACACATGGAGCTGGATTCTCCGGTCCCCAGCCGCTGGTTTCTCCGCTGCTCGCTGTTCGCTGGAGGCGGGATTATATATTCCCGCAGCTTGTCAATGAGATTTTCCATTGTAACCACCTCACCCCATTGGAAAACCCGTGGGTAGGGGGGGAGTGGTGCGGTGCCGTCGGCAAACGTGAAACGTAACGACCAGAAAATTCCGGCCCAGATTAACTGAAATACCACTGAGATGCCAGAAGCGAATGGGTTAAAAATTCAAACCAAGCTGCACGGTGAATGCCCCCTGCCTTGATTTACCAAAACCAGGAGAGATGCTTTGGGCTCTGGTAGCAGGAGGACTTGTCCAACAGGCTTTATGACTAATATGGTGAGCTACTGTTACTAATGTGGTGGTGGAAGAATAGGATCAAAAGTAATGTCTACATCTTCAGTGATGTCTAAAAGGTTCCCCCAATGGCTGAGTAAGCAGGTCAACCAGAAAGAGGAACAAGATCCGAGTTTTAAGGGAATCGAGGGGCATGGGGATTGGGAGTGGAGTTGAGACAAGTGATCAGCCATGGTCCTATTGAATGGGGAGCTGACCCGAGGAGCAATACATTCCACCTCTACTCCTATTCCATACGTTTGCTCCTTTATTCCTACATTAGCCTGGAGCTGTACCTTCCTCAGCTGACTATCTGACTCGGGCCTGCTCAGAGAAGCGCAGTGCAGGGGATTCCCAAGGCATTTGGCCTCGTGCAACAGCATTGTAGGAGGTGAAACCATTCCTTTTTTTTAACAGCAAAAGAAGTTAAGTTTAAAGGACTTTGAGTAGCCGGGGAGAAGGTAAGTGGGTAGGATGTGTTGGGAGATGGGGGTGAGAGGCCAAGGGGGGCAGGGTGGTCAGCTGAGGGGGCGGGGGAAATGTCGGATGGGTTGTGAGGGGTCGGGGGTCAGATGGTTGCTCAGTCAGTCATTGAGTGATGGGACAGGTCGGTTGGGGGGTGGGAGTTTGGGTGGTCAAATGAGGGGTAGAATAAGTCCGGGGGATGGGTGGTCAGTCGGGACAGCAGTTGAGAGTCCGGGAGGAAGGTTGAGGGTAGAGAGAAGGGGAGGTGGCGGTTGGGGGATATTCGGTATGGGGGTTAGTCTGGTCGGGTGGGGAGATGGTCGGGGGGCTAGTCGGGAGGTCCAGTGGAGATCGTGGTGATGGGAGTGGAGGGGAGAGGGCCTTTTGGCAGGGGGGTAGGAGTGGTCCAGTGTTGGGGAAGAGGGGGGGAGGAGTGGTCCAGTGTGGGGGAAGAGGGGTGGGGCGAGTGGTACAATGTGGGGGAAGAGGGGTGGGGGGAGTGGTCCAATGTGGGGGAAGAGGGGGGGAGGAGTGGTCCAATGTGGGGGAAGGGGGAGTGAGGAGCGGTCCAATGTGGGGGAAGAAGGGGGTGGGGGGAAGTGTCCAGTGTAGGGAAAGGGGGGGGGAGTGGTCCAGTGTTGGGGAAGAGGGGGGAGTAGGGAGTGGTCCAGTGTGGGGGAAGAGGGGGGGAGTAGGGAGTGGTCCAGTGTGGGGGAAGAGGGGGGGAGGAGTGGTCCAGTGTGGGGGAAGAGGGGGGGGAGGAGCGGTCCAGTGTGGGGGAAGAGGGGGGGAGGAGTGGTCCAGTATGGGGGAAGACGTGGGGGGTGGGGGGAGTGTCCAGTGTAGGGAAAGTGGGGGGGGGGGGGGGGGGGGGTGGGGGGAGGAGTGGTCCAGTGTTGGGGAAGAGGGGGGGGAGGAGTGGTCCAGTGTGGGGGAAGAGGGGGGGGGGGGGGGAGTGGTCCAGTGTTGGGGAAGAGGGGGGGAGGAGTGGTCCAGTGTGGGGGAAGAGGGGGGGGGGGGGAGTGGTCCAGTGTTGGGGAAGGGGGGGGCGGTGGGGGGAGTGGTCCAGTGTTGGGGAAGGGGGGGGGAGGGGGGAGTGGTCCAATGTGGGGGCAGAGGGGGGGAGGAGTGGTCCAATGTGGGGGAAGGGGGAGTGAGGAGCGGTCCAATGTGGGGGAAGAGGGGGTGGGGGGGAAGTGTCCAGTGTAGGGAAAGGGGGGGGGAGTGGTCCAGTGTTGGGGAAGAGGGGGGAGTAGGGAGTGGTCCAGTGTTGGGGAAGAGGGGGGAGTAGGGAGTGGTCCAGTGTGGGGGAAGAGGGGGGGAGTAGGGAGTGGTCCAGTGTGGGGGAAGAGGGGGGGAGGAGTGGTCCAGTGTGGGGGAAGAGGGGGGGGGGGGAGGAGCGGTCCAGTGTTGGGGAAGAGGGGGGAGTAGGGAGTGGTCCAGTGTGGGGGAAGAGGGGGGAGTAGGGAGTGGTCCAGTGTGGGGGAAGAGGGGGGAGTAGGGAGTGGTCCAGTGTGGGGGAAGGCGGGGGGGAGGAGCGGTCCAGTGTGGGGGAAGAGGGGGGGAGGAGTGGTCCAGTATGGGGAAGACGTGGGGGGTGGGGGGAGTGTCCAGTGTAGGGAAAGTGGGGGGGGGGGGCGGAGGAGTGGTCCAGTGTTGGGGAAGAGGGGGGGGAGGAGTGGTCCAGTGTGGGGGAAGAGGGGGGGGGGGGGGGGGGGGAGTGGTCCAGTGTTGGGGAAGGGGGGGGTGGGGGGAGTGGTCCAGTGTTGGGGAAGGGGGGGGGGGGGCGGTGGGGGGAGTGGTCCAGTGTTGGGGAAGGGGGGGGGTGGGGGGTGTGGTCCAGTGTTGGGGAAGGGGGGGGGGGGGGGCGGTGGGGGGAGTGGTCCAGTGTGGGGGAAGAGGGGTGTCCCCAGGAGTTGGAAGTGTTTTTCTGTTCTAACCTTTCCTGGGTAACTATTCTGCTAAAACAGTCAGAACCATCTGAATTCTCCAATTTAAATCGGGTATCAGGGGTTCCCAGTACAGAGTAGCTGCTCATCGGGAGTTTGAACTCCCAGGATATTCCAATGCAGTCTCTGTGTGCGAACGTCTGGGTGGTCCTGCAGTGCATCTTCTGGGGCATCCCCCCCGGCTATGATCCCCCCATGGATCGAAAGTTATTGGCCTTGATATCTGATCTGAGCAAGGCGATTGCCGTCAGGGTAGGAATTTAAACGTGACTAAAATGGTCCCAAGTATTAACGAGCCCCAGTTGTTAGACGTCATTGTTCAAGCTGGGTTTGAAGCCTAGAGCCTGTAAATTAGGCCTTCAGTGTAGAGCGCGGAAGGAATCAAATACTTTGAGTGACAGCAGAGTCCCTGGCTACCTGTTGGTTTGTGTAGATGTAAAAGATTCCAAGAGTGGGATTTGAAGAAGGGAGAGGAGGTTTCTTTTGATCCTCACCAGCATTTCCACCCTCAATTGAATAACTGGTCTTTTATTTAATTTGCTGGTTTGAGAACTTGCTGTGTGTAATTGGCTGCTGCAATTGCCCCCATAGCAACAATTGCTGTACTTCATAGAATACAACGCAGAAGGATGCCGGTGAGATATTGTCCCTCTCCCAGCTATTTGGTTGAGCTACCCAATTGGCCCCACTCTCCCCCTGGTCTTTCCCCATAGCCCTGTAACTTTTTCCCTCCCCTTTAAGTGTATAGCGATTTCCCGTGTTGAATATTACTGTAGGATTACCAGCCGCCATCATTTCAGGCAGTGAGCTCCAGACCATGCCAACCCGCTGATTTTTTTTTTAAACGTTATCATCTCTATCTTAAATCTGTGTCCTTTGGTTCCCAATTCTGCTGCTACCTCATTTACGCTGCCCCAACCATTCATGACTTTGAATATCGCTTTCAGATCTCCTGTTAACCTTCTGTGCTCAAAGGAGGACAACCACATCTTCTCCAATCTCTCAGCATCAGCAATGTAGATTTGCTGCTGGCATTGTCTTCAGCAAGACCTGAACTATTTTCAGGTTTCGGTTGATGTGTGGTGCAAATGTTGCTTTCCACTGAAGTGCCGGCAAATCCATCTCCAAGAAGAGAGAATTTCCCCTTGACATTTAATGGTGTTACTGTTGTTGAATCCCCCACCATCAACATCCTGGGGGTTACCATTGGCCAGAAACTGAACTGGACCCAGCCGTATAAATACTGTGGCTACCAGGGCAGATCAGAGGTTGGGAATCCTGCGCTGAGTAGCTCACCTCCTGACTCCCCAAAGCTACCTAGAAGGCAGATCAGGAATGTGCAGCAACACTCGGGGAGCTTGACACCATCCAGGACAAAGCAGCCCCGTTTGATTGGCACCCCTTCCATCACCTTGAACATTCACTCCCTTCACCATGAGGAATTGTTTGAACCGTACAGAAGATGTACTGTAGCAGCTTGTGCCAAGGTTCCTTTGACAGCACCTTCCAAGCTTCTCCCATCGAGGAGGACAAGAGCAGCAGGTGCAATGGGAAAACCACTATTCAAGTAACTCACCATCCTGCCTTGGAAATATACCGGCGTTCCATCACTGACTGTCGCTGGGTCAAAACCCTGGAACTTCCTCCCTAACAGCAATGTGGTTGTACCTACATAAGTGCACTGGTTGAAGAAGGTGGCTCTTTTCCCGAGTGTAATGGGCAGTAAACCAGCCTAGCCAGTGACTGTCACTCCCGGTGAACACATTTTTTTTTTAAAACTGAATTTCCTCACCCAAGGTGGCCTTCAACACGCTCTCCAAGGTCTTGACATTCATCTTGAAGTGTGCTGCTCAGAATGTAAGCCTACTTGTGGCAATAAAAAGATTATCATTATTATGTGTGTGTGTACAGCATGGCTTCTTTAAGGGGCAACCCTTTGTGGGCAATGTGACAAGCCCGGAGCGTATGGGGACAGAGCGCGCGGACGTTGGCTTATCAGGGGTTTGGGCATGGACCTGGCTGTTGGGATTTGGTCTGAGTTAGCTTGGGAGTCGAGGGAACCACATCTGTGCAGTAGCCGTACTAATAATAATGATCTTTTTATCAGTGTCACAAGTAGGCTTACATTAACACTGCAATGAAGTTACTGTGAAAATCCCCTAGTTGCCACATTCTGGCGCCTGTTCGGGTACACAGGGAGAATTCAGAATGTTCCATTCACCTAACAGCACGTCTTTCGGGACTTGTGGGAGGAAACCGGAGCACCCGGAGGAAACCCACCCAGACACGGGGAGAATGTGCAGACTCCACACAGACAGTGACCCAACCCGGGATCTCTTTGAGTTACTTTCTGATTTCCCCTTCCCATACGGTTCACTGCCCTACTCTACTGGTCGCTGCGACCTCGAATTCTTGGGGATTCATAAGGCGTCCCATTGCCTTCCTTGCCATTTCTATCGCTATCTCTGGGTTTCTCTACCGAATTTGGAACAGGGGGTGACAAAGTGGTGATGTAAACACGGGTACGGCTTGCACTATTTTCCGGCCTACAAAACTCCCAACACTTTTATGCAACAAAATCGCTCCAGTTTACCTTATATCCCTGTTAGTGCGCATGCAAAGAACACAATTCTGAATTTTGGTGGTTTGATCAGTATTGGTCTTACGCTTGTGGTTTTTCTTTTTCCAATTGGATTCTAATTCAAATTTGGGTTCTCTCGGAGTGACTAGGCCACTTCTAGGTCGAGTCCCGGCGGAGTCGCCAGTAAATGTTGATATATTTATTTGGTTATAAATATGGCAGTCAATATGGTCGCCTTCCTTAATCCTAATTACATTTGCTCTAGAGTCGCCAGGTATCTCTCGATACCGCCACAAGGTTCAACCCGAATACTGATCAAAGAACCAATACACCAGTTAGTTAGTTCAAAGTCAATACTATTTATTTACACACACAGTAATATCTACTCATGCACAAAGTACTACAAACTAAACTATCTCTAACACTAACGCCTATACTTAACTTCGGATGCCCACTCAGTCAGAGGAACAATGGCCGTTGTTCGGATCTGAGGCTGTTGGGTTCGAAGAGGTAACAGGAGAACAGCTAAGGTCGTCCGTCTGACAGCGAGTGTTGACCTTGGACTTACTGCTTCTGGTGCAGCTGGTGGACGGGTCTCTCCGCTTCGAGAGCCGGGTCCAAGAGAGCGATTCTCTCTCGGGAGTTTCTTCTTATACCCAAAGGGGATTCATGCGCTTTTGGGCGGGCCTTAAACTTGGACCCAATTAATTGGGCCGCTTCTCAATCGCTGTTATCCATCTTGACCAATAAAGGGGTGGGTGCCCTGATGGCTGGGCGTGTCCTAGGTGGCCGTTGGCCTGGCTTTGTTTGTGCTTTCGGTTTGGGGAACTGGCACTGGGATGTCTGAAGCAGTATCGGTTGCTCGAGCGTCTTTCCTTTGTTCCCGGAGATGGGCCATCAATTTGCTAATTGACCTATAGTTCCCACACGGCGGGACCTGGAAGGCGTGTCTGTGGGGGCCGTCCTGGAGGTGGGCGCGGGGGATCCGATACCGGGGGGCCCCCCATGGTGGCCTGGCCCCCACGGTGGCCTGGCCCGCGATTGGGGCCTACCGATTGGCGGGTGATCTGGTTCCGTGGGGGCCTATGTTCCTCCTGGCCAGGCCACTGTAGGGCTCCGGCAAATTGCCCGGGGGCAAGCATGGAGAAGGGAATGCCCGCGCATGTGCGGAATCACGTTGGCTGTTCCGCACATGCACGGAAATATGCCGGCCTTACACCTGCCATTCCGCGCCGGCTGGAGCTGCGGAGACCACTCCGGCACCGACCTAGGTCCCTAGAAAGGTGAGAATTCCTCATTATCGGGGAAGGTTTACGCCGGAGTGGGTGGCGCTGCTTTTCACACCGGCTTGGGGACATAGCCCCATTATTGGTGAATCCCACCCATAATATGTACAAAGAACACCAAGCTATGTATTTAAAACAAAGCTAGTTTATTTTACACTACTTTAAATGGTTCACACTCTCTACTAAGTAATAGCTAACAAAATAACAGCATTAAATCTATGCTACAGTAATCGATTATGTCTTTCTAAATACAACTAACACTCGATGGGGCACCACACTAGCACACTGGTTAGCACAGTTGCTTCACAGCGCCAGGGCCCCAGGTTTGATTCCCAGCTTGGGTCACTGTCTGTGCGGAGTCTGCACGTTCTCCCCGTGTCTGCGTCAGTTTCCTCCGGGTGCTCCGGTTTCCTCCCACATTCCAAAGATGTGCAGGTTAGGTGGATTGGCCATGATAAATTATCCTTAGTGGCCAAAATGATTAGGTGGAGTTACTGGGTTATTGGTATGGGGTGCTTTTTCCAAGAGCCGGTGCAGACTCGATGGGCCAAATGGCCTTCTGCACTGTAAATTCTATGATTCTATCTCGACCTCTCACTATCCCTCTCTTTTTTTTTTTAAATTTAGAGTACCCAATTATTTTTTCCAATTAAGGGGCAATTTAGCCTGGCCAATCCACCTATCCTGCACATCTTCTGGGTTGTGGGGGTGAAACCCACGCAGACACGGGGAGAATGTGCAAACTCCTCACGGACAGTGACCCAGAGCCGGGATTCGAACCCGGGTCCTCAGCGCCGTAGGCAGCAATACTAACCACTAGGCCACCGTGCTGCCCCACTATCCCTCTCCTTAACCTTCTCCCAGAATGCTTAGAAACGCAGACTTTTACACTGCCAGTCAGTCGGGGCAGGGGGGCAGGGCAGTGGGGGGGGGGGGGGAGGAGTTCTTTGGTGAGGATACAGGAACGCATATCAGAAGCGTTATAGTGGGAGGCAGCACCATCCGAGCAAATGCGATGGAGACCGAGAGAGTGAGCAGTGGAACAGGGTCCTTGCAGGAAGTGGGGCGCGAGTGAGATTAGAGTAGCCATGGAGGTCCCTGGGCTTGCAGAGACATTAACCACAAGCCTATTCACAGACACGGAGGCAGAGAATTTGAGGACAGGGAGGTGAATGGTCTGAAGCGGGCTAGGTGACGGCGAGGGAGGGGCTGGGTGTTTCAAACCGAGCTGATGGAACGTTCAAGTCTGGGGCGTCACTGATGGAGCCATCGGTGGATTGGAACAAGAGCTAGGGGTGAACTGGGGGTGGGGCACCCTGTGTTGGACTGAAGGAATGTTCCACAAAAAGGCTGTCCTAGCCAGGAGCCAGGAAAATACCTATTGGCACACTGATGCATGATCAATTACACAAAGACGAGAGTTGAATACAACTGAGGCTTTATTACACTGAGATGTGTGGCCTCCTACAGCAGCTGGCACAATGGCCGCTGTTTGGGGAGCACACATATTTGTACTCCGCCTACTGGGCGGAGCCAGCAGGCAGGGACTACCCCTGTACCTGTAGTACAGGGGCTTACCATACATATCCTAATATATACAGCAGTGATTACTACCACATACGCCTTGGGCGGGTTTGTCCGACCCCCCGTCAGGTCGTAGAATCGGTGGGAAGGCAGTGTGAATCCCGCTCCGCCGCTGGCTGCCGAATTCTCTGGTGCTGGTTTTTTGGCGGGGCGGGGATCACGTCGCGCCAGTCAGGGACCATTGGCAGTGCCACCCCCCGCCCCCCCCCCCCGGCGATTCTCCCAGCCCCGATGGGCCGAGTGGCCGCCCGTTTTCAGCCGGTCCCACCGGCGTGAAATACACAAGGTCGATACCGGCAGGACCCGGCTCTGAGGGCGGCCTGCGGAGTCCTCGGGGGGGGGGGGGGGGGTGGCGCAGGGGCAACCCGGCCCCGGGGGGGCCCCCACGGTGGCCTGTCCCGCGATTGGGACCCACTGATCTGCGGGCAGGCCTGTGCCGTGGGGCCACTCTTTCCCTCCACGCCGGCCTCTGTAGGGTTACGCCATGTGCATGCGCCAGAATGCACTGGCGCTCCCGCGCATGCGCCAACTCCACCGGCCAGCGGAGGCCCTTTGGCGCCGGTACGGCCCGCCCACCAGTTGGGGGAGAATCCCGGCCCTTTTATTTGGAGGAAGCAGGTGGATTTGAAGGAGGAGCTGTTGAATCGGAGAAGTTTAGGCGGGCAGAGAAGGCAGTGTACAAATACTTCTGACATAACTGCATCAAAGAAGAAAGTAAGAAGTCTTACAACACCAGGTTAAAGTCCAACAGGTTTGTTTCAAACACGAGCTTTCGGAGCACGGCTCCTTCTTCAGGTGAAATACACAAGGTCCTGAAGAAGGAGCCGTGCTCCGAAAGCTCGTGTTTGAAACAAACCTGTTGGACTTTAACCTGGTGTTGTAAGACTTCTTACTATGCTCACCCCAGTCCAACGCCGGCATCTCCACATCAAAGAAGAAAGGCATTTGCAAATTTGAATCAAAGTGGCGACTTTGACTTCAATATTTTTGAATGTTTTTTTAGATTCAGATTGAATTGAATCTGAAGGTTAAGTAAAGCACAGCACGGAAAGGGAAGTTGGGGAATTTCAAACATTAGGAAATACGTTTGGATATTTATTTGGTTCTGTGGAGGTGACGAGTATTCTAGCTGTGGAATCAGCAGTTGCTTAGCAACTAATTGCCTGGGCAGCCTTGAATCCAGTGAGTAATGTTGGCCTGATGAACACAGGACTGTTGTTAAGTACAGCAAGAGACGCCTCTCGTACATCTCATTATGGGGTGTCTTCCACCTCATTGTTAAAATTGTGTCTGCTTTCCTGATTGCTGTTTGCAGGAGACCCTCCTGTTTGAGGGGTCTCCCCAGCTCTATAGCTGCTCTGGTCTCTGCTTCTCTTTTCGTTATCGCCCCAGAAAATGCCAAGTTGCCAAGACATTTTAAAAATCTAAAATGACCATTTGTGCTAATTCCTCTGCTAATGACAGATTTTGCTGTAAGAAGTGGATTCGTTATTCCGTCAGTGATGCCGAAGTGTTTACAAAATGTAGGAATTCTGGGGCGGAATTCTCCATCCCGGCAGCCGGCCACTGAGGTTCCCACTTGAGGGGCAATTTAGCGTGGCCAATCCACCTATCCTGCGCATCTTTGGGTTGTGGGGGCGAAACCCACGCAAACACGGGAAGAATGTGCAAACTCCGCACGGACAGTGACCCGGAGCCGGGATCGAACCTGGGACCTCAGCGCCGTGAGGCAGCAGTGCTAGCCACTGCGTCACCACGCTGCCACTATATTTTGTGGTTCTATAATCTCCAATATCCCTGTGCTCCAACCCTCACTATCTGTCGCCTCCTCCAACTCTCCCTATCTGCAACCTCCTCCAACCCTCCCTTTCTGTCGCCTCCTCCAACCCTCCCTATCTGTCGCCTCCTTTAACCCTCCCAATCTGCAACCTCCAACCCTCCCTCTCTGCAACCTCCTCCAACCCTCCCTCTCTGCAACCTCCTCCAACCCTCCCTATATGTCTCCTCCTCCAACCCTCCCTATATGTCTCCTCCTCCAACCCTCCCAATCTGTCTCCTCTTCCAACCCTACCTATTTTTCACTTCTTCCAACTCCTACAACCCTCTATCTGTAACCACCTCCAACCCTCCCTATCTGTCGCCTCCTCCAACCCTCCCATCTGCAACCTCCAAGCCTCCCTATCTGTCTCCTCGTCCAACCAACCTATTTGTCACCTCCTCCAACTCCTACAACCCTCCCTATCTGTAATGTCCTCCAACACTCCCTATCGTTAACCTTCTCCAACACTCCCTATCTTTAACCTTCTTCAACTCTAAACCTCCTTATTTGTAACCTCCTCCAACCCTATTTATCTGTAACCCTCTTCAACTCCTACAACCCTCCCTATCTGTAACCTCCTCTAACTTCTACAAACCTCACTATCTGTAACTTCCCCAACTCCTACATACCTTCATATCTGTAACCTCCCCAACACCTACATACCTCCATATCTGTAACCTCTTCCAACTCCTACAAACCTCCATATCTGTAACCTCCCCAACTCCTCCAACCCTCCCTATCTGTAATCTCCTCCAACTCTTCCATGCCTCCTTATTTGATTTTGGTTTGATTTATTATTGTTACATGTAATAGTGTACAGTGAAAAGTATTGTTTCTTGCATGCTGTACAGACAATCGGCAACCTCCTCCAATCCTCCCTATCTGTCACCTCCCCCAACTCTTTAAAAGCCTCCCTATCTGTAATCTGAAAATGAAAAATGAATGAAAATGAAATGAAAATCGCTTATTGTCACGAGTAGGCTTCAATTAAGTTACTGTGAAAAGCCCCTAGTCGCCGCATTCCGGCGTCTGTCCGGGGAGGCTGGTACGGGAATCGAACCGTGCTGCTGGCCTGCTTTAAAAGCCAGCGATTTAGCTGAGTGAGCTAAACCAGCCCTTCTTTCACTCCTGCAATCTTTCCTATCTGTAACCTCCTCCAATCCCCACAACTCTCCCTATCTTTGTAACCCAATCCTCCTAGTCTACAGCCACCAATTCCTCCAACCCTCCCTATCTGTAACCTGTGCCGGCTCCTCTAGCCTATTTAAAAGTCTAATGATGACCATGAAACCATTGTCGATTGTGTAAAAAACCCACCTGATTCGCTAATGGCCTTTAGGGAAGGAAATCTGCCATCCTTACCTGGTCTGGCCTACATGTGACTCCAGATCCACATCAATGTGGTTGGCTCTTAAATGCCCTGCGGGATGGGCAATAAATGCTGTCCCAGCCAGCGACGCCCACATCCCATGAACAAATAATTTTTTTTAAAAAGCCAATCTCAAGACATCATTGTCAATGGGTCTATTTTAAACTCCCCTGACAGGATGAGGTGAGGTGTTGGGGTTAAACACTCTCTGGATTTATCTCGCTGTCGTAATTAAAGGAGAGTAATATTGGGTGGGGCACAAAAAAAACATTCCACTTAATCCTATGCATTTCCCGCTGGTGAGTTACGGTAAAATTATTGACATTCTAAAAGGGAATGAGAGAATAATTCACCTGACTGAGCATGAGCAGCAGAAGGGGGTAAAGGTAAGTGGCATGCAAGGAGAGCGAGGGTGGAAATTTGTCAGAATTGGCTTCGGTCAGAATTTTCTGATTGTCCTCGGGTACAGGGGTGGTGCCAGAGGACCAGATAATTGCACATGTACATAGTTGTGCAATAAGGTTGTAAGGCCCAGTAACTACGGGTTAATCAGTTCAATCTCGGTGGTGAGAAAGCTTTCAGAGACAATGGGTGCGATTCAGTGGACTTGAGTTAAAGTTCGCTGAACGGCGTGTTTGGCAGCGCCAACCTGGCACAGGGCGGGCACTGCCAGCTCGCCACCCTGCCAAGGTGGGGTGCCCAGTGGCAGAGGGAGAGCAGGGTGAATGTGCCAAATTATGTTTAAAT
Source organism: Scyliorhinus canicula (assembly GCF_902713615.1). Classification (NCBI taxonomy): domain Eukaryota; kingdom Metazoa; phylum Chordata; class Chondrichthyes; order Carcharhiniformes; family Scyliorhinidae; genus Scyliorhinus; species Scyliorhinus canicula. The sequence continues at coordinate 196,286,679 of NC_052154.1, read as the reverse complement.
GAGCCGCACGGCCTTTTGAAATTCCAACAGCCCCATCCCGACAACAGGTTGGGCATGACGAGGCCACTGAATCAGGCCCAATAACTCAGCACAAAATTAAAAAGTTTCCTGGACAAATGTGGTTTCATTAATGAAAGCCAGCACAGGTTTGGCAAGAACAAATTGTGTTCAAGTAACTTGAAGAGGTTAGAGAGGGTTGGTGAGGGTAATGCAGTTAATGTGATGTATATAGATTTCCAACGGGCGTTTGATAAAGTCTCACATAACGGGCTTGTTAGCAAAGATGGAAGCCATGGAATAAAAGCAAGGAGGTGGTAATAGATCTGAGGCTCGGCCTCAACTAGAAGATTTGCATCCAATTCTGGGCACCACACTTTGAGGAGAAAGTGAAGGCATTGGAGAGGACACAGAAAAGATTCACAAGAATGCTTCCAAAGTTGAACATCCAGTTACCTAAACAGACAGGAGAAGGAAGGATTAAGGGGAGATTTGATAGAAGTGTTCTGGACCATGAGGGATCTGAACAGAGCAGACAGGGAGAAACCATTCCTGTTGATCGAGAATGAGAGGACTTAATGGCTCCTCTGCCGTTCTTGCCGACCCGATACTCCACATGTCTGGTGGTAGTGGCGGCTGAGGATCTGGGGGCAATGGAGGAGATGTAAGAGAGTGGAGAGAGCATCGATTTGGACCCCAATTTATAATAACCACAAGTTTGTACCGGGTAGGCTAGATGGTGGGTTCCAGAGTTGGCAGGGGGTAGGAACTGGACGGATGGGGGATCTATTTATAGACGGGAGCTTTCCCAACTTGAAAGCTTTGGAGGATCAATTTAAATTGCCAGCAGGGAACGGGTTTAGGTATTTGCAGGTGTGAGACTTCCTGAGAAAACTGGTGCCGGCCTTTCTGCTGCTGCTGCCACGGAGGATACAGAATAGAGTAATTTCCAGGACCTGGTTGGAAGAGTGGAAGGTATCAGATATTTAGCAGGAGCTTTCGGAGGTGGAGGAAACCCCGGTGGAGGAGCTTACGGGCAAGTGGGAGGACAAGCTAGGAGGAGAGATAGAGGCGAGTCTGTGGGCAGATGCCCTAAGCAGGGTTAATACCTCCTCATCGTGCGCCAGGCTTAGCCTGATACAATTTAAGGTAATCCACCGGGCACACATGACAGCGGCTAGGATGGGCAGGTTTTTCAGGGTAGAGGATAGGTGTGCGAGGTACGCGGAAGCCCAGCAAATCATGTCCACATGTTTTGGGCATGCCCAAAGCTTAGAGGGTCTTGGCAGGATTTTGCTGAGGCAATGTCCACGGTATTGAAAACACGGGTGGTGCCGAATCCGGAGGTAGCGATCTTTGGAGCGTCGGAAGATCCAGGAATTCAGGGGGAAAAAGAGGCCGACGTCTTGGCCTTTGCCTCCCTGGTAGCCCGGAGACGAATCTTATTAATGTGGAGGGACTCGTAGCCCCCGAGTGTAGAGACCTGGGTTAGTGACATGGCTGGGTTTCTCAGTCTCGAGAAAATAAAGTTCGCCTTAAGAGGGTCAATGTTAGGGTTCTCCCGGAGGTGGCAGCCGTTCGCCGACTTTCTCGGGGAAAATTCAAATGTCAGCAGATGCAGTATTCCCAAGGGGGGGGTTGTTGTGTGGTTGAGGTGTGTGAAGATTGGGCTGGGGGGGGGGGGGGGGGGAGGGGGGGATACTTATTTTACCATGTTGATGTCATTGTTTATGTTACTGTTATAAAAATTTTCAAATACCTCAATAAACTATTATTTACAAAAAGAGAATGAGAGGACACCAATTTATGGTGAATGGGAAAAGAATCCACAGGAATGAGGAATCTTTCTGCCATGTGGTTAGCATTTGGAATGCTCTGACTGTGTGTGTGGAGACAGGTCCAGTTGTCATTTTCTAAAGAGAGGAAATTTGCAAGGCTCCGGGGGAGAGGTGGGCAGAGTGGGACTGGGTGAGTTGCTCTTGCAGAGTGCTGACATGGATAAGACAGGCCGAATGGCCTCTTTCTGTACTGTAAGCATGCTGTGAAACTCCCCTTCCTGTCCCTTTTGAGATGTAACTTTTATTTAATTTTTGTCTCCTACCAATTTTGATTGGTGGGTGGAAAGGAATGGCGTCTAAAATGAGCAGCCCGACATCCTGCCTGAAATAGGAGCCCACAAGGGGATCCCAAAGCAGCTGGTTATTGGGGATGACTCGCCTACTCTACACCATCCCTTCCCCATTCCCAGCCACAGCCACAGCCCGAAAGCAAATAAAGTAACTCCTCTTGTGTTAATTCTTCCACAGGATTTCTGATGGAGTAAACAGTCCTTCAAGTGTACAGCGGAATGCAACTGTAACATTCACCATTCGGCCTGGAACCAGCCAACCCATCACCGTGCAGAACCGGACGTCAGATTTTGACAGTATGACGATTTTAAAACGGGCCCCAAGCCCAGTGATCTCCCCGACGGACAGCGGCCAGGCCCTGGGGCCTTCCTCTCTCCCGACGGCCCTTGCAGCCTCGCCTACTCTTTCCGATGCCTTTGGCTTCCAAAGTCAGCCACTTGCCGGGGACGGGCATTTTGGCGGCCAGCCAGGACGCAGCCGGTCCCCCTCCCCGTCCACGTTACAGCAGCCAGCTTCGAACAAACCCTTTGCGGCTAAGACTGTCCTGCTTTGGACTAAACACGACGTGGCAGACTGGCTGGACACTTTAAACCTCGGAGAGCACAAAGACGCGTTTTTGGATAACGAAATAGATGGGACACATTTACCGTCGCTTCAGAAGGAAGATTTAATCGATCTCGGGGTGACAAGAGTTGGGCATCGAATGAACATAGAGCGAGCTTTAAGACAGCTACTATTGGTCAGATAAACAGTTATTTGAATGCTTTACAAAGTAACTAAAAGATCTCTCATTATTTTTGTCAACAGTCTACATTCACTATAGCTCTGGCTGGAATATAATGTGCGACTGAAATATTTTTAAAAGCTCAGCATGAACATTTGTTCTGAGACAAGTCTCTAGTACATTAATAAGCACAATAAGTTGACTGTATCAGTGGCTCATCAGTCAAGCAATGCCGTGTGCCACTGATGTGCTGAGAAGAATAGTGCAAAAGTGAACATCCTTTTGTGATGTAAATATACTACAGCATAATCTATATTTTGAACAATGACCTTTTAATATTGACCTCACTTGGATTTGTGTCTTAATGATACTGTAGTTGAACCAGCAGAGCTGTGTTATATACTTTCTACCTTTGCTTATGGTATTTCTTCGCAAGGATCACCATCAATATTGTAGAAGATGTGCAGCAGATCAGCTCACCTCCCCCACCCCCCCTTTCCCTCCTTCATTTTCCTTTGGACAAGAAGTGGCGCTGACTGGAAGTTTGTTTCCTTTCTGCTGAGCAGTCTTATCATTTCCAGTATTGTGTGTGATGGGGAGAAAGAAGTATTAAGCTCTTTTTAACGTTTCACATTTTGACACACTCTCTTAATACTCTACCATGGTGGGGCACTGTTGTAGCATTTGTCCAATTCTTTCCTCGAAAGCTTAACACAGGATTTGGTTTTTGGTGTCGCTGTGTCTTTTCCGACGCTGTTGTCAGGAGCTGCTCTTGAGAACGGTGATAAGGGTGTTGAAATGAATCATTGTCTTCCAAAAGAGGCAGTTGATTTACCACAATTATTTACTAGAGCAGTCTGGAGTGCTCTTGTCTTTATTCCGCCTCAGAGCAGATGGCTTTGCTCATCTGAGCTGTGTTAGGAGAACATATCTTACTTACTGAAAATAAAATTTAAAACTTAAAGGGGTTTTCTACTTGTCATTTCCGCTGCTATTCTTTTTACACAGCTACGTATACATTTATTCTGGTAATTGGGTTAATGACGCGTGATGCTGAGGTATTCTAACAAGGAATCGAGTTGCACAGTTAATTAATTTTTCAACCCACTGTGCCAAAATACAAGTGAAGTTAAATCTGAGCAGATTTCTTTTTGTGAGTTAACGGTAGTAGTGGATGATTTTATCCTGGCCTTTTTTTAAAGTGACTAGACATTTATCCTGACATATAAGATTAATCATATCCGTAGAACAGCAGGTACTTGAAACGCATTCCCTCCGCCATATTACACACTCACTCACACTTTTTAGGTCTGCGTTTCTGTTACATATTGTAATTAAAACTGACAATCTTGAATACTTAGTTCCTGTAACAATTGTGTATACAGTACCAAATCTCACGAGATGTAAATTGTGTATTAACATACAGGAACCCCTGTTTCCGGGAGACTTGCACTTCATACTGTTAACTTCAACAGAAGCGATTAGGTGTGACTGTTGAGGGACATTTTAATTCACAGGTTTTACTTCTTGCACAGCTCTCAGTATTTATTTGTGGTATTTATCATTTAGCTGTATAGTTGATTCACTGACTCCTCTGCAATTGCAGCTGTGGAATTATCCAGTTGATCTGGCAATGATTACATCAATGAGCCTACAATATCATTTTCTTTCCAGATTATAGTCACTCAGATTTAATTTTTTATTTTGCTGGTGCATTAAATTGTATCTCACTTTAATTTGTGTAAAAGACTTGTGTTCAGATTTTTAATGTTGCTGTAATTTCTGTGATTTGTATATCTTCTAGATTCCATTTTAAGAGCTCCTGTAACTTGCACTTTCCCAACTCCTCAATAACTTGTATGGCAACCAAATTATTAAATAAGAAATAAATATTATAACAGCAAGTAAAGGTTGTCTTACTGACTGCAGAGATGTACCTGTTGGCCCGAATCCCCAGTATCCTTGTTATTGGCCCGTGTTCATCGTAATTTCAATAACTAGAAATTGATTTGAATTTCTGTTTTGCTTGAACTCATTTAAAGGTACTCATTTGTTTTTTAACCTTTCCCCTAATTCTCTGCTGTTCAATGTTCCTCAATGACCGGTACCACTAACTGATCTCAGAGGCAGGAATGAAACCTCAATAAAGCTGATTCCCTTCTCCCTACCTCCCTCTCTCCTTCTCCCTCTCTCCCTTCCCCATTACCAACAGGGGCTGGTTTAGCACAGGGCTAAATAGCTGGCTTTCAAAGCAGACCAAGGCAGGCCAGCAGCGTGGGTTCAATTCCCGTACCAGCCTCCCCGAACAGGTGCCGGAATGTGGCAACTAGGGGCTTTTCACAGTAACTTCATTGAAGCCTACTTGTGACAATAAGCGATTTTCATTTCATTTTTAATTTCTTCATTTTCATTCTCACTCCCTCCCTCCCATCTCAGGATTACTCCCTCCCCTTTCCCCTACAGCCTTGCACTTTCTCTCTCTCTCTCTCTCTTTCTACCCTTTGCACAAGTGCCCCTCCCACCTACATCTCCTCCCTCTCTCCTCTTGATTTCTTTAATGCTCTGTGTCTATTTATCTTTCACTCACTCCTGTTCTAACACCCCAGGCTTTACTGGACAATTGCCACTTTGAGAGATCAAAGATGTAGATTTGCATAAACCATCCTTAGATGCCAGCTTGACACATCATATCCAGATGCCTCACTTTCTCACACTCTGGTCTCTCCCGCTCTCACTGTCACACTCCCTCTCTCTCTCTCACACTCCCTCTCATGCTCTCCCCTCCCACCTGCTCGCTCTTGCACTTACTTTTTCGCATGCAGTCTTGCACTCTCTCTTGCATGCTCCTCTCTCATTCGCTCTCAACTGCGCTCTCTCGCGCTCTCTGTTGCACGCTTTCTCTCCTCTCCCTCCGCATGCTCTTACGTGAGCTCTCTTGCATGCTGTGTCTCTCTAGCACGCTCCCTCTCTAGCGCACGCCCCCCTCTTCCCCTCTCTCACACACGATGGAGGGAGGGGCGCGAGACTGCTTAAGAGAGAGAGAGGGAGTGTGATAGCGAGAGTCCGTGAGACCACGAGCGAGCGGGTATGTGAGAGAGTGCAAGCGAGAGAGTGAGCACGAGCGACTGTGCAAGAGAGAGGGTGAGAATGAAGGCCGAAGGGAGAGCACTCTCTCGTGTACGATCTCTTGTGCTCTCATATGATCTCGCTCTCTCATGTTACGTATGATTTCCTACTCTCTCGTGTTCGCAAATGATCTATCTCACCCTGTGACCTCTTGCTTGCTGTCTCTCATGCTCTCTTCCGCCTCTCTCTCGCCCATGCTCTTTTGCGCATGCTCTCTAATGTCTTCTCGCGCTCCCACCGCGTCGCCCTCCCTCCGCCTCGCCCTCCCTCCGCCTCCCCTCCGCCTCGCCCTCCCTCCGCCTCGCCCTCCCTCCGCCTCGCCCTCCCTCCGCCTCGCCCTCTCTCCGCCTCGCCCTCTCTCCGCCTCGCCCTCTCTCCGCCTCGCCCTCTCTCCGCCTCGCCCTCTCTCCGCCTCGCCCTCTCTCCGCCTCGCCCTCTCTCCGCCTCGCCCTCTCTCCGCCTCGCCCTCTCTCCGCCTCGCCCTCCCTCCGCCTCGCCCTCCCTCCGCCTCGCCCTCCCTCCGCCTCGCCCTCCCTCCGCCTCGCCCTCCCTCCGCCTCGCCCTCCCTCCGCCTCGCCCTCCCTCCGCCTCGCCCTCCCACCTCGTCGCCCTCCCTCCGCCTCGCCCTCCCTCCGCCTCGCCCTCCCTCCGCCTCGCCCTCCCTCCGCCTCGCCCTCCCTCCGCCTCGCCCTCCCTCCGCCTCGCCCTCCCACCATGTCGCCCTCCCTCCGCCTCGCCCTCCCTCCGCCTCGCCCTCCCACCGCGTCGCGCTCCCACCGTGTCGCCCTAACTCCGCCTCGCCCTCCGCCTCGCCCTCCGCCTCGCCCTCCCTCCGCCTCGCGCCTTCCCACCGCGTCGCCGCCCTCCCACCGCGTCGCGCCCTCCCACCGCGTCGCCCTCCCACCGCGTCGCCCTCCCTCCGCGTTGCCCTCCCTCCGCGTCGCCCTCCCTCCGCGCCGCCCTCCCTCCGCGCCGCCCTCCCTCCGCGTCGCCCTCCCACCGCGCCGCCCTCCCTCCGCGCCGCCCTCCCTCCGCGCCGCCCTCCCTCCGCGCCGCCCTCCCTCCGCGCCGCCCTCCCTCCGCGCCGCCCTCCCTCCGCGTCGCCCTCCCTCCGCGCCGCCCTCCCTCCGCGCCGCCCTCCCTCCGCGTCGCACGCTCCCTTCGCGTCGCCCTCCCACCGTGTCGCGCTCCCACCGTGTTGCGCGCTCTGTCCCGCACGAGCGCTGTGCCCCTGGTGCGCGTGCACACCGCTCCGTCCCCCTGGGGCACGTGCACCCCGCTCCGTCCCCCTGGGGCACGTGCACCCCGCTCCGTCCCCCTGGGGCACGTGCACCCCGCTCCGTCCCCCTGGGGCGCGCCCGCGTGTTCCGTCCCCCTGGTACGGCCAGTTTCTATCACTAAGCTGGTCCCATTTGCCTGCATTTGGCCCATATCCCTCGCCCCGCCCCGTCCATGTAACTGTCTAACTGCTTTTTAAAGGACAAAATCGTACCCACCTCTGTGTGAAGAAATTCCCCCTCTGGTCTCTTTTGTAACTCTCTCCTCTCACTTTAAACCTCTGCCCTCTAGTTCTAGACTCCTCCTTTGGAAAGGATGTTGACCATCTACCTGATCGATGCTCCTCATTATTTTCTCGACCTCTAAGATCACACCTAAGCCTCCTACACTCCAGGGAAAAACGTCCCAACCCATCCAGCCTCTCCTTATAACTCAGACCATCAGGTCCTGATAGCATCCTTGGAAATTCTCTTCTGTACTCTTTCTACTTTAACAATGTCCTTTCTGTAATAGGGTGACCAGAACTGAACACCGTATTCCATGTCATCCCCCCCCCTCACTCGCCCGCCCTCCCCCTCACTCGCCCGCCCTCCCCCTCACTCGCCCACCCTCCCCCTCACTCGCCCACCCTCCCCCTCACTCGCCCACCCTCCCCCTCACTCGCCCACCCTCCCCCTCACTCGCCCACCCTCCCCCTCACTCGCCCACCCGCCCCCTCACTCGCCCGCCCTCCCCCTCTCTGTCCCCCTGGCTGTCGGTGTGGAAATGGGGGAGGAGTAATCCAGGGGCTGTAGTGTAGGCTGGGGCCACCTGGTAGCCCGGTGGACCTGGTTGGGCACAGGGGTAAACACCATGCTAACATGTCTGCCTTTCACCCTCTGCAGTCAATGTACTTCGAAATTCAGCCAGGAATGATGACCTTCATCCTGGGAACCTCAACCCTGGGGGATGTACTGAGGCTACACGAGCCGGAGCTGCTCGAGGGGGACCCTGCAGCGGCAGAGCCAGCCCCAGAGGCACAGGAGACAGCCGGTGAGGCTGGGGAGCCGGACGCCCAACAGACCGAGGAGGAGGAGGTGGGAAGACGGTGCCGTATGAGGTCCTGTATATACCAGCAGCGCCTGCCCGACCGGACATGTTGTCGAAAACTGCGGCCGAACAGGGGGCCGTGCAGCATATCTGCCAGATCAAGGTGCGCCTGGCATCGTGGGGGTGTGGGGAAGGACACCCGCTTCCGGTGACCGTCAAGGTGAATGTTTATGCCACGGGGTCCTTCTGAGTGGGGAACTGTCTGGGATCTCGTACAGCTCGGTACACAGGTGCATCCTTGCCTTCAGAGGCCCTATATGCCCAATCAGCGCAATCTATCGATTTCAATTTGGACCCAGCCCACCAGGATACATGAGAATTGGGGTTCTCCGCTGTCGCTGGAATGCCCCAGGTCCAGGGGGTGATCGACTGGATGCATGACCCCCTACAAGTACCAGCCCATGACGGGTCGTTCTTCATAAACTGAAAGGGGTTCCACTCGATGAATGTGAAGTGGCGTGTGACCATCAGATGCCCATCATACACGTCTGCGCCCGATATCCGGGCAATCTGCATGACGCCTTCACCCTGGCACACTCGACGGTTCCTGACACCTTTGAGGTGCATTCCTGGGTGAGCATTTCTGATGACATCTAACCAGAGGCCAGGGACCGATGCGGAGACTCGCTACAATTGACGCCCATGCCGTGACCAGGGGCGTGATCGAGCGGTGCATCGACATCCTGAAGATACGGTTCAGGTGCCCCCCAGTATAGCACTGAGAGAGTCTCCCACATCACGGTGGCTGCTGCATCCTTCACAGAAAAGAATGTTTCATTTACATCTACAGTGCAATTGTCCTTTATCATTCCTTATAGGCATAGTTCCATTCTCAAGCCCACTTTCTAAATTCAAGTGGTAAATTTGCATTTCGATTGAACACAGTGCATCAACTTTTCTTCCCTTGTCAAAATCTATTTTAACTGTTTCAAGAATGTTGTTAAAAATCTTCTGATTGTTCAGCATTAGACTCTTTGTTATTGTGTCCCATTTTAAATGAGTTCAATTCTGTTTGTGTCAATCACTTTCTCTCTCTGAAATTTCAGTGTTTGTACTAATCTTTTGACTTTTTTTGCACTATTTCTGAACAATCTACAGTTCTCAGTAGAGTTTGAATGGTCTTTGGCAAATTGTTCACTGCCTTTCTTCCAACTGCTTTATCTTGTGTAGTATCACCGACAAGTATTTTTAAGTCATTGTCTCTGGCCAAAGATCAGACTCAAAGATCATTTTGCAGTATCGGCACTTTTTGTTGACAATTTGTGCTTTCCAATTTTTCCAGGCCTTCCATAGATTTGTTATTGTCCATTACTGACTTTGATACATCAGTAACATTACTTGGGTCAGTTCTTTGCTCAACTGTAGCACTATTCAACAATGAGTTTTTATTCACAGGAGGAACTTTCAAATTGCGAGACTTAATACCAGCCACCTTCTTCACTTCCTCCAGTTTGCTTTGAAGTTCACCAATATCATTGCTCTTCTCACTTCATTCGTTTTGATTTTGAAATTCTGCCTTCAACAAATTATTCTGATTTACCAGAACCTCCTTTTCTTGTTTAAGGCATTTTCCATGACACCTCATAAATGCTTCTGATGCTTGAAGTTCACCAAGTTTTAGCGGAAGATCAACCTTTGCCAAGTTTGCTTTTTCAAGTTTATCCTTTTGACTCTTCAAATCCACAATCAAATGTCGACAGAATCCCAATCATTCTCATCAGTTCTCTTGTTTTATTCACAAACTCCTTTTTCATACGCGAACGTTGATTTTCTGTGTTAATCGGGTTTACCTTCCATTCCTTGTTATCTGCAATAAGTGTCTCACATTTTTATCCACAGTAGTTTTCAAACATTTAAGATCACCATGATCAAGCGTCTATTTCAATACAGTTGTCACCACATTACTTTTTCCAGAAGCTAAATCATTACTTAAGATGAAATCTATTCCTCCAATTATTAATTTAGGAATAATTCCCACCGTAACAATTCCATTTCTAAGATTGTTTATTAATGTAACTTCACAAAGACACAGGTTCATCCCCTCCATTAATACCTCTTATTCATAGTTTTTCCTTCAGAACATTTCCTTGAATACAAATTGTATCATCAGCTACCATCAAAGATCGACTGGCTGCTGTATTTCTGAAAGAAGACCGTAACTTTTCATTTTTTTATAAAACGTGGAAAAGTAGAGTCACCAGACTGCTAATTATTTTTAACAAGAAAAAAACATTTTTTTGAACATGAAAAAATTGGATCCTGATACAATACTCCTTTACTCCCCTTAGCTTAACTATACATAAGTTTTAGAATGTTTTTTCATTTGTGCATGGGACGTGGGTGTCGCAAACTTTTCCAGTATTTATTGCCCATCCCTAATTGCCCTTGAGGGGGAAGTTAAGAATCAACCACCTGGCCCAAAAGTTAAGATTCTAAATTGGGGCAAGGCCAATTTTGATGGTATTAGACAGGAACTTTCAAAAGTTGACTGAGGCAGTCTGTTGGCAGCAAAGAGGCGGCTGGTAAGTGGGAGACTTTCCAAAAGTGAGTTAACCAGGATTCAGGGTCAGCACATTCCTTTTAGAGTGAAGGGCAAGGCTGGTAGAAGGAGGGTGGATGACTCGGGATATTCAGCCCCTGGTTAAAAAGAGGGAGGCATTAGCAGTGGGATCCAATGGATACCTTGAAGAGTATAGAGGAGTAGAGTTGAGAGAAATCAGGAGGGCAAAAGCGGACATGAGATTGGCTTGGCAGATAAGGTAAAGGAGAATTAAAAAAGCTTCTACAAATACATAAAGGGCAAAAGATTAATGAGGGGGAGAGTAGGGGCTCTTGAGGATCTACAAGGTCATCCATGTGCGGATTCTGGGGGTTTGGCTAGCTCAGTTGGCTGGACAGCTGGTTCATGATACAGAGCGACATCTATGTGTGAATCCACAAGGATGTGACAATAAACAATTATTATTATTATTATTAGATGGGTGAGATCATAAATGAATATTTCTCACCGATATTTAGTGTTGAGAAAGGCATGGATGTTAGGGGAATAAATAGTGACGGCTTGAGGAGTGTACATATTACAGAGAAGGAGGTGCTGGAAGTCTTAAAGCGCATCAAGGTAGATAAATCTCCGGTACCTGATGAAATGTATTCCAGGATGTTGTGGGAGGCGAGGGAGGAAATTGCAGGTCCGTCGTAGAGATACTTGAATCGTCGACAGCCACAGATGAGGTGCCTGAAGATTGGAGGGTAGGAAATGTTGTTCCTTTGTTCGAGACGGGCCGCAGGGAAAATCATGGAACTACAGACTGGTGAGCCTAATGTCTATGGTGGATAAGGTTTTAGAAGGTATTCTGAGAGACAGGATCTACAGGCATTCGGAGAAGCCAGGACTGATTAGGGACAGTCAGCATGGCTTTGTGAGTGGAAAATCATGTCTCATGAATTTGATTGAGTTTTTTGAAGGGGTAACCAAGAAGGTAGATGAGGGCAGTGTCATAATATACATCTATGTATATAATGGAATGCAGACAGGCAGTGATTGACACACAGGATGACCAGTAAGCGCACAGAACACAGCAGCCAATCACCAGACAGAACACGACCACTATAAAGCCAGAGGGCACCAGTTTTCCCGCTCTCTCTGGACCCAGCCTCTGAGACAGTCAGAGCTCGTGAGCATAGCCAGTACAAACACCATGTGGTAGTCAGTAAGTCTGGTCAGGCTAGCCTCAGGTCTCCAGTCAAGTCAGCGTAGTGTCAACCCATAGTTGAACATGTAAAATAGATGTTAAATAAAATTGTGTTGCATCTCATCAAATGTTGGAAGTCTGTCTCTCGCTATACTGCATCAAACGCAGTCCACATAGACCCAGCCTACCCAACACATCAGGCAGTGCAGTCGACGTTGTCCACATGGACTTTAGCAAGGCCTTTGACAAGGTACCGCATGGTAGGTTGTTGCAAATGGTTAAATCTCATGGAATCCAGGGCGAGGTAGCCAATTGGACACAAAATTGGCTTGGCGACCGAAGCCAAAGGGTGGTTGTGGAGGGTTGTTTTTCAAACTGGAAGCCTGTGACCAGTGGTGTGCCTCAGGGATCGGTGCTGGGTCCACTGTTATTTGTTATATACGTATTAATGATTTGGATGACAATGTAGGAGACATGGTTAGTAAGTTTACAGATGACACCAAGATTGGTGGCATAGTGGTAGTGAAGAAGGTTATATAAGATTGCAACAGGATCTTGACCAATTGGGCCAGTGGGCCGATGAATGGCAGATGGAGTTTAATTTGGATAAATGTGAGGTGATGCATTTTGGTCTATAAAATAATGAGGAGCATCAATAAGGTCAACATCTTTACCCAAAGGTAGAGGAGTCTAAAACTAGAGGGCATAGGTCTAAGGTGAGGGGGGAGAGAAAGAAGAGTCAACAATCCAGAGGGGCAATTGTTTCACACAGAGGGCGGTGAGTGTCTGGAATAAGCTGCCAGAGGCAGTAGTAGAAGCGGGTCCAATTTTGTGTTTTAAAAAGCATTTAGATAGTTATATGGGAAAGCTGGGTGTAGAGAGATATGGGCCGAATGTGGTCAATTGGGACAAGCTTAGTGGTAAGAACTGGACGGCATGGACAAGTTGGGCGAAGGGCCTGTTTTCTGGCTGTAAACATTTATGACTCATTGCTGTGGGAATGGAGTCACATGTAGGCCAGACCAGGTAAGGACGGCAGATTTCCTTCCCTAAAGGGCATTAGTGAACCAGATGGGCTTTTACGACAATCGACAATGGTTTCATGGTCACCGTTGGACTTTTAATTCCAGATATTTTATTAAGTTTAAATTCCACCACCTGCTGTGGCCTCCCCAATGAATACGGATTACAAAGTACATCTTAATCTGCAATGCTCTCATTAACACACAGTCCCTTTTAAGTATACAGTTCACTCCGAAAGTTAATGATTTTCAGTCTCATTCTTTCCCACACCCTGAGGTGTGACAGGGTCTAGCTAAATCCAAGTTCTCCATCTCTTGTCTTCTTTAAAGGTATCTGACTCTGCAGAAGTACAAACTGTCTCCTTTCCAACAGCTCTGCACCTGTCTCTCTCCTGGGGGCGTTGCAGCTTTCACGCTGCAGAATTCAAAGGTAAAGGTCATGCCGGCTGCTTCCAGGTTTCATTCTGAGGAGGAGGCGTGAGAACAAAGTGAATTCAGCGAGATTCACATTCCTGTTCGTTAGCGAGAGGCTATCTGAAGGGGTGAACCTGGTCTGAACTTAAATGAGAGATCAAATGATGCAGAATAATTTCTGCATGTTCGCTCAGACAGAATGTGCTCAAAGCAGATGATGCACTTAATCCTCCTGTTCATATACAAGAGAATTTCAAGGGAAAATATAACCTAATATTGTGACCTAATTTACAAAGAATTTTTTTTTTTTTTTTTTTAAAAGGCCTTCACCCATTCACTGGTCAATGCTAAACTACCATAAATGTCAGGTTACAAATTTGTTACGTGAACATGTCACAGCAGTGACTACACATGTTTTGGGACTCCCCGCAGTTATGAAAAGCACTGTGTAAATGCAAATCATTCTGTTTGGATCTGAATCCTAAACACTCGCTGGTACAATCTGTCTTCAGCTTGTGATTTTAGCCCATCTAAGATGAATTCATATTGTCTAAATGCAGCACGGTAGCCTTATGGATAGCACAATTGCTTCACAGCTCCAGGGTCCCAGGTTCGATTCCGGCTTGGGTCACTGTCTGTGTCGAGTCTGCACATCCTCCCCGTGTGTGCGTGGGTTTCCTCCGGGTGCTCCGGTTTCCTCCCACAGTCCAAAGATGTGCAGGTTAGGTGGATTGGCCATGAAAAATTGCCCTTAGTGTCCAAAATTGCCCTTAGTGTTGGGTGGGGTTACTGGGTTATGGGGATAGGGTGGAGGAGTTGACCTTGGGTAGGGTGCTCTTTCCAAGAGCCGGTGCAGACTTGATGGGCCAAATGGCCTCCTTCTGCACTGTAAATTCTATGACTTCCCCAACTGTGCTGCAAAAATGTACCGGGTTAGTCAGGACTAAGATGGATGGTTGACCCGAGCAAGCGATTTGTTATCACGTTGATATGCTCAAACGTTCTGACTGCCTCAGGACATCTGTTCAAAATTCCAGTACTTGAGTAGCAAATCGCACTACATGAATGAAGTGGAAATGCTCCGGCCCCGAAAAGATTTCTAATCCTGTAGCAAATTGCTCAACAACACGAGGCTTGTCAAGAAGAATGCTATTTCTATATATTAATGTACACTACACCAGAATGATGCAAAAGCTGTAATTATGCCTGCTTTTTTTATTATTGGTTTGAGAGTTCTGTCAGTCACTAATTATATAGCTTAAATATCTAGATGTAAAATAAATGCTTATAAGGAAAGTCGAATCATACAACACAGAATGAGGCCATTCAGTCCATCATGCCATCATGCAGGAAAGGGAACAGCAATTTATACTGCATGAGAAGATGGTGCTGATTAGTTGGTAAGTGGGTAGAGACCATGGGGAATATACCAAGACAGTTAACTGCCAAACTTTTTAAATGTTTGTGTCACCTTGCCCTTCCAAGGTAATGTGAGGAACTCTTTAAGACCAAAAGTGATGGCCTTAGGCCCATTGTGCATTATCAGGGTAGGCAGTACCCTGGAGGATAGTCTTGCTCCTTTTCAAACTAAAAGAACATGTCCATGCATTGCATATTTTCTCAACTATACAAAAGCTTTAGGACAGCTATTCCCTGTCTCATTCCCCAGGGCAGTTCATTGACCAATCGGAATCGACTTCCCTTTGAGATTTGGTATTCTTGAAAATCTGATGAGTGCAATCCGCAAAGCTTTGACAGCATGTTATTTTCAGCCGTGAGCAGTTTTACATTATTTCCTCTATCATAACCCTTCATAACCACCTCTCCTCTAAGCTGGTTTAGCTCACTGAGCTAAATCGTGGCTTTTAAAGCAGGCCAGCAGCACAGTTCGATTCCCATACCAGCCTACCCGGACAGGCGCCGGGATGTGGCGACTAGGGGCTTTTCACAGTAACTTCATTGAAGCCTACTCGTGACAAAAAGCGATTTTCATTTCATTTTTCATTTTCAGAACAATCCTATTTTCTCTGTGGCCTTTTGATATAACTGAAATGCATTATCCCCGATGATTAATTCACGATGCAGAACTTTCCCACCTTGTTTTAACGTAACAAGTGATTAGAAAATCCATGGAAATACCTTGTTATCCAAGTCGGGGATTATAAAACTTGCTGCTGCTGCTATGAAAATCTTACAGAAATATCCAGCAACCTGTTTTGCCTTCCAGCTTCCCTAAAGCTGGAATAAATACTGTCACCAAGTTTGAGGAATTTCCCCAGCGTCGCCTCAGAATCTCGAATATATTGAGAGAAGAAAACTTAAATGGTGCGGCATTATGGCTTATCAAATTACCCTCACGGATACCGCTGTCAGTGAAAATAATTACGTATGAAGAAAAACAAGCCGATCCTTCAAACTTGAAACAAAGGAGACAGAAGACTTTGGGAACAGCACCAGCTGGGAGAACCCAAATCATGTGTTTCCTGACTGTAACCTTCCCTCAGGACTGAAAAGGGACAGGCCATTTAACTGTCTCCCATTTGTCAATGAATCATCGCAACTCATTGTATTTCCCTTGCTCTGTTCAACGGCCACCACATCTGTCACATCTTCCATTGCTGGGTGAAGGTGTAACATATGTTGTATGTATATATGTGATATATATACACCACTTGTATATATGTCACATATGCGGTGGAATGCGGTAAGGCTCCTGTATTACAGGTATGGGGTAGATCCCTGCCAGATGGCTCCACCCAGTAGGCGGAGTATAAATGCGTGGACTCACCAAGCTGCAGCCATTTCGACAGCAGCTGCGGGAGGCTACATATCTCTGCGTAATAAAGCCTTGATTACACTCTACTCTCGTCTCGTCGTAATTGATAGTGCATCAGGTGTTCAACACCTGGAAAGTTGACTGTCAGTGGTCCCTGCCGAGCTACAAGTAAAAGTGATACTGTGGCCTTGTTAAGAAATGGGATCAAGGGCAGCACGGTGGCCTAGTGGTTAGCACAACCGCCTCACGGCGCTGAGGTCCCAGGTTCGATCCCGGCTCTGGGTCACTGTCCGTGTGGAGTTTGCACATTCTCCCCGTGTCTGCGTGGGTTTCGCCCCCACAACCCAAAAATGTGCAGAGTAGGTGGATTGGCCACGCTAAATTGCCCCTTAATTGGAAAAAATAATTGGGTAATCTAAATTTTTAAAAAAGAAATGGGATCAATCACAGAGGACTGAACTTTGCCACACTGACAGGCTCGTGCCGTACAATTCAGCCATTGAAAGCTTTATATTGTGACTAATGCATTATGTACACAATGATTATTGCAGTACTTGGATGTGGGAAATCATTTTATTCCATGCCATTTAAGTAAAATCAACTTGGCTGGATGCCCAGAAAATAAAAACAAACGGTGGTTCACATTCAATCGCCACAATCGTCAAGGACCAAAATGAACCATTTGTTATCATTTATATTTGCATTTCGATGTGGAGCCTCACAGGAATGTTGGTGTGCAAGCTCCACATGTAGCATATGCTGTGCACTTTTTAAATATCTTCAGCAACAATTGTATATTGTTTAATATGACATTAAAAAAACACCTTTAACGTCAAAGCTGCCTCGGTGCTTCACAAGAATGTGGCCAAACAAAGTAGGACAAAATCACATCAGGAGTTATCACCAAAAGCTTGGGCTAAGAAGTGGGTTTTAAGCAAAGTTGTAAAGGGGGAAGAAAGGGAGATGGTGCAGTTTGAGCAGGAATTCCACAGCTGAGGCAGCTTTGAAGCAGAGGATAAAACAGCCATGCTCAAAGAGGCCAGAATTGGAAGAGTGCAGGTCTTGGAGGGTGAGGGGATAGAAAAAGGGATAAAGCTAGGGAGGGAGCTAAATACAATAATCAGAATTTCTGTGTGAGTTATAGCACCCTGTAAAAGGAATATATTCCATTGAACAAGGGGTCAGGAATTCAAACCTATGATTCCCCACAACCCTCTCATCACCACCAAGTGATGCATTCCCATTCTCAGCTAACACAGTGCGATTCCCAGTGCAGCTGCAATCCCTCAGTAATATTAAGAAGGATAAAATGTGAGGTGAATTCAGTCTCTTTGCTCGGCAGGTCAGGGAGTAGAGCCGACAGCTAGTGTCCTTAAAGGAAGCTGTATGTCTATAGAGACCCTCAAGTAACCCCCCCCCCCCCCCCCAGGCTGCACTGGGGGACCCCTCGGATGTCCCCACGCACTTCCACATGAGGATTTCAATTTCCCTCCTTCTGGAACCTTCCAAAACTGAGTTTGGGTCAGACACATTGGCTGGTCCCGACTTATTTACCCGAACAGTTGTCCAGGAAAAGTTAGAAGGATTACACCCAGTTCTAAATCCTGGGTAATTATACTATTGACCCTCTTTCCCCAACCCCCGACTCTACTGGACACCCCCAGCCCAACTGCACCCCTGAGCCTCCCGACTACCACCTGACCCAACAACCCATGTCCCACCCTACCCTCACACCCGCTTCATTTCGCACATTTACCTTCCCTCCCTGTAGCTTCTCAAAGTGGCTTTGGAACATTTAAACTTACCAGAATACAGCAACTAGTTGTGTTCTGTTACTTCCTCGATGATGAAGGTACACATAGAACACGAAGATGTAGTCACTACAAGTATTTATTCTTAGTGATAACCATGCATTGCTACGTACCAACGACTCTATCTCCATTACTGATGTCTGTTCCCTTGTCCGTCCTGCCGTCAAGTGTTTGGCTCCCGCCTAGCTCCGTCTGGCTCCAGTATATATACATCTGTCCGGCCTAGTTCCCCCTGCTGGTGGGAGGTTATAGCTGTCCTTACATATGTTGGTCATTGTGTATATACAGTGGCACAGTTATATACAAATATATACATTGATTAACTCTGTACAATTATAGATAAATATGCCTCTACGCATTAAACCGCACTAGTGCCATAAAAAGGGAGTGTGGCTTGTCTTTCTCCAACAATCCTGCACTATGAGGAAGGACTCCCAGAACAGGTACACTCCACATTTCTGACGAGGCCCAGCTCGGAGGCCCAGGGGAGGAATGTGGTGTTGGGAGGCTCGATAATAGGAGTGGAGTGGTAATTGACCAGTGATTACAACTCCTGGGAAGATCTTCCTGCAGATGATTCTAAAAGTTTCCCGTGCTTGGTGTAAATATGATTCTACCGCGAGGAGTATTTCCGTTTGAAGAGAACAGGGTTTTACTGTCTCCTTTATCTCTACAGGAATGGATGCCAAGGCCCATTATGTGACAAATGGAATGAATCCGCAGAGGCAAAATGAAATGGGTGCTGGAAATACTCTGCCGATCAGGCTGCAGCTGGGGAGAGAGAAAACCGGCATTAACGTTTCAGCTCTGGCGAAATGTCGACAGCATGGGGCATTGACTCACTGTAAACGCTGGCTGGCTGGCTCAGCATTTCAGCATTCCCCCTTTTTCACTGCTTTTCATTGAATCATACACAGGACCTCCTCAGCCAATTTCGACCGGTTACAGGCATTGAAGTGGAACTTACTTTCAAGTGTTGTTTAATCAGTGATCCATCCCCTCCGATGGGTCTCAAAGGACATAGTTTATTGCAGAAGGCAATGCACTAAAATGCCTGCTGCAAGAGGAGGTGGGTAACCCGTAACATGGGCGTTCACACAGACCTGATAGCTACTCTTACACAAATACAGAAAGAATATGTCCAACCGAACCCCTACCCCTTCCCACCCCCCTCCCCCCCCCCCCCCCCCCCCCCACCCGACACACACACACAAAACAGCACAATCCTCAACCGCACATCCAGCACTCGATATAATTTCTCAGGCTCATCAGCTCATCACTGATTATTCTGGAACCGTTTCAGAGTTAATCTTCTTAATTATGCTTCTAGATTTGCCAATCTCCTCAAACATATGCAGATTATATTCAATGCAACTCCACCAGCACAATGTTCAAGCACAGAGAAATATTCTTTTTATTTATATCTCCCGTGGTATTGATGGACGATTATACATCACACAAAACATTTCAGTCTGCTTCATTTTTCAAGCTGCTCGCTGACCTGAGCCGGCCGAATATGAAACAGCGGCAAATATCATTTTTGATTCCTGGTGTGTTCAGCTAATTATTTTGAATGAGTTACAACTCTGCTTATTCCCGTTGGATGGGAAGGAATTAGCCCCAAAGCTACTTTGCTGCAAAGTATCTTATTCTCTGGAGCTATTGGGCGCGCTTCTCCCAACGGGAGACTGAGTGCCGACGCCGGAGTGAAATCCGGAGTGTTTCACTCTGGCGTCGGAGGCCGCTCCTCCCCCCCCCCCCCCCAGGGGGCTAGGAGCGGTGGTTCGTGAATCCCGAACGCCCGGCCTTGACACTTGCGTCAAAGCGGCGCGCCGGGAATGATGCGGCCGGTGGCGCCGAAGTGACGTCAGCCGCGCATGCGCAGTTGCCGTCTTCCCCTCCGCTGCCCCCGCAAGACATGGTGGCTTGATCTTGCGGGCCGGCGGAGGGAAAAGAGTGCGTCTCTTAGAGACGCCGGCCCGACGATCGGTGGGCACCGATTGCGGGCCAGTCACCTCATGAGCACGCCCGTAGTGCTCGATCCTCCCTCCGCCCCCCACAGGCCCCACACTTACCTGTCGCGCGCTGTTCACGACAGCAGCAACCAGGTGTGGTTGGCGCCGGCGTGAACTGGTCAGGTTCGTCTGGCCGCTCGGCCCATCCGGGCCGGAGAATCGCCGGTTGCCGTGAAAAACGGCGAGCGGCAATTCTCCGAGCAGCCTGTCGAAAAACGTGACACGCCATTTTTGGGGGGGTGGGAAAATCGCGGGGGGTGCCAGGGCGGCGTGTCGTGATTCACCCGGCCCTCCCGCGATTCTCCCACCCGCCGTGGGGAGCGGAGAATCGCGCCCATTTTATATGGTATTTAACTGTTCCCACGCTCTAACTTTGCACTCTCTAAGTTTGAGCTCACCCAAGCTTCTGCTCCCTTACCCTGGCTCGTAGTTATGATAAAACCAGCTGTCGGGTCTGCGTGAAACCCTTATGCTGTGGGTCATCTGCCTCGTAGTTATGGTGTTCTTTGTATTGTTAATGCTCAGGATAGATTCTGACACAAGGACCACAAAGCTAAGTTAAATTAACAACTGCGGGGGCAGCACGGTGGCCTAGTGGTTAGCACAACCGCCTCACGGCGCTGAGGTCCCAGGTTCGATCCCGGCTCTGGGTCACTGTCCGTGTGGAGTTTGCACATTCTCCCCGTGTCTGCGTGGGTTTCGCCCCCACAACCCAAAAATGTGCAGAATAGGTGGATTGGCCACGCTAAATTGCCCCTTAATTAGAAAAAATAATTGGCTAATCTAAATTTATAAAAAAAAAATTAACAACTGCTTATGATACAGTTCGAACACTATTCCTAAAGCTAGCAATACAATGTACACTATACTAACACCTATCTCACTCACTCTCTCTACTTGTTCACCCCTCTCCTCCTACTCTCTCCCCCCTTCTCCCGGAGGTCTGAGAGACATTCCTTTTTATAGGTCTGCTCCCCAGCTCCATCTGGTGGTAGGATAAAATATTACTTAACCCTTAATGTGCTAGATATTATACATAATGTTGCAGTAGTATTTTTAAAAATAAATTTAGAGTACCTAATTCATTTTTTCCAATTAAGGGGCAATTTTAGCGTGGCCAATCCACCTAGCCTACATCTTTGGGTTGTGGGGGTGAAACCCATGCAAACACGGTGAGAATGTGTAAGCTCCACACGGACAGTGACCCAGAGCTGGGATCGAACCTGGGACCTCGGTGCCGTGATGCACCAATGCTCACCACTGCGCCACCATGCTGGCCATAATGTCACAGTAGTGAGGCCCATTGCTTGCTGCTCTGAACAGGCTCTCAGTCTGGCTTGCAACCTCGCTCAATTCCAAGCCATGTCTCGGCAATTAATTTGAATTTGTGACTCGTACACTACAGTACACCACCACACACTCCCATTTTATATGGTGGCGTTATCCAACACCTTTTTGATCAAGACAAGGAGAACGTATCTTTCGATCTCTGGTCTTGAAGGTACTCAGCAACTGACAATCCACAGTGTCACTCTGAAGGAGGCTGCACAGTAGCACAGTGGTTAACATTATGGCTTCACAGCACCAGGGTCCCAGGTTCGATTCCCAGCTTGGGTCACTGGCTGTGCGGAGTCTGCACGTTCTCCCCGTGTCTGCGTGGGTTTCCCCCGGGTGCTCCGGTTTCCTCCCATAAGTCCCGACATACTATTACCTCATTTGGACATTGTGAATTCTCCCTCTGTGTGCCCGAACAGGCGCCGGAATGTGGCAACTAGGGGCTCTTCAAAGTAACTTCATTGCAGTGTTAATGTCAGCCTACTTGTGACAATAAAGATGATGATTATTATTATTAAGGACAGAATTCTAAAGATTCGCTTAAAGCCGAACCTGTCAATGTTGAAAATCGTAAATAAATGCAGAAAATGCTGGATAAACTCAGCAGGGGTGCCAGTATCTGGGGAGAGAGGGGCAGATTTAATGTTTCAGATCCAAATGACCCTTCTACAGAACTGAACAAAGAACAATACAGCACAGGAACAGGCCCTTCGGCCCTCCAAGCCTGTAACGGTCATAACACCACCCTTTGCCAAAACCCTCAGCACTTCCTTGTGCCGCATCCCTCTCCTAGCCATGAAGTGAGGTAGAAATGTACAGAATGATATAGTTGGAAAAGGGGGAGTGGAGGAGGTGGTCAGAATAGGAGACCCGTGATAGGTCGGGGAAAAGGCCATGTGGGCAAGTTCACTACGTTTTAAGTGAAGTCCGTTCTCCTCGTGTCTGGTTTGTTCTGTTGAGCACAATCACCAGCATTGCCTAGTCGGGCTGAATGGCCTGATACAGCGCTGTAAATATGATGCAATTAGTTTCCTTTTACATCATCCGACCACAATCGGAAGACATGCCAATTATCCAAGCGAGGCGGGGGCTGAAATCAGCTCCTATAACAGCTGAGAAAATCACTTTAAAGACGGTCAATTTTGGGTTACATGTTGAACATTATAACATTGCTATAAATATCTTGCGCCTATATGATAATATACAATTATTCATTTTGACATTTACTTGGTGTCAGAAATTCTGCCAGGTTAAAGGAAATTAATAAAGGGGAAAATAAATGTTAAATATATAAGCTTCATAAATAAAAAATAATATTAAGTCGTGTAGAAAAATTGCTCAGATGAAATCTGATTAAATATTAGAAGATATTTAAACAGTGGTTTGAAATATTTATAACAGCAATGGGAGCAGATGATAAATATGACAAAATGAAAGCATTAATTTTCCTGTATTTTGTGGGTGAAACAAAGCGTTTAATGTCACCATTTCAATTTAGCGAAAGGTGAGACGATCGGACTGGGTCTAATAATGAATGGAATCATCAGCCAGGATATTCCGATTCTGTCTGTGGTAGGAATCTTCCCAGGCAGGACTGAAAGATTTGCCGGAACTGCCAAAGCTCCCTTAATTTTGGTTGGAAATTCCACACCCACAGCCGGCAAGATGGGAAAATCCCGGCCTTAGTATCTGAGAGCAATAAAGAAGGGGTCGCAGTGGTTAGCACTGCTGCCTCTCTGCGCCGAGGTCCCAGGTTCGATCCCAGCACTGGGTCGCTGTCCCTGTGAGTTTACACATTCTCCCCGTGTCTGCGTGGGTCTCACCCCCACAACCCAAAGATGTGCGGGGTCGGTAGATTGGCCACGCTAAATTGTGCCCTAATTGGGAAAAAATTGAATTGGCGACTCTACATTTATTTTTAAAAAGCACAGTAAATTCAGCCCATCGAGCCTTTGAAACACCCTCTCGGAATAAGGCTGTTTCCAAAGAGAAACCACTGCAGGCTTCAGGCTCCCACTGTTAGGCTGAAATGTGTCCGAAACCCACTGTCTGTGTGTGTGTGTGTGTGTGTGTGTGTGTGTGTGTGTCTGTGTGTGTCTGTGTGTGTCTGTGTGTGTGTGTGTGTGTCTGTGTGTGTGTGTGTGTGTGTGTCTGTGTGTGTGTCTCTGTGTGTCTGTGTGTCTGTGTGTGTGTGTGTGTGTGTGTGTGTGTGTGTGTGTGTGTGTGTCTGTGTGTCTGTGTGTGTGTGTGTCTGTGTGTGTGTCTGTGTGTGTGTCTGTGTGTGTCTGTGTGTGTGGCTGTGTGTGTCTGTGTGTGTGTGTCTGTGTGTGTGTGTCTGTGTGTGTGTCTGTGTCTGTGTCTGTGTCTGTGTGTGTCTGTGTGTGTGTCTGCGTGTGTGTCTGTGTATGTGTCTGTGTCTGTGTGTGTGTGTCTGTGTATGTGTCTGTGTCTGTGTGTGTGTGTCTGTGTGTGTGTGTGTCTGTGTGTGTGTGTCTGTGTGTGTCTGTGTGTGTGTCTGTGTGTGTGTGTCTGTGTGTGTGTCTGTCTGTGTCTGTGTGTGTGTCTGTCTGTGTCTGTGTGTGTGTCTGTGTGTGTGTCTGTGTGTGTCTGTGTGTGTCTGTGTGTGTGTGCCTGTGTGTGTGCCTGTGTGTGTGTCTGTGTGTGTCTGTGTGTGTCTGTGTGTGTCTGTGTGTCTGTCTGTGTCTATGTGTCTGTGTGTGTGTGTGTCTGTGTGTGTGTCTGTGTGTGCGTGTGTGTCTGTGTGTGTGTCTGTGTGTGTGTCTGTGTGTGTGTGTGTCTGTGTGTGTGTCTGTCTGTGTCTGTGTGTGTGTCTGTCTGTGTCTGTGTGTGTGTCTGTCTGTGTCTGTGTGTGTCTGTGTGTGTCTGTGTGTGTCTATGTGTCTGTGTGTGTGTGTGTGTACAAGGGAGAGGCCACTTCAAACTAGAAGCTCCCTCCCTCCAACCTATTTTTATTTTTGAATTAAACAAGTTTTTTTTGGGGGGGGGGACAGAATGAGAGGGGATGGTCAATGTGTGGCCCACTGCTGGGACTGAACCCAGGTGGGCAGGGAGGGCATCTACACCCACCTGCCCCCCAGCCTCACCCACCGAGAAAATCCCAGACATCCTGCTTTATGTACAATTGAATGATATGTAAGGCATTACGTTGGCTATCCTCTACGTGTAGATGAGTAGACCTGCCAACGGCATTTCCACGCCCCCCCCCCCCCACCCCACACCCATCCCGACATGACAACGAGGGGTCAGGGTGGAGCCAGGAATGCCACACCAACCAAAGGCACTCAGCTTAGCTCCCAACCATCCGGGCCCCCAGCGAGGCCCGTAAATCCCTCTCCGGATGATCATCACGGCAGTATCATTTTGTAGACGAGCACATATCCCAAAGGAGCAACCCCAAGGAACAGGCCTGAGCGACATGGGAGCTGTACCCAAGGAACAGCTCGGTAGCTTTGGCAGCACGGTAGCATTGTGGTTAGCACAATCGCTTCACAGCTCCAGGGTCCCAGGTTCGATTCCGGCTTGGGTCACTGTCTGTGCGGAGTCTGCACGTCCTCCCCGTGTCTGCGTGGGTTTTCTCCGGGTGCTCCGGTTTCCTCCCACAGTCCAAAGATGTGCAGGTTAGGTGGATTGGCCATGATAAATTGCCCTTAGTGTCCAAAATTGCCGTTAGTGTTGGGTGGGGTTACTGGGTTATGGGGATAGGGTGGAGGTGTTAACCTTGGGTAGGGTGCTCTTTCCAAGAGCCGGTGCAGACTCGATGGGCCGAATGGCCTCCTTCTGTACTGTAAATTCTGTGAAACTGAAACAGCGGGGCAGGTTTGGACTGTGTGTAAAACAGAAGATGCCAGCCGGCAGCCTGGTGCACATCTTGCTCCACATTGACGCCAAATAGAAAAAGCCAAGAGCTCCCGCGATCAAACGGAAAAGCATGCAGCCTAATCCATCAAAGTTAAAGAGTGAAAGAATAGAAATTGTGTAGACGATCCAGATTCTGCTACGGTTGAGGTCAAACTTATAGTACGAATAGCACATGTCCATGATTAAGGGTGTGCTGTCAGAGAGCTCGTGAAGAAATATCTACACGAGATTTATGACAGTAGCATCGACAAGAAGATTGTGGTTGTGATCAGTCTACTTGCTTGATGGCACTGTGGGCCGAGAACTTGCCTCTGAATCATAAAGTCATGGGTTCAATTCCCACACCTGAAGCTTTGAGCACAACGTCTTGATGTTGGAGGTGGTATCTTGTGGCTGAGACATTAATCCACTGCCCTCTCTGACCTTTGCTGTGGATGTAAAATATCCCACGGTACCCTTTCAGATAAGAGCAAGGAATAAAATTTTATCCCTAAACTGACAGCAGTAAACCAGTGAGTAAAGCTGGTCATTACCGCGTTTTGAGTCCTTGCTGAGCACGTATCAGTGACGGCATTTCCTAGATTCCAACGACAGTAAATACAATTCAACATTACTTCACTGGCTGGAAGGCAACGTACAAATGCAGATCTTGCTTTTTTTTTCATTACAGTTACAATACACTTCAGAAGTAACGCCAGGGGGATTATATGGGATTTGTAACAATGCGGCCCTTTCAGTCAATCTTGGATTACAGGGAGGCTGAACACAATTTCAAGATCAGAAACGTTCTCCAGCTTTCTTTGGCTGATGTCCTCTATCAAGCATTATCTTCAACAAAGTTGAGTTTTGGTGACCTTGGCTTTACAGGGGATTAAGGCCTTTAATGGATTGGACCCCTTCGCTCTGTGATGCATCAACACTAATGTTAACCGTGTAAAGCTGTAACCCTTTCAATCATTGCCATGGATTTGCCTCGTAACAGAGGTAAAAGGAATGTCACTAGACATAATAGGATGTGATGTGCCCAGCAGCAGGTAGAAATCTGCCCAGCAACACCAATGGCCAGCCTGCCAAAGGCAGGATAAGATGCATCTTTCCCTGTAACGAGATTAACAGATAGATTCAGGTGTAAATCCCCTGTTAGAAAAAAAAGTTTACTGAGATGATTGAGCAATCAGTGAGGCCGACACAGAGATGTGCAATTGCCTTTTCTCTAATTTAATAAATAATTTAAATAATTGTTACACAACGACTAGACTGATTATTCTCACTGGGGTTTCACGCGTCTCCTCACACCATAAACAAAACTACACACTCCCACGAACCCTTGTTCCAAGATGGGATACCCTCGCAGGCAATATCAGTGTGGTTCGTGACAGAAAATTGGGAGCTCGAGTTCGGGGTCTTAAGAAGCTTAATTCCTTGGCTATAGAGAATGTTTGACTTTTTAAGCAAAACAAAGGTAAGGAACAAGCGGAACCAATTGAAAACACGTTGTACTAAAGTGAGAAGGCTGAAAAAATGGCTCTTGATCGATCTCGGTCTTGTCTGAAAGTAAACAATGTAACCATAGTGTAATGAACTCCAATTGGCTTTATTGGTTGGCCAATTGGAGTATGAGCTCCCTCAATGATAGCGCATTGAGGGGGCCCATATAAGCACCTGTGTAGACTTTGTGAGCAGCCTTAAGTTGACTGGACTGCTAGCAGCACTGTTTGTAGCTGCTCCTGTAATATCGTTATTGTAAATAAATATTGGTGTGGTGACGGAACTCCTGCCTCCCGTGGATTACTACACATAGCAAGTTTGAAAAGTGTGCGTGAAACCAAATTGATGGAATTGGCACGTAAATTGACAGATCCACTTTGATTCTGCCTTTTGCGTATTGGTTGTCTGCCCTCCACCTCAAATTCCTTGACTCCAGAGTAATAATAATAATTCTTATTACTGTTAGTATAAATAGGCAATGAAGTTACTGTGAAAATCCCCTAGTCGTCACATTCTGGCTACTGTTCGGTTACACAGAGGGAGAAGTTGGAATGTCCAATTCACCTAACAAGCACGTCTTTTGGGACTTGTGGGAGGAAACCGGAGCACCCGGAGGAAACCCACGCAGACACGGGGTGAATGTGCAGACTCCGCACAGACAGTGATCCATGCCGGGAATCGAGCCTGGGATCCTGGTGCTGTGAAGCAACAGTGCTAACCACTGTGCTACTGTGCCACCCATGAGAGGGCAGGGACTGTGGTTCTGGGGAATGAGTTAGTCCAAATGGATCAAGTGGGAGAGACTTTAGGAAAGAGTGATCATTGTATCATAAGGTTTCGATTGGCCATTGACAAGGACAAGGCATAACCCAAAGCAGGAATAATTAATTGGAGGGGGGGGGGGGGGGAGGGGTGTAGCCAATTTTGATGGCATGAGAATGCATCTGCATTAAATGTTGGCAAGTGCAGGATAATTAAGGAAAGCTACGAGTCAGCTGGGGCCAGGGGGCACCTAGGAGGGTGGCCTTGGGGGAGACCCATATGACCCGTGGCACTAAGTTCACAGCGGGCTGTCAGCGGCGTAAGCAGCTGCATGGCTGCCTTTCCGGCTGCAGCAATGGCGTTCCGTGCCCATCCACCCCGACCTCACAGCCCACCTCGTCGCCACCCCCGCTACTCCCCCCAGCCCTGGCAGAAGACCCTCTGGCCCTGGCAGAAGGCCCCCGACCAGAGGCACAACTGTCCGCAAACTATGGCGATGTTGGACACGTTCCGAACGCCCTCCCTCTCCCTCAGCAGCCACAACGCCGGTTTAACAATTTTTAGAAGCACAAGTGAACCGCGCCGTCGGAAACCCGTCCCATCGGAGGCGGAGAATTGTGGAGGATCTGGAGAATACTGGGTCAGGCCCGCTGATGATATGCAAAGGGTGTTTACTGTAGGAACTGGACGGCATTGACGCCGCTGTCGAGGTGATGGAGAATTGTGATTTGCCGACATGGGGCTGGTTTAGCACAGGGCTAAATCGCTGGCTTTGAAAGCAGACCAAGGCAGGCCAGCAGCACGGTTCAATTCCCGTACCAGCCTCCCTGAACAGGTGCCGGAATGTGGCGACTAGGGGCTTTTCACAGTAACTTCATTGAAGCCTACTCGTGACAATAAGCGATTTTCATTTCATTTCATTCAAATCGGCGCCTGTTGCGATTTTGGCGTCGGAACCTGTTCTCCGCCTAATTGCGTTTCCCGAGAATTCATCATGGGGAATAAAGAAATGTCAGAGAAGCTAAATGTGTCTGTGGTCACCCCGGAAGATACAGGAAATCTTCCAGATGGAGAGATCCAAGGGATGAGGGAGGAATGTGGAGTTAAAGGAAACTGGTGCAAGTAAAAGGTTGGGTTGGAGAAATTAATGGGACTGGAATTTGACAAGTCCCGGTCCCTGACATTATGTACCCCAGAGTGTTGAAAGAATAGTTGCTATAGATACAGTGGATGCATTGAAGACTGTTCCAAAATTCTATAGATTCTCGTCAAGGGAGGTCACGTCTGCCAAATCTGTTAGAATTCTTTGAGGAAGTAACAAGGAAGTTGTTACAGGTGACGTTTAAAAGGAGGGGGAAGAAACAGTCAGTGCAGAGATCTCCTGCGGTTGTTCCCCTCAATAACAAGGAGACCGTTTTGGATACTGTTGCGGGGCAGGGACCTACCAGAGGTAAGCCACGGTGACGAGGTCTCTGTCACTGAGTCTGTCCCTGTGGCTCAGAAGGGAAGAGGGGAGAGCAGGAGAGTATTAGTTATTGGAGACTCTATAGTTAGAGAAACAGATAGGCCGTTCTGTGGCAATGACAGAGGCTCACGGTTGGCGTGTTGCCTCCTGGGTGCCGAGGTCAGTGACGTCTCGGACCGTGTTTTCAGGATCCTTAAGGGGGAGGGAGAGCAGCCACAAGTCGTGGTGCACATTGGCACCAACGACATAGGTAGGAAAAGGGACGGGGATGTAAAACAGGAATTCAGGGAGCTAGGGTGGAAGCTGAGAGCCAGGACAGACCGTGTTGTCATCTCTGGTTTGTTGCCAGTGCCACATGCTAGCGAGGTGAGGAACGGGGAGAGAGTGCAGATAAACACATGGCTGCAGGGATGGTGTAGGAGGGAGGGTTTCAGGTACGTGGATAATTGGAGCATATTCTGGGGAAGGTGGGACCTGTACAAACAGGACGGGTTACACCTGAACCAGAGGGGCACCAATATCCTGGGGGGGAATTTGCTACAGCTCTTCAGGGGGTTTAAACTAATTTGGCAGGGGGGTGGGAAACTGATTTGTAGTCCAGGAGATAGCTTTGCCGGAGTTCAGGAAGTAGAGGGTAGTGCAGTACTGAGGAAGGTACCAAGGTCACAAGAGTGGACCTGCAGGCATGAAGGTGGTTTGAAGTGTGTCTACTTCAATGCGAGGAGCATCAGGAATAAGGTTGGTGAGCTTGAAGCGTGGATTGGTACCTGGGACTATGATGTTGTGGCCATTATGGAGATGTGGTTAGAACAGGGGCAGGAATGGTTGTTGGAGTTTCTGGGGTTTAGATGTTTCAGCAAGATTAGGGAAGGTGATAAAAGAGGTGGAGGAGTAGCATTGTTAATCATTGATAGTATAATGGCTGCAGAAAGGTAGTTTGAAGAGGATCTGTCTTCTGAGGTAGTGTGGGCTGAAGTTAGAAATAGGAAGGGAGCAGTCACTTTGTTCGGAGTTTTCTATAGGCCCCCAAATAGTAACAGAGATGTGGAGGAAAAGATTGCATTGCAGATTTTGGATCCGTGCGGTAGTCACAGGGTAGTTGTCATGGGTGACCTTAACATTCCAAATATTGATTGGAACCACTATAATTCAAATAGTTTGGATGGGGCTGTTTTTATCCAGTGTTTGCAGGAGGGTTTCCTCACACAATATGTGGATAGGCCGACAAGAGGGGGGGCCACTTTGGATTTGGTGCTGGGTAACGAACCGGGCCAAGTGTTAGATTTGTTTGTGGGAGAGCACTTTGGAGATAGTGACCACAATTCGGTGACTTTCACTGTAGCGATGGAGAGGGATAGGGCCATACGGCAGGGCAAGGTTTATAACTGGGGGAAGGGTAATTACGATGCTATTAGGCAAGAATTGGGGAGCATAAGATGGAAACAGGAACTGTCAGGGATAGGCACAATTGAGATGTGGAGCTTGTTCAAGGAGCAAATACTGTGTCCTTGGTATGCATGTCCCTGCCAGGCAGGGAGGAAATGGTCGAGTGAGGGAACCATGATTTACAAAAGAGGTTGAATGTCTTGTCAAGAGGAAGAAGGGGGCTTATGTAAGGACGAGTAAACAAGGTTTAGTTAGGGCACTTGAGGGATACAAGGTAGCCAGGAAGGAGTTCAAGAAAGGTCTCAGGAGAGCTAGGAGGGGGCATGAGAAGTCCTTGGCGGGTAGGATCAAGGAAAACCCCAAGGCTTTTTACACTTGTGTGAGGAATAAAAGAATGACCAAGGTGAAGTTAGGGGTGGTCAAGGACATCAGTGGGAACGTGTGCATGGAGCCTGAAGATATAGGAGAGGCCCTAAATGAATACTTTTCTTCAATGTTCACAAAAGAGAGGGGCCATTTTGTTGAGGAGGATAGTGCGATACAGGCTGGTAGGTTGGAGGAGGTAGATATTCGGAAGGAAGATGTATTAGAAATTATGAGAAGCCGGAGGATAGTTAAGTCCCCTGGGCCTGATGGGATATATCCTAGGATTCTTTGGGAGGCGAGGGATGATATTGCTGAGCCTTTGGCTTTGATCTTTATGTCCTCACTGTCTACAGGAATAGTGCCAGAAGACTGGAGAGAGGTGAATGTTTTCCCCTTGTTCAAGAAAGGGAATAGGTATAACCCTGGAAATTATAGGCCGGTTAGTCTCACATCGGTCATAGGTAAATTATTGGAACGGGTCCTGAGGGATAGGATTTCTGATCATTTGGAAAGATACAGTTTAATCCAGGATAGTCAGCACGGATTTGTGAGGGGTAAGTCTTGCCTCACAAGTTTGATTGTATTCTTTGAGGAGGTAACTAAGTACATAGATGAAGGTAGAGCAGTTGAAGTTGGATTTTAGTAACATGGATTTTAGTAAGGCGTTTGATAAGGTGCCCCATAGTCGGTTCATGCAGAAAGTAAGGAGGTATGGGATAGAGGGAAATGTGGCTGATTGGATCAGTAACTGACTATCACATAGAAGACAGAGGGATCAGTGCTGGGTCCTCTGCTATTTGTGATTTTTATCAATGACTTGGATGATGGAGTTGAAGGTTGGGTTAGTAAATTTGCTGATGACACCAAGATTGGTGGAGTAGTGGATAATGTGGAGGGCTGTTGTAGGCTGCAAAGAGACATTGATAGGATGCAGAGCTGGGCTGAAAAGTGGCAGATGGAGTTTAACCCTGATAAGTGTGAGGTGATTCATTTTGGTAGGACAAATTTGAATGCGGATTACAGGATTAACTGCAGGGTTCTGAAGAATGTGGAGGAGCAGAGAGATCTCGGAGTTCATGTCCATAGATCTCTGAAAGTTGCCACCCAAGTGGATAGTGAAGAAAGTCTATAGTGTGTGAGCATTTATTAACAGGGGGATTGAGTTTAAGAGCCGTGAGGTTATGCTGCAACTGTACAAGACCTTGATTAGACCACATTTGGAGTATTGTGTGTGCCGTTCTGGTCATCTCATTATAGGAAGGATGTGTAAGCATTGGAAAGGGTGTAAAGGAGATTTACCAGGATGCTGCCTGGTTTGGAGGGTAATGCTTATGAGGAAAGGTTGAGGGAGCTAGGGTTTTTCTCATTGGAGCGAAGGAGGATGAGAGGTGACTTAATTGAGCTGTATAAGATGATGAGAGGGATAGATAGAGTGGACGTTAAGCGACTTTTTCCTCGGGTAGATGTAGCTGTTACAAGAGGGAATAACTATAAGGTTCATGATGGAAGATATAGGAGGGATGTCAGAGGTAGGTTCTTTACTCAGAGAGTGGTTGGGGCGTGGAACGCACTCCCAGCTATGGTAGTGGAGTCGGACACTTTAGGAACTTTCAAGCGGTTAATGGATAGGCATATGGAGTGCACTAGAATGATTGGGAGTAGGTTGATTTGATCTTAGTTTCAGACTAGTTCGGCACAACATCGTGGGCCGAAGGGCCTCTACTGTGCTGTACAGTTCTATGTTCTATGTTCTAAGTTAGACAAAGGAGAACCAGTGGACGTGATTTATTTAGATTTCCAGAAGGCCTTAGACAAGGTGCCGCATAGGAGACTGTTTGATGTGATTAGAGATAGTCAACATGGTTTTGTGAAGGGTAGGTCGTGCCTCACAAACTCATTGAGTTCTTCGAGAAGGTGGCCAAACAGGTGGATGAAGGTAAAGCAGTTGATGTGATGTATATGGATTTCAGTAAAGCGTTTGATAAGGTTCCCCACGGTAGGCTATTGCAGAAAATACAGAGGCATGGGATTCAGGGTGATTTAGCAGTTTGGATCAGAAATTGGCTTGCTGATAGAAGACAAAGGGTGGTGGTTGATGGGAAATGTTCTGACTGGTGTCCATAGAACATAGAACATAGAACAGTACAGCACAGAACAGGCCCTTCGGCCCTCGATGTTGTGCCGAGCAATGTGTCCAGTTGTCCAGTTACGAGTGGTGTACCACAAGGATCTGTATTGGGGCCGCTGCTGTTTGTCATTTTTATAAATGACCTGGAGGAGGGCGTAGAAGGATGGGTGAGTAAATTTGCAGATGACACTATAGTTGGTGGAGTTGTGGACAGTGCAGAAGGATGTTACAAGTTACAGAGGGACATAGATAAGCTGCAGAGTTGGGCTTCCAGGTGACAAATGGAGTTTAATGCAGAAAAGTGTGAGGTGATTCATTTTGGAAGGAATAACAGGAAGACAGAGTACTGGGCTAATGGTAAGATTCTTGGTAGTGTGGACGAGCAGAAAGATCTCGGTGTCCATGTCCATAGATACCTGAAAGTTGACATCCAGGTTGAGAGGATTGTTAAGAAGGTGTACAGCGTGGTAGCTTGTATTGGTAGAGGAATTGAGTTTCGGAGCCATGAGGTCATGTTGCAGTTGTACAAAACTCTGGTGCGGCCGCATTTGGAGTATTGCGTGCAGTTCTGGTCGCCACATTATAGAAAGGATGTGGAAGCATTGGAAAGGGTACAGAGGAGATTTACAAGGATGTTGCCTGGTATGGAGGGAAGATCTTATGAGGAAAGGCTGAAGGACTTGAGGCTGTTTTCGTTAGAGAAAAGAAGGTTAAGAGGTGACTTAATTGAGGCATACAAGATGATCAGAGGATTAGATAGGGTGGACAGTGAGAGCCTTTTTCCTCGGATGGTGATGACCAGCACGAGGGGACATAGCTTTAAATTGAGGGGAGATAGATATAGGACAGATGTCAGAGGTAGGTTCTTTACTCAGAGAGTAGTAAGGGCGTGGAATGCCCTGCCTGCAACAGTAGTGGACTCACCAACACTAAACATATTCAAATGGTCATTGGATAGGCATATGGACGATAAGGGAATAGTGTAGAGGGACTTTAGAGGGGTTTCATAGGATGGCGCAACATCGTGGGCCGAAGGGCCTGTACTGTGCTGTAATGTTCTATGTTCTATGTAAGCTAAGAGCCCATGATGTTAAGGATAAGATCCTGGCATGGATAGAGGATTGGCTGACTGGCAGAAGGCAGAGAGTGGGGATAAAGGGGTCTTTTTCAGGATGGCAGCCGGTTACTAGTGGTGTGCCTCAGGGGTCTGTGCTGGGACCACAACTTTTCATACGTTAATGATCTGGAAGAAGGAACTGAAGGCACTGTTGCTAAGTTTGCAGATGATACAAAGATCTGTAGAGGGACAGGTCGTATTGAGGAAGCAAGGGGGCTGCAGAAGGACTTGGACAAGCTAGGAGAGTGGACAATGAAGTGGCAGATGAAATACAATGCGGAAAAGTGTGAGGTTATGCACTTTGGCAGGAAGAATTAAGGCATAGACTATTTTTTAAATGGAGAGATGCTTAGTAAATCAGAAGCACAAAGGCACGTGGGAGTCCTTGTTCATGATTCTCTTAAGGTTAACATGTAGGTTCAGTCGGCAGTTAAGAAGGCAAATGCAATGTTAGCATTCATGTCGAGAGGGCTAGAATACAAGAACAGGTATGTATGTCTGAGGCTATATAAGGCTCTGGTCAGACCCCATTTGGACTATTGTGAGCAATTTTGGGCCTCGTACATAGGGAAGAATGTGCTGGTCTTGGAAAGGGCCCAGAGCAGATTCACAAGAATGATCCCTGGAATAAAGAGCTTGTCATGTGAGGAACGGTTGAGGTTGAGGACTCTGGGACTGTACTCATTGGAGTTTAGAAGGATGAGGGGGGATCTTCTTGAAACGTACAGGATACTGCGAGGCCTGGATAGAGTGGATGTGGAGAGGATGTTTCCACTAGTAGGAAAAACTAGAAGCAAAGGACATAATCTCAGACTAAAGGGGCAATCCTTTCAAACTGCGATGAGGAGGAATTTCTTCAGCCAGAGGGTGGTGAATCTATGGAACTCTTTGCCGCAGAAAGCTGTGGAGGTCAAAGCCAGGGCTAAATCTCTGGCTTTTAAAGCAGACCAAGGCAGGCCAGCAGCGCGGGTTCAATTCCCGTACCAGCCTCCCCGAACAGGTGCCAGAATGTGGTGACTAGGGGCTTTTCACAGTAACTTCATTGAAGCCTGCTTGTGACAATAAGCGATTTTCATTTCATCACTGAGTATCTTTATAGAACATAGAACAGTACAGCACAGAACAGGCCCTTCGGCCCTCGATGTTGTGCCGAGCAATGATCAACCTACTTAAACCCACGTAACCCGTAACCCAACAATCTCCCCATTAACCTTACACTACGGGCAATTTAGCATGGCCAATCCACCTAACCCGCACATCTTTGGACTGTGGGAGGAAACTGGAGCACCCGGAGGAAACCCACGCACACACGGGGAGGACGTGCAGACTCCACACAGACAGTGACCCAGCCGGGAATCGAACCTGGGACCCTGGCGCTGTGAAGCATTGATGCTAACCACCATGCTAGCGTGAGGCCCCTAAGACAGAGATAGATAGGTTTTTGATCGATAAGGGGATTAGGGGTTATGGGGAGAAGGCAGGAGAATGGGGATGAGAAAAATATCAGCCATGATTGAATGGCGGAGCAGACTCGATGGGCCGAGTGGCCTAATTCTGCTCCTATGTCTTATGGTCTTATGGAATGGTTCCTGAAGATAGGAATATCGCAAATGTCAGCCCACTATTTAAGAAGGGAGGGCAAGAAAAATCAGGAGACGACAGACCTGTCAGCCTTATATCACTGGTCGGGAATATGATGGAATCTATTGTAAAGGATGTAACAAATGGACGATAATGATCTGATTGGACAGAGTCAGCATGGATTTACCAATTTAAAATCATTTTTGACGAACTTGTTGGAGTTTTTTGATGATGTTTCAACAAAATTGAGAAAGGAGAGTCAATGGATGTTGTACATTTGGATTTTCAGAAGGCTTTTGATCATGTTCCCCCAGGAGGTTAATGAGCAAAATAAAAGCACGTGGGACAGGAGGCAATAAACTGTTGTGCAGGACTGGGAACTATCTGACAGAAGCGATTTAAACCCTTTATACCCTTTCAAAATAAGGGGAATACCACTAAGGATTGTGAGTCTTTGGAATTTCTGACTCAGAGGGCTGTAGAAGCTCAATCATTGAGTATGTTTAAAGTAGAGATCGATAGCTTTCTGATTAACAATAACAGAAAGGGTTATGGGGGCTGTTTAGCACAGGGCTAAATCGCTGGCTTTTAAAGCAGACCAAGCAGGCCAGCAGCACAGTTCGATTCCCGTAACAACCTCCCTGGACAGGCGCCGGAATGTGGCGACTAGGGGCTTTTCACAGTAACTTCATTTGAAGCCTACTCGTGACAATAAGCGATTTTCATTTTCATTTAATTTCATTCATATAGGGACAGTGGGTATAAAAGGCGTTGAAATGATCGATTAGCCATGGTTGTCTTGAATGACAAAAAACATTAGACAGTCCAAAAATGTGCAGGTTAGGTGGATTTGTTATGCTAAATTTCCCCTTAGTGTTCAAAATGTTAGGTGGGGTTACGGGGATAGGGTGGGGTGGGCCCAGGTAGGGTACTCCTTCGGAGGGTCAGTGCAGACTCAGTGGGCTGAATTGCACTGTACGGATTCTATGATTCTGTGGCTGAATAGCCTCCTCCTCTTCCTATGTTCCTGGAGAGTTGTTTTTCAATAGTTTAAATGGTTGATTTTCAGACTGGAGGAAGGTTTATCGTGAAGTTCCCAAGGGTCAGTGTTGGGACTCTTGCCCTTCTAGACTTATATTAATGACCTAGGCTGTGGTGCTCAGGGTATGATTTCAAAATTTGCAGATGATACAAAGATCGGAAGCATTGTCAACTATGATGAGGATAGTCTGGAACTTCTTGAACATAGACATGTTGGTGGACTGGGCAGACAAGTGGCAGATGGCGTTCAATGCACAGAAATGTGAGATGATTCATTTTGACAAGAAGAATGTGAAGAGACAGTATAAACCAAAAGGGAGAAATTCTAAAGGAGGTGCAGGGATAGAGAAACCTCGGTGTAAATCTGCATATATATAGAAGGGGACAGAGCAAGTTAAGAACATAAGAACATAAGAACATAAGAACTAGGAGCAGGAGTAGGCCATCTGGCCCCTCGAGCCTGCTCCGCCATTCAATTAGATCATGGCTGATCTTTTGTGGACTCAGCTCCACTTTCCGGCCCGAACACCATAACCCTTAATCCCTTTATTCTTCAAAAAACTATCTATCTTTACTTTAAAAACATGTAATGAAGGAGCCTCAACTGCTTCACTGGGCAAGGAATTCCATAGATTCACAACCCTTTGGGTGAAGAAGTTCCTCCTAAACTCAGTTCTAAATCTACTTCCCCTTATTTTGAGGCGATGCCCCCTAGTTCTGCTGTCACCCGCCAGTGGAAACAATCTGCCCGCATCTATCCTATCTATTCCCTTCATAATTTTAAATGTTTCTATAAGATCCCCCCTCATCCTTCTAAATTCCAACGAGTATAGTCCCAGTCTACTCAACCTCTCCTCATAATCCAACCCCTTCAGCTCTGGGATTAACCTAGTGAATCTCCTCTGCACACCCTCCAGTGCCAGTACGTCCTTTCTCAAGTAAGGAGACCAAAACTGAACACAATACTCCAGGTGTGGCCGCACTAACACCTTATACAGTTGCAACATAACCTCCCTAGTCTTAAACTCCATCCCTCTAGCAATGAAGGACAAAATTCCATTTGCCTTCTTAATCACCTGTTGCACTTGTAAACCAACCTTCTGTGACTCATGCACTAGCACACCCAAGTCTCTCTGAACAGCGGCATGCTTTAATATTTTATCGTTTAAATAATAATCCCGTTTGCTGTTATTCCTACCAAAATGGATAACCTCACATTTGTCAACATTGTATTCCATCTGCCAGACCCGAGCCCATTCACTTAACCTATCCAAATCCCTCTGCAGACTTCCAGTATCCTCTGCACTTTTCGCTTTACCACTCATCTTAGTGTCATCTGCAAACTTGGACACATTGCCCTTGGTCCCCAACTCCAAATCATCAATGTAAATTGTGAACAATTGTGGGCCCAACACGGATCCCTAAGGGACACCACTAGCTACTGATTGCCAACCAGAGAAACACCCATTTATCCCAACTCTTTGCTTTCTATTAATTAACCAATCCTCTATCCATGCTACTACTTTACCCTTAATGCCATGCATCTTTATCTTATGCAGCAACCTTTTGTGTGGCACCTTGTCAAAGGCTTTCTGGAAATCCAGATATACCACATCCATCGGCTCCCCGTTATCTACTGCACTGGTAATGTCCTCAAAAAATTCCACTAAATTAGTTAGGCATGACCTGCCTTTAACGAACCCATGCTGCGTCTGCCCAATGGGACAATTTCTATCCAGATGCCTCGCAACTTAAGAGAGCAGTTAATAAAGCATATGGTATCCAAAATTTTATCAATAGGGGCATTGAGTACAAGAGTAAGGAATACAATCCCTACAATGCAGAAGGAGGCCATTCGGCCCACCGAGTCTGCACCTACCCTCTGACAGAGCACCCGACATGGACGCACTCCCTTGCATTGTGAGCCACACGTTTGATGGGTAGAAGTGATCTATAGCAGGTGGCATGTGTGGGCACCGCACCTGGACATGAAGGGGTTGTGCTGGTGGGTGCCGGGGGTTCTGAGGAACAAGCACAAAGATTGGATGTGGGGAGGGTGGGCGTGGAATTTGAGGGTGGCAAGCAGAACTGATGCCAGGAGAGAGGTGGTAACTTACCCTAGCAGCTGGGCGGAGGTGGTTGGTCTCCTTCCTACATTTGACGCTGGTCCTCCTGGTCATGCTGCCCGCACTGACAGTCGCTGCCAGTGCCTCCCAGGCAGTACTGGGGGCACTGCTGCTGGTCCTCCAACCCCCTCGGGGGAACAGGATGTCCCTCCTCTCACTCACAGAGGAGTCTTGCCAGGTCGGCATCTTCAATCCGAGGAGCGGGTCTTTTGTTCTGATTGGGAGAGTGGTGAAGTTTAAAAGCAGCACGGCGAGACGCTAAGGTGTGAGTTTGGCAAATCAGTCAGCGAGACTGCCAGTAATCGGGTGAAGCTCTGGGGGGTTCATTATCAACACCAAGTACCGTTTAATACGGGCCGTGATCTCGCCAACACGGCCATTGAGAAATTCCTTGTCTATCATGCCCAAAATTACACTTAGGAATGTTTCCATTAAATTGCGCCCATAATGCCCGAACTTAGGGGCTGATTCTATTGGCGCTGCCTTTTTTCGACATAAAAGGGAGATTAACTGAGTTAGGAATTTCCAACCCGCAGAAAGTTCTTCCTTCTCCTTCCCAAATGGTGAGGATGACACAGAGTTTGCAGAGGGATATCGGCACATTGGGTAGGGGGCAGAGGTTTGGCAGCTACATAGAATTCACAATGCAGAAGGATGCCATTTGGCCCATCGAGTCTGCACCGGCCCTTACAAAGAGCACCCTACTCAAGCCCACGTATCTACCCTATCCCCGTAACCCAGTAACCCCCACTTAACCTTTTTTGGACACTAAGGGCAATTTATCATGGCCAATCCAATCCACCTAACCTGCACATCTTTGGACTGTGGGAGGAAACCGGAGCACCCGGAGGAAACCCACGCAGACACGGGGAGAACGTGCAGACTCCACACAGATAGTGACCCAGCCAGGAATCGAACCTGGGATCCTGGAGCTGTGAAGCAACTGTGCTAACCACCATGCTACCGTGCTGCCCATTATAATGGAGTATAATGTCAGAAAATGTGAGGTTCTGCACTTTGGTAGGAGGAATAAAGGAGCTGAATGTTATTTAAATGGAGCGAGACGGCAGAAAGCTGCAGCACGGGGGGATTTGGAGGTCCTCATGCATAAATCACAAAACGCTAACATGTAAGTTCAGCAGATAATTGGGAGGGCAAATGGAATGTTGGTCTTTATTTCAAAGGGAATGGAGTATAAAAATAGGGAAATTCTGCTAAAACTATACAATGGACTAGTTAGACCACATCTGGAATATTGTAAATGTTTTGGTCTCCTTACCTAAGGAAAGATATCCCGGCATTGGAGGCAGTCCAGAGAAGGTTTATGGAGTTGATCCTGGGTTTGGAGGGATTTTCTTACTATGGAGAGTTTCGGCCTGTACTCACTGGAGTTTAGAAGAATGAGAGGCAACCTTACTGAGACATATCAGATTCTCAGGGGGTTTGACAGGGTCGTTGCTGAGAGGGTGTTTCCTCTTGTGGGAGAGTCTAGGACCAGAGGGCAGAATCTCAGAGTAAGGAGTCACCCATTTAAGACAGAGGTGAGAAGGAATTTCTTCCCTCAGGGGGTGCTGAATTTCATGGTCTCTTCCATTACCACAATTGGCTGCAAATATTAACAAGAGTTACAGGATTAGAGAAGGAGCTTTACAGCACAGCAAGAGGGTCTTTGGCCCATCGTTTCCACACTGACCATCAAACACCTATTTATGCTAATCCTATTGTCATGTGAGTGTCCCTTTATGACAGGTTTGGTCTTACCACATGGTTTGTAGCACGACTTCAGTGATGTCATTTGTGGATGGAGCTGGGCTGTGGCTGTCAGGTGAGAGGGGGTTTAGGTTTCTGGGTTTCAGTTTCGGTTTGGACTGCAGAAGAGAAGCAACGTTTCCCTGTTTTCATTTTAAAGCTGTTCCAGTGAACTGAAAGCACGTTGGGTGTGGCAAACTGCTTTGGTAACTTTACCGATAGAGTTGCTTTCCGGAAGGAGTTTTGAATCTGCTGGTTGGAGGCTGGATCTCAGGGAAAGGACCAGTCCTATTCAAGTGAGAATACAGTGTGCTGTAGCTGTGTGCTCATCCTGGCCAAATTCAACATCAAAGTTACAGGTCAGGTGAACTTTATAATACACTTTGGAGTTTCGAAGCCCTGGCCCGTAACACTACTTTCAATCACTTGGTTATTTGCCTTGTATGCTATGGCCTTTCAAGTGCTTATCAAAATATTTCTAGATATTTTGTGAGGGTTCCCGCCTCTATCACCCTTTCAGATAGTGAACTCCAGACTTAGGGTGAAAAGGTTTCCCTCACATCCCCTCGAAATCTCCTGCCCCTAATCTTAATCTATTTCCCCTGGTTACTGACCCCTCTCGAAGGCAGGGTTGGTCAAACTTTTTTTCCAGGGACCCATTTTTTGAACTGACCAACCTCCGGGACCCACGCCGGCCGACATTCGCGACCCACGCCGGCCAACCTTTGTGACCAATGGCGGCCAACATTCACATCCCACCGTTTTTTCTTACCGTTAATGCGAGAGGTGAGCCTCCTTGGTCCTCATTTACTTGTTTGTGCTGACAAAATGGAAGAATCATAATCGCGCCCAAAGCACAAGACGTCGACATTCGGGAGGCACGAGCTGCTCTCTGCCACCCTGCAGGCAGGAAGATTACATTGAAAAAAATCTTCTCCTGCGTCTCCGATTGCGCAAATTTGCGCGCAGCAGCCGCAGCAGGCGGCTTTCAACAATACCGGCTGCGAGTGGCCTTCAAAATGACAGCTGCGACCATAGTAAAAACTGCAGCCGCACTGCTCATGCATGCCCGCTCATCTGTGCTCATGTGCGGAACCACGTGGTCATTTCGAAGACCACTCGCAGCCGGCATTGTTTAAAGCCGGCTACTGCGGCTGCTGCACGCAAATTTGCACAATCAGGAGAGCCACAACTCCATTCTATCCAGTCTCTCTTGATAGATGAAACTCTCCATCCTGGGTAACATCCTAGTGAACCACCTCTGCATCCTCTCCAGTACAATCACTTCCTTCCTATAGTGAGGCGACCAGAACTGCACACAGTACTCCAGCTGGGACCTAACCAGTGTTTCATACAGCTCCATCATAACCTCCCTGCTCTTATATTCTATGCCTCAGTTAATAGAATCATAGATATTTACAGAATGGAATCAGGCCCTTCGGCCCAGCCTGTCCATGCCGCCCAGTTTCTATCACTAAGCTAGTCCCACTTGCCCGCATTTGGCCCATATCCCTCTGTACCCACCCTGCCCGTGTAACTGTCTTACTGTTTTTTAAAGGAAGAGATCGTACCCGCTTCGACCACTGCCTCTGGCAGCCCGTTCCACACCCTCACCACCCTCTGTGTGAAAAAACTTCCCCTCTGGTCTAAGCCTCCTTCGCTCCTGGGAAAAAAGTCCCAACCTATCCAGCCTCTCCTTATAACTCAGACCATCAAGTCCTGGTAGCAGCCTCGTAAATCTCTTCTGCACTCTGTCTAGTTCAACAATATCCTTCCTATAATAGGATGACCAGAACTGAACGCTATTCAATGTGTGTTCTTACCAATGTCTTGTACAACTTCAACAAGACGTCTCAACTCCTGTATTCAATATTCTGACCAATAAAACCTAGCATGCTGAATGCCTTCTTCACCCCCTGTCCACCTGTGACTCCATCTTCAAGGAGCAATGAACTAGTACCCCAGATCTCTTTGTTCTGTAACTGTCCCAAACTCCCTACCATTAACTGAATAGGCCATGCCCTGATTTGATCGACCAAAATGCAAATTAAACTCCATCTGCCATTCATCGGCCCATTGGCCCAATTTGTCAAGATCCTGTTGCAATCTCATATAACCTTCTTCACTACCACTATGCCACCAATCTTGGTGTCATCTGCAAACTTACTAACCATATCTCCTACATTCTCATCCAAATCATTTGTATACATCACAAATAACAGTGGACCCAACACCGATCCCTGAGGCACACCTCTGGTCACAGGCTTCCAGTTTGAAAAACAACCCTCCACAACCACCATATGCTTCGGTCGCCAAGCCAATTCTGTATCCAATTGGCTACCTCGCCCTGGATTCCGTGAGATTTAACCTTTTGCAACAACCTACCATGTGGAATCTTGTCAAAGGCCTTGCTAAAGTCCATGTAGACAATGTCGACCGCAGAGCCCTCATCTACGTTCTTGGTTACCCCTTCAAAAAAGTCAATCAAATTGGTGAGACCTGACTTTCTCCTTACAAAGCCACGCTGACTTTCCCTAATTAGCCCTTGCCTGTCTAAATGCCTGTAGATCCTGTCCATCAGAATAGCTTCTAACTTTACCCACTAGCAAAGTCAGGCTAACCGGTCTGCAGTTCCCGGGTTATCCTTACAGCCCTTCCTAAACAAGGGCACAACATTTGCTACCCTCCAATCCTCAGGCACCTCTCCTGCGGCTGTTGATGATTCAAATATCTCAGCTAGGGGGCCGGCAATTAGTAAAGGCAAATATCCCATATGTCTTGTTAACCACCTTATTTACCTGTACTGCTGTCTTCAGAGACCTGTGAACCTGCACCCCAAGGTCCCTCTGATCCTCTGCACTTCCCAGCATCCGACTGTTCATTGTTTATTCTATTGCCTTGTTCTTCTTCCCAAAATGCATCACTCACACTTTTCAGGCTTAAATTCCATTTGCCACAGGTTCTGCCATCTAACCAGCCCATCTATGTTGTGCTGTAATCTAAGGCCCTGCTCCTCACTATTTACCACACCACCAATTTGGATCATCTACAAACTTATTGATTATACCCTAACATTTAGGTCGAGATCATTAATGTACACTACAAACAACACGGCACCCAGGAGGAATCCATATGGTACATCACTGCACATAGGCTTCCAGTTATAAAAATAATCTTCGACCATCACCTTCTGCCTCCTGTCACTGAGCCAACTTTGGATCCACTTTTTCCAAGTGGCCCTGGATCCCATGGGCTTTCACCTTCTTGACCAGCCGAGACCTCGGCAAAAGCTTTAGTTAAGTCCAAGACTCCATTAGCTGCTTAATGGAAAGGAAAAATGACTTCCGTTTATACAGAGTACCTTCACAAGTTCTGGTCATTCCAAAGAGCCTTGCATTTAATGAAGTAATTTTTTGAAGTGCAGTCGCTGTTGTAATGTAGGAATGATGTGGAGATGCCGGCGTTGGACTGGGGTGGGCACAGTAAGTAGTCTTACTGCACCAGGTTAAAGTCCAACGGGTTTGATTCAAACACCAGCTTTCGGAGCACTGCTCCTTCCTCAGATTCACCTGAGGAAGGAGCTGCGCTCCGAAAGCTCGTGTTTGAATCAAACCTGTTGGACTGTAACCTGGTGCAGTAAGACTACTTACTGTAATGTAGGAAGCCAAGCGGCCACTTAACACAGTACAATCCCACAAAGAGCAACAAAGCAATCTGCTTTAGTGGTGATGGTCGAGGGGAATTTTGGCCACACCATCAGGAAGAAGCTCCCAAGTCGTCTTCAAAACAGTTCCATGGAAACTTTCACAACCACCTGAGGAGGCAGACAGCCCCCTCAGCTCAACATTTCATATGAACAACAGCACCTCCTGTAATGCGGAACGCCCTCTGTATTGCACTGGGAGCGTCTGCATAGATAAAGTGCTCAAGATGCCAAAAACCTTCACACTCAAGGGTGAGTGTATAACACTTCCAACCTCATACTAATTGTTATCATGAACTATAGGGAGAGAGGACAAGCCATACATAGAGATTATAAACTATTTGCCTTTAACATA
Organism: Scyliorhinus canicula; assembly: GCF_902713615.1. Lineage (NCBI taxonomy): Eukaryota > Metazoa > Chordata > Chondrichthyes > Carcharhiniformes > Scyliorhinidae > Scyliorhinus > Scyliorhinus canicula. Next base: position 196,242,125 of record NC_052154.1, on the reverse strand, counting down.
CAGAGCAAGTATGTGTTTTTAAAATGCTGCAGATAAAGATACTCAATGTCTCCATCATGTGGAATCCACGGGAATGGAAAGCACCAGTTCCCAGATGGATCGCAAGTTTATAGAATGAATTCAGTGCTTAAGCTGTAACTTTAATTGTATTTCATTCTGTTAAGTCAGGGTTGTCAGATTTAATTGATGTGCTGGAAATGTTTGGAAAGCAACATTATTCAATAATATAGCAGGAAGCTGGAGTATAATTGCAGCAAAGTCTGTTTGTTGTACCTTATACTTCCTCCACAAACCTGGAAAGTTTTGTTACTGTTCCCAGTTCCAAGTAAATCCATTCATTGTAAAGGGCCATGGTTCCTGCACTGACCCATTGTACAAACACACTGCAATAACCCACTGCACTAATCCCACTGCACTAACTACACTGCACTGACCCCATTGCACTGACCCCACTGACCCCACTGACCCCACTGACCCCACTGACCCCACTGACCCCACTGACCCCACTGACCCCACTGCACTGACCCCACTGACCCCACTGCACTGACCCCACTGACCCCACTGACCCCACTGCACTGACCCCACTGCACTGACCCCATTGTACAAACACACTGCAATAACCCACTGCACTAATCCCACTGCACTGACCCCACTGCACTGACCCCATTGTACAAACACACTGCAATAACCCACTGCACTAATCCCACTGCACTAACTACACTGCACTGACCCCATTGCACTGACCCCACTGACCCCACTGACCCCACTGACCCCACTGACCCCACTGACAGCACTGACCCCACTGACCCCACTGACCCCACTGACCCCACTGACCCCACTGCCCTGACCCACTGCACTGACCCCACTGACCCCACTGACCCCACTGCCCTGACCCACTGCACTGACCCCACTGACCACACTGCCCTGACCCACTGCCCTGACCCACTGCCCTGACCCACTGCACTGACCCCACTGACCACACTGCCCTGACCCACTGCACTGACCCCACTGACCCCACTGCACTGACCCCACTTCACTGACCCCACTGACCCCACTGCACTAACCCCACTGACCCCACTGCACTGACCCCACTGCACTGACCCCACTGACCACACTGCACTGACCCACTGCACTGACCCCACTGACCCCACTGCACTGACCCCACTGCCCTGACCCACTGCCCTGACCCGCTGCACTGACCCCACTGCACTGACCCCACTGCCCTGACCCGCTGCACTGACCCCACTAACCCCACTGACCCCACTGCACTGACCCCACTGTCCCCACTGACCCCACTGTCCCCACTGACCCCACTGTCCCCACTGACCCCACTGCCCTGACCCGCTGCACTGACCCCACTGACCCACTGACCCCACTGCACTGACCCCACTGACCCCACTGCACTGACCCCACTGCACTGACCCCACTGACCCCACTGACCCCACTGACCCCACTGCACTGACCCCACTGACCCCACTGACCCCACTGACCCCACTGACCCCACTGCACTGACCCCACTGATCCCACTGACCCCACTGCACTGACCCCACTGACCCCACTGCACTGACCCCACTGACCCCACTGCACTGACCCCACTGACCCCACTGACCCCACTGCACTGACCCCACTGCACTGACCCCACTGACCCACTGACCCCACTGACCCCACTGCACTGACCCCACTGACCCCACTGACCCCACTGACCCCACTGACCCCACTGCACTGACCCACTGACCCCACTGCACTGACCCCACTGACCCCACTGCACTGACCCCACTGACCCCACTGACCCCACTGCACTGACCCCACTGCCCCACTGTCCCCACTGCACTGACCCCACTGACCCCACTGCACTGGACCCCACTGACCCCACTGGACCCCACTGCACTGACCCCACTGACCCAATGACCCCACTGCACTGACCCCACTGACCCCACTGACTGCACTGACCCCACAGAACCCCACTGACCCCACTGCACTGACCCCACTGACCCCACACTGCCTGACCCCCACTTACACCACTGACCCCACTGCACTGACCCACTGACCCCACTGCACTGACCCCACTGCACTGACCCCCACTGACCCCACTGACCCCACTGCACTGACCCCACTGCACTGACCCCACTGCACTGACCCCACTGACCCCACTGCACTGACCCCACTGTCCCACTGCACTGACCCCACTGCACTGACCCCACTGACCCCACTGACCCCACTGACCCCACTGACCCCACTGCACTGACCCCACTGACCCCACCTACCCCACTGCACTGACCCCACTGACCCCACTGACCCCACTGCACTGACCCCACTGACCCCACTGACCCCACTGACCCCACTGCACTGACCCCACTGCACTGACCCCACTGACCCCACTGCACTGACCCCACTGACCCCACTGACCCCACTGACCCCACTGACCCCACTGACAGCACTGACCCCACTGACCCCACTGACAGCACTGACCCCACTGACCCCACTGACCCCACTGACCCCATTGCACTGACCCCACTGCCCTGACCCACTGCACTGACCCCACTGCCCTGACCCCACTGACCCCACTGACCCCACTGCACTGACCCCACTGCCCTGACCCACTGCACTGACCCCACTGCACTGACCCCACTGCCCTGACCCGCTGCACTGACCCCACTGCACTGACCCCACTGCCCTGACCCACTGCACTGACCCCACTAACCCACTGACCCCACTGCACTGACCCCACTGACCCCACTGTCCCCACTGACCCCACTGCACTGACCCCACTGTCCCCACTGACCCCACTGCACTGACCCCACTGTCCCCACTGACCCCACTGTCCCCACTGCACTGACCCCACTGACCCCACTGACCCCACTGCACTGACCCCACTGACCCCACTGACCCCACTGCACTGACCCCACTGACCCCACTGCACTGACCCCACTGCACTGACCCCACTGACCCCACTGACCCCACTGCACTGACCCCACTGACCCCACTGACCCCACTGCACTGACCCCACTGACCCCACTGCACTGACCCCACTGACCCCACTGACCCCACTGACCCCACTGACCCCACTGACCCCACTGACAGCACTGACCCCACTGACCCCACTGACCCCACTGACCCCACTGACCCCACTGACCCCACTGACCCCATTGCACTGACCCCACTGCCCTGACCCACTGCACTGACCCCACTGCACTGACCCACTGCCCTGACCCCACTGACCCCACTGTCCCCACTGCACTGATCCCACTGACCCCACTGACCCCACTGCACTGACCCCACTGCACTGACCCCACTGACCCCACTGACCCCACTGCACTGACCCCACTGCACTGACCCCACTGTCCCCACTGCACTGACCCCACTGACCCCACTGACCCCACTGCACTGACCCCACTGACCCCACTGCACTGACCCCACTGACCCCACTGTCCCCACTGCACTGACCCCACTGCACTGACCCCACTGCACTGACCCCACTGCACTGACCCCACTGCACTGACCCCACTGACCCCACTGACCCCACTGCACTGACCCCACTGACCCCACTGACCCCACTGACAGCACTGACCCCACTGACAGCACTGACCCCACTGACCGCACTGACCCCACTGCACTGACCCCACTGACCGCACTGACCCCACTGACCCCACTGCACTGACCCCACTGACACCCACTGCACTGACCCCACTGACCCCAATCCTGCACTGACCCCACTGCCACTTGCACTGACCCCACTGACCCCACTGCACTGACCCCACTGACCCCACTGCACCTGACCCTCCACTGACCCCACTGCACTGACCCCCACTGAGCCCACTGACCCACTGACCCCACTGCACTGACCCCTGCACTGACCCGGCACCTGCACTGACCCCACTGACCCCACTGCACTGACCCCACTGCACTGACCCCACTGACCCCACTGCACTGACCCCACTGACCCCACTGACCCCACTGACCCCACTGCACTGACCCCACTGACCCCACTTGCACTGACCCCACTGCACTGACCCCACTGACCCCACTGACAGCACTGACCCCACTGCACTGACCCCACTGCACTGACCCCAGCACTGACCCCACTGACCCCACTGCACTGACCCCACTGCACTGACCCCACTGACAGCACTGACCCCACTGACAGCACTGACCCCACTGACCGCACTGACAGCACTGACCCCACTGACAGCACTGACCCCACTGACCCCACTGACCCCACTGACCCCACTGCACTGACCCCACTGACCCCACTGACCCCACTGACCACTGACACCCCACTGACCCCACTGACCCCACTGACCCCACTGACCCACTGCACTGGACCCCACTGACCCCACTGACCCCACTGCCACCAATGACCCCACTGCACTGACCCCACTGCCGCCACTGACCCCACTGCACTGACCCCACTGCACTGACCCCACTGACAGCACTGACCCCACTGCACTGACCCCACTGACCCCACTGCACTGACCCCACTGCACTGACCCCACTGCACTGACCCCACAGCCCTGACCCCACTGAACCCCACTGACCCCACTGACCCCACTGACCCCACTGACCCCACTGACCCCATTGCACTGACCCCACTGCACTGACCCCACTGACCCCACTGCACTGACCCCACTGACCCCACTGCACTGACCCCACTGCACTGACCCCACAGCCCTGACCCCACTGACCCCACTGACCCCCTGACCCCACTGACCCCACTGACCCCACTGCACTGACCCCACTGCACTGACCCCACTGACCCCACTGCACTGACCCCACTGACCCCACTGACCCCACTGACCCCACTGCACTGACCCCACTGACCCCACTGCACTGACCCAACTGCACTGACCCCACTGACCCCACTGCACTGACCCCACTGCACTGACCCCACTGCACTGACCCCACTGACCCCACTGACCCCACTGACCCCACTGACCCCACTGCACTGACCCCACTGCACTGACCCCACTGACCCCACTGACCCCACTGACCCCACTGCACTGACCCCACTGAACCACTGCACTGACCCCACTGCACTGACCCCACTGCACTGATCCCACTGACCCCACTGACCCCACTGACCCCACTGACCCCACTGCACTGACCCCACTGCACTGACCCCACTGACCTCACTGACCCCACTGACCCCACTGACCCCACTGACCCCACTGACAGCACTGACCCCACTGACAGCACTGACCCCACTGACCCCACTGCACTGACCGCACTGACCACTGCACTGACCCCACTGACCCCACTGACCCCACTGCACTGACCCCACTGCACTGACCCCACTGACCTCACTGTCCCCACTGACCCCACTGACCCCACTGTACTGACCCCACTGACCTCACTGACCCCACTGCACTGACCCCACTGACCCCACTGCACTGACCCCACTGACCCACTGACCCCACTGACCCCACTGACCCCACTGCACTGACCCCACTGACCCCACTGACCCCACTGACCCCACTGACCCCACTGACCCCACTGACAGCACTGACCCCACTGCACTGACCCCACTGCACTGACCCCACTGTACTGACCCCACTGTCCCCACTGACCCCACTGCACTGACCCCACTGACCCCACTGACCCCACTGCACTGACCCCACTGACCCCACTGACCCCACTGACCCCACTGCACTGACCCCACTGCACTGACCCCACTGACCCCACTGCACTGACCCCACTGACCCCACTGCACTGACCCCACTGCACTGACCCCACTGACCCCACTGCACTGACCCCACTGTCCCACTGCACTACCCCACTGACCCCACTGACCCCACTGACCCCACTGCACTGATCCCACTGACCCCACTGACCCCACTGCACTGACCCCACTGACCCCACTGACCCCACTGCACTGACCCCACTGACCCCACTGCACTGACCCCACTGACCCCACTGCACTGACCCCACTGACCCCACTGCACTGACCCACTGACCCCACTGACCCCACTGCACTGACCCCACTGACCCCACTGACCCCACTGCACTGACCCCACTGCACTGACCCCACTGACCCTCACTGACCCCACTGCACTGACCCCACTGACCCCACTGACCCCACTGCACTGACCCCACTGACCCCACTGCACTGACCCACTGCACTGACCCGTTGACCCCACTGCACTGACCCCACTGACCCCACTGACCCACTGACCCCACTGACCCCACTGCACTGACCCCACTGCACTGACCCCACTGACCCCACTGCACTGACCCCAGACCCCACTGACCCACTGCACTGACCCCACTGCACTGACCCACTGCCACTGACCCCACTGCCCCACTGCACTGCCCCCACTGACCCCACTGACCCCACTGCCCCCACTGACCCCACTGACCCACTGCACTGACCCCACTGCACTGACCCCACTGCACTGTCCCCACTGCACTGACCCCACTGACCCCACTGCACTGACCCCACTGACCCCACTGACCCACTGCACTGACCCCACTGCACTGACCCCACTGACCCCACTGACCCCACTGACCCCACTGACCCCACTGACCCCACTGCACTGACCCCACTGCACTGACCCCACTGCACTGTCCCCACTGCACTGACCCCACTGACCCCACTGCACTGACCCCACTGACCCCACTGACAGCACTGACCCCACTGCACTGACCCCACTGACCCCACTGCACTGACCCCACTGACCCCACTGACCCCACTGACCCCACTGACCCCACTGACCCCACTGCACTGACCCCACTGCACTGACCCCACTGACAGCACTGACCCCACTGCACTGACCCCACTGACCCCACTGACCCCACTGCACTGACCCCACTGACCCCACTGACCCCACTGACCCCACTGACCCCACTGACCCCACTGACCCCACTGCACTGACCCCACTGCACTGACCCCACTGCACTGACCCCACTGCACTGACCCACTGCACTGACCCCACTGACCCCACTGACCCCACTGACCCCACTGACCCCACTGCACTGACCCCACTGACCCCACTGCACTGACCCCACTGACCCCACTGCACTGACCCCACTGCACTGACCCCACTGACCCCACTGACCCCACTGACCCCACTGCACTGACCCCACTGACCCCACTGACCCCACTGACCCCACTGCACTGACACCACTGCACTGACCCCACTGCACTGACCCCACTGACCCCACTGACCCCACTGACAGCACTGACCCCACTGACCCCACTGACCCCACTGACAGCACTGACCCCACTGACCCCACTGACCCCACTGCACTGACCCCACTGGCCCCACTGACCCCATTGCACTGACTCCACTGCACTGACCCCACTGCACTGACCCCACTGACCCCACTGCACTGACCCCACTGACCCCACTGACCCCACTGCACTGACCCCACTGACCCCACTGCACTGACCCCACTGCACTGACCCCACTGACCCCACTGCACTGACCCCACTGCACTGACCCCACTGCTCTGACCCCACTGACCCCACTGACCCCACTGACCCCCACTGCACTGACCCCACTGCACTGACCCCACTGCACTGACCCCACTGACCCCACTGACCCCACTGACCCCACTGCACTGACCCCACTGGCCCCACTGACCCCACTGCACTGACCCCACTGACCCCACTGACCCCACTGCACTGACCCCACTGACCCCACTGACCCCACTGACAGCACTGACCCCACTGACCCCACTGACCCCACTGACCCCACTGCAGTGACCCCACTGCACTGACCCCACTGACCCCACTGACCCCACTGCACTGACCCCACTGCACTGACCCACTGACCCCACTGACCCCACTGCACTGACCCCACTGCACTGACCCCACTGACCCCACTGCACTGACCCACTGACCCCACTGCAACTGACCCCACTGACCCCACTGCACTGACCCCACTGACCCCACTGCGCTGACCCCACTGCACTGACCCCACTGACCCCACTGCACTGACCCCACTGCACTGACCCCACTGACCCCACTGCACTGACCCCACTGCACTGACCCCACTGACAGCACTGACCCCACTGACCCCACTGACCCCACTGACCCCACTGACCCCACTGACCGCACTGACCCCACTGACCCCACTGACCCCACTGACAGCACTGACCCCACTGACCCCACTGCACTGACCCCACTGACCCCACTGCACTGACCCCACTGACCCCACTGCACTGACCCCACTGCACTGACCCCACTGACCCCACTGCACTGACCCCACTGCACTGACCCCACTGCTCTGACCCCACTGACCCCACTGACCCCACTGACCCCACTGCACTGATCCCACTGCACTGACCCCACTGACCCCACTGCACTGACCCCACTGCACTGACCCCACTGACCCCACTGACCCCACTGACCCCACTGCACTGACCAACTGCACTGACCCACTGCACTGACCCACTGCACTGACCCATTGCACTGACCCCACTGCACTGACCCCACTGACCCCACTGACCCCACTGACCCACTGCACTGACCCCACTGCACTGACCCCACTGACCCACTGCACTGACCAACTGCACTGACCCCACTGACCCACTGCACTGACCCCACTGACCCCACTGCACTGACCCCACTGACCCCACTGCACTGACCCCACTGACCCCACTGCACTGACCCCACTGACCCCACTGCACTGACCCCACTGCACTGACCCCACTGCACTGACCCCACTGACCCCACTGCACTGACCCACTGAGTAACCCATTGTAATAACATTTACGTGGTGTCTATAATGTTGGAAACCATCCTAAAGCGCTTTACAGTAACTGATCCAACAAAAATGGTCAGCGATCCAAAGAAAGAAACATTAGCACAGGTGACAGAAAAGGTGTTTGAAAGCATTAGGTGTTCAGGAGGGTCTGAAAGGAGCAGAAGGAGGTGGTGGATTGGCTTCAGGTAAGAAATTCCAAAGCTGGATACGGTCTAGCTGTTGGCATGATAGCCAACAGCGTGGCACGTGTGCAACGCTCTGGAGTCTAGAATCGGAAGGATTCTGATTTAAATCTACATTCAATTGAAAAAATCTGAGTATCAATTGCTCTACTGTGTCAGTTCACATTGCACCCTTGACATATTTAATATGTTAATACAAGAAGTTATGAACAGGAAGCAGCTGTTACAAATTGGAGTGGAGCTTTGTGCCATCTATAGTTATTATTAAGTTCATAGGATGCAATTAATTGTTGAAAAATCTATTGAGAAACAATTTAACTAAAAAGCAAAACATTGCTGGAAACCTCAAAATGGAAAGAGAACTTACAGAACCCCTGCACAGGGAGGCTCAGTGCCGACTGACCCACTCTGTGTATCCTGCTGTTCTTAATAGTGTAACAAAAGGTATTGAAAAGTGTTGATACTTGACAATAAGTAGACAGACTTTAATTTACAAGACAGCAAAAAAGTTGTCCACAAAACCAATCCAGAAAATTATAACCAGCCGAATTTATTCTTCATGTGAGCCTATACAATAAAGTGAAACTTGTTGGCACGTGGAGGAGTTAAGGCAAATGGCACAGAGACAAAACCAGGCAAGTACATGAAGGAGAAAGTAATAGAAGGGGATGTTTCATGGATTTAGAAGATGGGATAGGATATGGAGCAAAAACAGCAACTCAAAATTTGGATTGGATTTGTTTTATTGTCACATGTACTGAGGTACAATGAAGGGTATTGTTCCACATTGAGTCCAGACAGATCGTTCCATACATGAAAAAACATAGGACATACATAAAGACACAATGTGAATAGATAGACACAGGAATCAGGTGAGTATTTGATAAAGCTTCCCATGGTAGGTTGATGGAAAAAGTGAAGTCGTATGGGGTTCAGGGTGTACTAGCTAGATGGATAAAGAACTGGCTGGGCAACAGGAGACAGAGAGTAGTGGTGGAAGGGAGTGTCTTAAAATGGAGAAAGGTGACTAGTGGTGTTCCACAGGGATCCGTGCTCAGACCACTGTTGTTTGTGATATACATAAATGATCTGGACAAAGGTATAGGTGGTCTGATTAGCAAGTTTGCAGATGATACTAAGATTGGTGGAGTTGCAGATAGCGAGGAGGACTGTCAGAGAATACAGCAAAATATAGATAGATTGGAGAGTTGGGCAGAGAAATGGCAGATGGAGTTCAATCCAGGAAAATGCGAGGTGATGCATTTTGGAAGAACCAATTCAAGAGCGGACTATACGGTCAATGGAAGAGTCCTGGGGAAAATTGATGTACAGAGAGATCTGGGAGTTCAGGTCCATTGTACCCTGAAGGTGACAACGCAGGTCGATAGAGTGGTCAAGAAGGCATACAGCGTGCTTGCCTTCATCGGACGAGGTATTGAGTACAAGAGTCGGCAGGCCATGTTACAGTTGTATAGGACTTTGGTTAGGCCACATTTGGAATACTGCGTGCAGTTCTGGTCGCCACATTACCAGAAGGATGTGGATGCTTTAGAGAGGGTGCAGAGGAGGTTCACCAGGATGTTGCCTGGTATGGAGGGTGCTAGCTATGAAGAAAGGTTGAGTAGATTAGGATTGTTTTTGTTGGAAAGACGGAGGTTGAGGGGGGACCTGATTGAGGTATACAAAATTATGAGCGGTATGGACAGGGTGGGTAGCAACAAGCTTTTTCCAAGAGTGGGGGTGTCAATTACAAGGGGTCACGATTTCAAGGTGAGAGGGGAAAAGTTTAAGGGAGATGTGCGTGGAAAGTGTTACACGCAGAGGGTGGTGGGTGCCTGGAACGCTTTGCCAGCGGAGGTGGTAGAGGCGGGCACGATAGCATCATTTAAGATGCATCTGGACAGATATATGAACGGGTGGGGAACAGAGGGAAGTAGGCCTTGGAAAATAGGCGACTGATTTAGATAAAGGATCTGGATCGGCGCAGGCTGGGAGGGCCGAAGGGCCTGTTCCTGTGCTGTAATTTTCTTTGTTTTTTGTTCTTTGTTCATACAGAGTGTAGTACTACTCAGTAGAGAAGATGTGTGAAGAGATCAGTTTAGTCCATGAGAGAGTCATTCAGGAGTTTGGTAACAGCGGGGAAGAAGCTGTTTTCTAACCTGTTGGTGCGTTTTTTCAGACTATTGTATCTCCTGCCCGATGGAAAAGTTTGGAAGAGAGAATAACCTGGGTGGGAGCAGTCTTTGATTATGCTGCCTGTTTTCCCAAGGCAGCGGGAGGTATCGACAGAGTCAATGAATGGGCAACGGGTTGGCAAGATGGACTGGGCGGTGTTCACGACTCTCTGTAGTTTCTTACGGTCTTGGGCCGAGCAGTTGCCATACCAGGCTGTGATGCAGCCCGATAGGATGCTTTTAATGATGCATCTGAAATGTTGGTAACAGTCAATGTGAACATGCCAAATTTCCTTAGTTTCCTGAGGAAGAATGGGCTATTATGCTTTCTTAGTCAGAGCATCGATGTGGGTGGACCAGGACAGATTGTTGGTGATGTGCACACCGAGAAATTTGAAGCTGTCAACCACCTCAACCTCAGCCCCATTGATGCAGACGGGCTGGTATGATGCTTTGCTTTTTAGGTTTGCAGACATGGAGGGAGAGATTTTTGTTGTTACACCACTCCACTATGTTCTCTATCTCCCTCCTGTACTCTGACTCATCGTTGTTCGAGATCTGACACACTACAGTCGTGTCATCAGCAAACTTGTAGATGGATTGGAGCCAATTTTTGCCACACAATAGTGTGTGTACAGGGAGTAGAGTAGGGGGCTAAGTACGCAGCCTTGCGGGGCCCCGGTATTGAGGACTATCGTGGAGGAAGTGTTGTTGTTTATCCTTACTGATTGTGGTCTATGGGTCAGGAAGTTGAGGATCCAGTTGCATGGGGAGGAGCCAAGCCCTAGGTTTTGGAGCTAAATTCTATGATTCTATGACCCGAGGGTTCCCTTTCAAGAAGGCTGTTACGACTTTGGAAGCTGTGACGGGGAGTATGCGTGTGACCGGTGTTGCTGGGGCAGTTCACAGCGGTTTGATGGTTTCCTGCTTAAACTGAGCATAGAATGCATTGAGTTCAATGGGGAGGGATATGCTGCTGCTGGAAATTCTACTTGTGATGAATGTATAATATAAATTCACACTGTATATCACTGTGTCCTTGTGGGCTCCATCTGTGAGCCATTGCATGGCTCTGCCCACAGGGGGAGATGAGGAGCATGTACAGGGCATTGACACTGTATAACACTGTGTCCCTGTGGGCTCTACCCAAGTACAGGGCTCCGCCCTTGGCTCCGCCCATGGCTCCACCCACAACCGGAAGTATAAAGTGCTGCGGTCTTGCGAGCCTGCTGTCAGTTCAGCTAGTCGCAGGCAGGCTCAATTGTAAGTCGATTAAAGCCACAGTTTACTTCTACTCGTGTCCTTGAGTGAATTGATGGTCGCATCAATTTAATCGACTTAAAAAACTACCATGGAATCAGCCCTCAAACCTGATCGACTGGAACTTGATCCACAGGCCGCAGAAGCGAAGGAAATATTTCTACATTGGCTTCAGTGCATCAAGGCCTACCTGGCTGCGTCGACTACCTCCGCTGTTACTGAAGAGCAGAAACTCAGTCTTCTACACGCACGGGTGAGCCATCGTATTTCTACTCAACTTGATAGTACCGACTCGTACACCGAGGCCCTCGCGATATTCGACCGCCTGTACGTGCGGCCTGTAAATGAAGTTTACGCGCGGCATATCTTTACTACCCACTGCCAGCGTCCCGCAGAGTCGCTAGAGAACTACCTGCGCGATCTAAAAGCTCTTGCATGGCAATGTAACTTCCAGGCTGTAACTGCCTCCCAGCATATGGAACTCGCTGTCCGTGATGTGTATGTTGCAGGGGTCTGGTCCAACTACATGCGCCAGCGTCTCCTCGAAAAAGGGGCCCAGAACCTGGAGGACACGGTAACGCTAGCAACCTCGCTGGAGGTCGCTTTTCAAAGTTTAAACTCGTTCCCAGCCGACCACGCGACCCCATCGTGGACCCCCGACCAGAGACTACCCCGGGCCTGCGCCGCGCAGCCACCCGCCCACCACGGAGGGCTATCGTGCCACTTTTGCGGCCAGCCAACGCGACCTGCAGCAGCTGCGGGCGGAACGGACACTTTGCTAAGGTATGCCTGGCTAAAACTAAACCCTCAAACTTTACCGCTATCCAGAATAATCGCCCCTCCAACTCACAGGCCCGCAGACCCCACAATGTGGCAGTGTGTCTGCCGACTCCACCTCCGCACGACATGTGCGACTCATGGGGGCCGCCATCTTGGCAACCCTCCCCCATGCGGCTGGCCACGTGCGATCCATGGGGGCTGCCATCTTGGGCGCCATCTTCCTCGCTGCCCGCCACATGCGATCAACGGGGGCCGCCATCTTGGCCATCACCCGATATGCAAATCGACGACTACAACCTCCGCGGACAGTGATCACGGGACCGCTCCAGCACCGCTGACCACGCCACCGACTACCCGCAGCTCAGCGCAGTCACTTTGGACCAGTCGCGGCCAAAGCACCTCAGAAGCTCCATGATGTCCGTTCAAGTCAACGGATACAAGACACCGTGCCTCTTCGACTCCGGGAGCATCGAGAGCTTCGTTCACCCAGACCTGGTAAAACGATGCTCGCTCCCGATATTTCAGCACGGCAAACTATCTCCCTCGCCTCGGGGTCGCACTCTGTCCAGATACAAGGGCGCACTGTTGCAACACTAACGATACAGGCGGCAACTACTCTAACTTCCAATTATATGTACTCCCAGACCTCTGCGCCCCTCTCCTACTCGGACTTGATGCGTACCCCCTCCCCCGGATTGCAGACATGGTAAATCAGGTCGCCCAGTACGGCATCTTCTCCACGGTGGATCTGAAGTCTGCATACCACCAGCTCCCAATCCGCCCGGACGACCGCCACTACACGGCGTTTGAGGCAGACGGCCGCCTCTTCCATTTCCTCCGGGTCCCCTTTGGCGTCACGAATGGGGTCTCGGTGTTCCAACGAGCAATGGACTGAATGGTGGACCAGTACGGGCTGCGGGCCACGTTTCCATACTTGGATAACATCACCATCTGCGGCTATGACCAGTGGGACCACGACGCCAACCTCCACCGATTTCTCCAAACCGCCCAAAAACACAACCTCACATACAATAAGGAGAAATACGTTTTCCGCACAACCAGACTAGCCATCCTCGGCTACGTCGTGGAAAACGGGGTCCTAGGACCTGACCCTGACCGTATGCGCCCCCTCTTACAACTCCCTCTCCCTCACTGTTCCAGGGCCCTCAAGAGGTGCCTCGGATTTTTCTCCTACTACACCCAGTGGGTCCCCCAGTATGCGGACAAAGCCCGCCCACTATTTAAGACCACACTCTTCCCACCGTGAGCCGAGGCCCGCCGGGCCTTCAACTGCATCAAGGAGGACATTGCCAAAGCTGCCATGGGGGCGGTGGATGAATCCGTCCCCTTCCAAGTAGAGAGCGACGCCTCAGAGGTCGCTCTCGCCGCCACTCTGAACCAGGCAGGCAGGCCAGTAGCGTTCGTCTCCCGAACCCTCTCTGCTTCGGAACTTCGACACTCCTCAGTCAAAAAGGAAGCCCAAGCCATTGTGGAAGCCGTACGGCACTGGAGGCACTACCTCGCAGGTAGGAGGTTTACCCTCATCACCGACCAGAGATTGGTGGCCTTTATGTTCGATAACTCGCAGCGGGGCAAAATTAAAAATGACAAAATCTTGAGGTGGAGGATCGAACTCTCCATCTATAATTATGATATTGTATACCGTCCTAGGAAACTCAACGAGCCCCCAGATGCCCTGTCCCGCGGCACATGCGCTAGAGCGCAAGACGACCGATTACAGGCAATCCACAATGACCTCTGCCACCCGGGAGTCACCCGGCTCACCCACTACATCAAGGCCCGCAATCTGCCTTTCTCCACTGAGGAGGTTAAAGCCATCACCAGGAATTGCCCGATCTGCGCAGAGTGTAAACCACACTTCTATAGACCAGACAAGGCCAACCTGGTAAAGGCATCCCAGCCCTCTGAACGACTGAGTATCGATTTCAAAGGGCACCTTCCCTCGACCAACCGTAATGTTTATTTCCTTAACATTATAGACGAATTCTCCCGCTTCCCCTTTGCCATCCTGTGCCCCGATATGACCTCCCATACAGTCATCAGAGCCCTGCACAGTGTCTTCACCCTGTTCGCTTTCCCCAGCGACAGGGGTTCGTCCTTCATAAGCAACGAGCTGCGTCAATACCTGCTCGACAAGGGCATCGCCTCGAGCAGGACTACCAGCTATAACCCCAGGGGGAACGGGCAGGTGGAGAGGGAGAACGCGATGGTCTGGAAGACCGGCCTACTGACCCTATGGTCCAGGAAATGAATGAAAAATGAAATGAAAATCGCTTATTGTCATGAGTAGGCTTCAATGAAGTTACTGTGAAAAGCCCCTAGTCGCCACATTCCAGCGCCTGTCCGGGGGGAATCTCCTGACCTCCCACTGGCAGGAGGTCCTCCCCGACGCGCTCCATGCAATTAGATCCCTCCTGTGTACGGCCACGAATCAGACTCCTCACGAGCGATTATTTGTTTTCCCTAGGGGCACTACCACGGGGGCCTCGCTTCCATCTTGGTTGAGGACACCGGGCCCTGTCCTCCTTCGGAAGCACGTCCGGACACATAAAACAGACCCGCTGGTAGAGAGGGTCCTACTACTACATTCAAACCACCACTACGCATTTATCGAGCACCCTGACGGCCAACAGGACACCGTTTCCCTCCGGTTCGTGGCGCCTGCAGGATCTACCACCACCACTACCACTACCGCCGAGGTACCCCTCACACCACACCCCACCCGACCCCCCACGCCCTGCGCCCCTGCACCTACAGGTTTCCTGCGCTCCCTTTCACCCGTCATACCGGTCAGGAACGAAGCTCGGAATGGACCGCCCCCCCCGGAGTCCACCCTCAGATTCACACCGGACATCAGCACACAGCCATCCGAAGTGGCTGCAACCCCGGTGCTCCGCCGGTCCCAGCGAACGATTCGAGCACCGGACCGACTCAACTTATAGACCCGTCACCCCCACCGGACTTGATTTTTTAACAGGGGGTGAATGTGGTGAATGTATAATATAAATTCACACTGTATATCACTGTGTCCCTGTGGGCTCTGTGGGCTCTGCCCATGTACAGGGCTCCGCCCTTGGCTCCGCCCATGGCTCCACCCACAACCGGAAGTATAAAGTGCTGCGGTCTTGCGAGCCTGCCGTCAGTTCAGCTAGTCGCAGGCAGGCTCAATTGTAAGTCGATTAAAGCCACAGTTTACTTCTACTCGTGTCCTTGAGTGAATTGATGGTCGCATCACTACTCAGCTTCGCTTTGTAGCTAGTTATGTTGTTCAAGCTTTGCTACAACTGTCGAGAGTCCACATTGTTAGTCTGTGACTCTATCTTAGCCTTGGCATCCCTGATGGCTTTGTGGCCAAATGGTTTGTTTCTATGCTATATATTCTGAGCTATATATTCTGAGCTATATAGTCTGTGTTATATATTCTGTGTGCTATACATTCTGTGCAATATATTCTGTGCTATACCACAAGATCATAAGAGCAGGAGCAGAATTAGGCCATTCAGCCCATTGAATCTGCTCCGCCATTCAATCATGGCTGATATTTTCTCATCACCATTCTCCTGCCTTCTCCCTACAACCCCTGATCCCCTTATGCATTCTTTGTGATATACATTCTTTGTGATATACATTCTATGTGCTGTATATTCTATGTGCTATATATTCTTCCATGTCAGATTTGAAAACAAAAGTGTCCTACATTCTGCAAACATTTTTTTTACACACATCAAAGATTTTTAAAATCACAAAATATGCATATCCTGACATTACAAATCCAGCTAAGTGTTGCTGGCGCCTCTAAAAGCATGTCAAAACATTTCCTCTTGGCACCTACCAAAGAGCAGACTGCAGCATCTTTAATGTTTCTGATGTGTTTATCAAAAGATGAAATGCTTTCACGGGTGAAGAGGATCTCTTCATCTACCGGACAACTAGTGGCAGGGTCGGACACACCCCGATCATTTCCATAATTGCTAGAAGATGCCATAAATCAGTCCGCGCCTCACACTCTATTGTTGTCAATGAGGCATTTCCTCTCTCCTGCGCTCGCCATCTTGTTCCCGTTATTCCTTCGCAGGATACGAGAGTAGGTGGGAAGGCCAGGCCTCACCCTCATTGCCCCTGAGAAGGTGGTGGGGAGCTGTGCCTCCTTGACCACTGCAATCCATGTCAGGTAGAAAATTCCAGAATTATGACGCATTGTCGGTGGAGGAACAACAAAATAGTTCCAAATTAGGATGATGCTTTGCCTGGAGGGAAAGGTGGAGTTGGTGGTGTTCCCATGGCTCTGCTGCTCCCATCCGTCCAGGTGGCAGAGATCCCAGGATTTGGAAAGTGCTGTTGAAGGAATCTTGATGAGTTGCTGCAGTGCACCTTGTGTATTCTCCGCACACTGCTGCCACTATGTACCGCTGGGGGTAAATCTTTAAGGTGATGGTTACGGTGCCAATTAAGTGCCCTGGATGGTATTGAGTTACTTGTTGGAATTGAACTGGTCCAGGCAGCTGGAGAGTATTCCATCACACTCATGCTTCTTGGCTGTGTGGGAATTACCAATCGAATGGCAGTTTGGGTGACAATATTGGCCCATGCCCAAGAGGAACAATAGTAAATTCAAACCGGCAAATTCATTTGATGCTGGACGTTAACAGCCAATAATGCCAACATTGTCCAGCCCCCTGTTTCTAATTATTTTGGCTAATGAGCTTGCCCATGCATCACCCTGGTTTTCAACCCCCCCCCCCCCCCCCCCCCCCCCCAGCCCCACCATGGCTCAGCCACTCCCCTTTCTCTGTAATCTATTCCATCCCAGGGCAGCACAGTGGCGCAGTGGTTAGCACTGCTGCCTCACGGCGCCGAGGTCCCAGGTTCGATCACGGCTCTGGGTTACTGTCCGTGTGGAGTTTGCACATTCTCCCCGTGTTTGCGTGGGTTTCGCCTCCACAACCCAAAGATGCGCAGGGTAGGTGGATTGGCCACGCTAAAATTGCCCCTTAATTGGAAAAAATGAATTGGGTACTCTAAATTTAAAAAAAATAAAAAAAATCTATTCCATCCCCACACAGGTAGCTCCACTCCCCCAATTCCAGCTGCTTGAGAATCCCTCATTTTAAGCGCTCCCCCATTGGTGGCAGGGTCTTCCACTATCCCGACACAAAACTCTGGCATTCCCTCCCGAATACGTTCTGCCCCTCTGTCTCCCTCTCTCCCTGTAAGACCCTTCTTAAAATCTATTTCACTGACCAAGTTCACGCTCCCCTGTCCCAACAACACCTTATGTGAGGCAGTAGTAAATTGTGTTCTGTAAGGCTCCTCTCGGATTATTTTACTACTTTAAGGGCTCTATATGAATACAAGCTTCTGTTATAATTGATGTTAGAATTGAGGGTGGCACGGTAGCACAATGGTTAGCACTGTTGCTTCGCAGCCCCAGGGTCCCAGGTTCGATTCCCAGCTTGGGTCACTATCTGTGCGGAGTCTGCACGGTCTCCCCGTGTCTACGTGGGTTTCCTCCGGGTGCTCCGGTTTCCTCCCACAAATCCCAAAAGACGTGCTGTTAGGTGAATTGGACATTCTGAATTCTCCCTCAGTGTACCCGAACAGGCGCCGGAATTGTGGCGACTAGGGGATTTTCAAAGTAACGGCAAAGTCAACGTTTGTGCCTGTGCTTGCGAGCCCCTGAAAAACTGGCATTTGCATTGATTTCAATATAATTAGTGGGGTTTGGACACAGTGGGGCTGGATTTGGAGGCTAGGTGCCGACGGCGGCGTGGGAACTGTGGCGTTTTACGGTGTCAAAATTGGCACTGAAGGCTAGTAGCCATGCCGAGTGAAACCCCCGGCTCCCACAACATAAACGGCTGGAGAATGGCCGGATCCGTGGCTGCGCATGTGCACGGCAACGACCTGAAGCCGTCGCGCCGTAAAACATGGCACCGGCCGTGCGCGGACCTGACCTGCCAAATAGTGACCCCCGGACACCTGCTGGCCGCCCTGACCTGCCAAATAGTGACCCCCGGACACCTGCTGGCCGCCCTGACCTGCCAAATAGTGCCCCACTGGACACCTGCTGGCCGCCCTGACCTGCCAAATAGTGCCCCACTGGACACCTGCTGGCCGCCCTGACCTGCCAAATAGTGACCCCCTGGACACCTGCTGGCCGCCCTGACCTGCCAAATAGTGCCCCACTGGACACCTGCTGGCCGACCTGACCTGCCAAATAGTGACCCCCCTGGACACCTGCTGGCCGCCCTCACCACTCCCACCCACCCTCGTGGAAGCCTCCGCCAGCCAGCAGCATGGTCCTGCCCAACTGTGGCGGCGCTGGACAGAGTCCGCAGCCGCCACCCCGCGTTCCTGACATCTGAGAACACACGTCCCCCACGAGGTCGGGAACGCGGAGCGTCGGGGGAGGGCCTTCAGGTGACGCACCCACGCTGTTCCAACGGTGAAATGAAATGAAAAAATGAAAATGGCTTATTGTCACGAGTAGGCTTCAATGAAGTTACTGTGAAAAGCCCCTAGTCGCCACATTCCGGCACCTGTCCGGGGAGGCTGGTACGGGAATCAAACCGTGCTGCTGGCCTGCTTGGTCTGCTTTAAAAGCCAGCGATTTAGCCCAGTGAGCTAAACCAGCCCCTATCTAAATGAGCTATTAGGCTGGACTCTCCCAGCGCCCGGGGAACTAGGCTGGACCCTCCCAGTGCCCGGGAACAAGGCTGGACCCTCCCAGCGCCCGGGAGCTAGGCTGGACCCTCCCAGCGCCCGGGAACTAGGCTGGACCCTCCCAGCGCCCGGGAACTAGGCTGGACACTCCCAGCGCCCGGGAACTAGGCTGGACCCTCCCAGCGCCTGGGAACTAGGCTGGACCCTCCCAGCGCCCGGGAACTAGGCTGGACCCTCCCAGCGCCCGGGAACTAGGCTGGACCCTCCCAGCGCCTGGGAACTAGGCTGGACCCTCCCAGCGCCTGGGAACTAGGCTGGACACTCCCAGCGCCCGGGAACTAGGCTGGACCCTCCCAGCGCCTGGGAACTAGGCTGGACCCTCCCAGCGCCCGGGAACTAGGCTGGACCCTCCCAGCGCCCGGGAACTAGGCTGGACCCTCCCAGCGCCCGGGAACTAGGCTGGACCCTCCCAGCGCCCGGGAACTAGGCTGGACTCTCCCAGCGCCCGGGAACTAGGCTGGACCCTCCCAGTGCCCGGGAACTAGGCTGGACCCTCCCAGCGCCCGGGAACTAGGCTGGACCCTCCCAGCGCCCGGGAACTAGGCTGGACCCTCCCAGCACCTGGGAACTAGGCTGGACCCTCCCAGCGCCTGGGAACTAGGCTGGACACTCCCAGCGCCCGGGAACTAATGACTGCTCTTGGGAGACCTCAGCAGGTCTACTGGGCCACACAAACGTGGACCTGGCATAACGGCACCTGGGGGGGGGGGGGGGGGGGGGGGGGGCGCGTCCCCAAGGCCATTTGTCAAAAGTCTTAAAAATGACAGCCCAATCTGGGAGTCATCATCCTGCATTAGCGAGCTGAGTTCGTCAGTGCAGGAAATTGAAATGAAAACGGCTTATTGTCACAGGTAAGCTTCAAATGAAGTTACTGTGAGAAGCCCCTAGTCGCCACATTCCGGCGCCTGTTTGGGGAGCCTGGTACAGGAATTGAACCGTGCTACTGGCCTGCCTTGGTCTGCTTTCAAAGCCAGCTATTTAGCCCTGTGCTAAACCAGCCCCTGTTATTGTAAGTGCCGCTTCGACGGCATTCCTCACTGAAGCCACAAGAAACAGCAAAGTGCCGTTGAAGAGCAGGGTCTGTCTCAGCGCTGCCAGGAATCACCCCACTATTCAACACGCCCAAAACGGGATTCGTTTCTGTCCCGTCCTTGGTCTCCGAACGGAGAATCCTGCCCAATGTGTATAATTATCCCCGAGAGCTTGGAGATTCATACTTGGAGAGAATCTTTTATAAATAATTCTCGGTATGTGATAGATTGGCCCGCCTTCTTTACCATTGTAGACCATGTGGTAAAGAATTCCCATACTTCTGAAAGGTACACAGTTTCAGCTCTCCCCGTGTGTGCGTGGGTTTCCTCCGGGTGCTCCAGTTTCCTCTCACAGTCCAAAGATGTGCAGGTTAGGTGGATTGGCCATGATCAATGCTCCTTGACGTGCAGGTTAGATTATGGGGTTATTTGCACAGGGCGGGGAGGGTGGGGGAGGGGAATGGGTGTAGGATGGGTCGGTGCAGACTCGATGGGCCAAGTGGCCTCATTCACTGTAGAAATTCTATGATCAGTATTTTCAAGCAATGACTAGAATGGAAGAGCAATATATTTCCAGGTAGCGATAGTGTGGGAGTTGAACGGGAGGGATGTTTAAATGTTAGTTATGTATTCATGAAGTACAGAATTAATTCAGATTAATTCTCCAAGGTTCCTTCATTGATCCACTTCAAGTTGTGTATAATATAATTGATTAAATGAAACCACTATTGTCCAGCCAGTTAAATTTATGTCGTTGTAATTTAAACTGCTTTTCAAAAGAATGCGCTTTCAGTATTGATTAATGGAAACTGCCTTAATTCTTCCTCTGAGGCAGTTTCAGCTGAAACTAATCTGGTTGCTGCTGCAATTCCTGTATCAAGGAAGAAGAGAACAAAGAACAAAGAAAAGTACAGCACAGCAACAGGCCCTTCGGCCCTCCAAGCCCGTGCCGACCATGCTGCCCGACTAAACTACAATCTTCTACACTTCCTGGGTCCGTATCCCTCTATTCCCATCCTATTCATGTATTTATCAAGATGCCCCTTAAATGTCACTATCGTCCCTGCTTCCACCATCTCCTCAGGCAGTGAGTTCCAGGGATCCTACTACCCTCTGTGTAAAAAACTTGCCTCGCACATCTCCTCTAAACCTTGCCCCTCACAACTTAGAACATAGAACATAGAACATTACAGCGCAGTACAGGCCCTTCGGCCCACGATGTTGCACCGTCCTGTGAAACCCTTCTAAAGTCCATCTACACTATTCCCTTATCGTCCATATGCCTATCCAATGACCATTTGAATGCGTTTAGTGTTGGCGAGTCCACTACTGTTGCAGGCAGGGCATTCCACGCCCTTACTACTCTCTGCATAAAGAACCTACCTCTGACATCTGTCCTATATCTATCTCCCCTCAATTTAAAGCTATGTCCCCTCGTGCTGGACATCACCATCAGAGGAAAAAGGCTCTCAATGTCCACCCTATCTAATCCTCTGATCATCTTGTATGCCTCAATTAAGTCACCTCTTAACCTTCTTCTCTCTAACGAAAACAGCCTCAAGTCCTTCAGCCTTTCCTCATATGATCTTCCCTCCATACCAGGCAACATTCTTGTAAATCTCCTCTGTACCCTTTCCAATGCTTCCACATCCTTCCTATAATGTGGCGACCAGAACTGCACACAATACTCCAAATGCGGCCGCACCAGAGTTTTGTACAACTGCAACATGACCTCATGGCTCCGAAACTCAATTCCTCTACCAATAAAAGCTAACACACCGTACGCCTTCTTAACAACCCTCTCAACCTGGGTGGCAACTTTCAGGGATCTATGGACATGGACACCGAGATCTCTCTGCTCGTCCACACTACCAAGAATCTTACCATTAGCCCAGTACTCTGCCTTCCTGTTATTCCTTCCAAAATGAATCACCTCACACGTTTCTGCATTAAACTCCATTTGCCACCTGTCAGCCCAGCTCTGCAGCTTATCTATGTCCCTCTGTAACTTGTAACATCCTTCTGCACTGTCCACAACTCCACCGACTAGAGTGTCATCTGTAAATTTACTCACCCATCCTTCTACGCCCTCCTCCAGGTCATTTATAAAAATGACAAACAGTAACGGCCCCAAAACAGATCCTTGTGGCACACCACTAGTAACTGGACACCAGTCAGAGCATTTCCCATCAACCACCACTCTTTCTCTTCTATCAGCTAGCCAATTTCTGATCCAAACTAAAAAATCACCCTGAATCCTATGCCTCTGTATTTTCTGCAATAGCCTACCATGGGGAACCTTATCAAATGCTTTACTGAAATCCATATACACCATACCAACTGCTTTACCCTCATCCACCTGTTTGGTCACCTTCTCGAAGAACTCAATGAGGTTTGTGAGGTACGACCTACCCTTCACAAAACCATGTTGACCATCTCTAATCAAATTATTCCTTTCCAGATGATTATACATCCTATCTCTTATAAACCTTTCCAAGACTTTTCCCACAACAGAAGTAAGGCTCACTGGTCTATAGTTACCGGGGTTATCTCTACCCCCCTTCTTGTACAAGGGGACAACATTTGCTATCCTCCAGTCCTCTGGCACTAGTCCTGTAGACATAGATGACTTAAAGATCAAAGCCAAAGGATCAGCAATCCCCTCCCTAGCTTCCCAGAGAATCCTAGGATAAATCCCATCCGGCCCAGGGGACTTATATATTTTCACACTTTCCAGAATGGCTAATACCTCCTCCTTATGAACCTCAAGCCCTTCTAGTCTAGTAGCCTGTATCTCAGAATTCTCCTCGACAACTTTGTCTTTTTCCTGTGTGAATACTGACGAAAAATACTCATTTAGCACCTCTCCTATCTCCTCGGACTCTACGCACAACTTCCCACTACTGTCCTTGACTGGCCCTACTCTTACCTTAGTCATTCTTTTATTCCTGACATACCTATAGAAAGCTTTAGGGTTATCCTTGATCCTACCTGCCAAAGACTTCTCATGTCCTCGCTTGGCTCTTCTTAGCTCTCTCTTTAGAGCCTTCCTAGCTAACTTGTAACTCTCAAGCGACCCAACTGAACCATCACGTCTCATCTTTACATAAGCCTCCTTCTTCCTCTTGACAAGTGTTTCAACTGCTTTAGTAACCCATGGTTCCCTCACTCGACCACTTCCTCTCTGCCTAACAGGTACATACTTATCAAGGACACGCAGTAGCTGTTCCTTGAACATGCTCCACATTTCCATTGTGTCTATCCCCTGCAGTTTTCCTCTCCAGGCGATGCATCCTAAGTCTTGCCTGATCGCATCATAATTGCCTTTCCCCCAGCAATAACTCTTGCCCTGCGGTTTATACCTATCCCTTTCCATCGCTAAAGTAAACGTAATCGAATTGTGGTCACTATCACCAAAATGCTCACCTACCTCCAAATCTAACACCTGTCCTGGTTCATTACCCAGTACCAAATCCAATATGGCCTCGCCTCTTGTTGGCCTATCTACATACTGCATCAGGAAACCCTCCTGCACACATTGGGCAAAAACGGATCTATCTAAAGTACTCGAACTATAGTTTTTCCAGTCAATATTTGGAAAGTTAAAGTCCCCCTTAAACCTATTCCCCCTAGTAATTGGCCCCTCTACCCTGGGGAAAACTCTCTGATGATCCACTCTGTCTATGCCCCTCATAATTTTGTAGACCTCTATCAGGTCGCCCCTCAACCTCCGTCATTCCAGTGAGAACAAACAGATTATTCAACCGCTCCTCATAGCTAATGCCCTCCATACCAGGCAACATCCTGGTAAATCTCTTCTGCACCCTCTCTGAATCCTCCTTGATTTCTGTCAAGGCCTCAGCAATTTCCTCTCTAGCCTCCTTCAGTATTCTGGGGTAGATCCCATCAGGCCCTGGGGAACTTATCTACCTTAATATTTTTCAAGACGCCCAACACCTCGTCTTTTTGGATCTCAATGTGACCCAGACTATCTACACACCCTTCTCCAGACTCAACATCCACCAATTCCTTCTCTTTGGTGAATACTGATGCAAAGTATTCATTTAGTACCTCGCCCATTTCCTCTGGCTCCACCCATAGATTCCCTTGCCTGTCCTCCAGTCGGCCAACCCTTTCCCTGGTTACCCTCTTGCTTTGTAAAAAGCCTTGGGATTTTCCTTAACCCTATTTACCAATGACTTTTCGTGACCCCGTCTAGCCCTCCTGACTCCTTGCTTAAGTTCCTTCCTACTTTCCTTATATTCCACACAGGCTTCATCTGTTCCCAGCCTTATAGCCCTGACAAATGCCTCCTTTTTCTTTTTGATGAGGCCTACAATATCTCTCTTTATCCAAGGTCCCCGAAATGTGCCGTATTTATCCTTCTTCCGTACAGGAACATGCCGGTCCTGAATTCCTTTCAACTGACATTTGAAAGCCTCCCACATGTCAG
Organism: Scyliorhinus canicula; assembly: GCF_902713615.1. Classification (NCBI taxonomy): domain Eukaryota; kingdom Metazoa; phylum Chordata; class Chondrichthyes; order Carcharhiniformes; family Scyliorhinidae; genus Scyliorhinus; species Scyliorhinus canicula. The sequence continues at coordinate 196,216,796 of NC_052154.1, read as the reverse complement.
ATGTTGATTTACCCTCAAACATCTGCCCCCAATCTAGGTTATTCAGTTCCCGCCTGATATTGTTATAATTAGCCTTCCCCCAATTAGCACATTCACCCTGAGTGCGGTTTATAACTTCGTCAATGACAGTAGTGCAGAAATTACATCTTGCGAAGCCAGAGATGTGGATGGAGCCAGACAAGACCCAAACCTCTTCATTGTTCACATGAAGCTGCCATACTCAGTTGAACCAGCAGAGAGAGTCTGCTTGTGTCTGAAGACACAGGAGGCGATTCAACAGAAACATTTCCAAGTCTGATTTTGGCTGTGTTTGGGCGGGGTGAATCGCGACCACAGCATTGGTGAGATCACGGCCCATATTCAATGGCACTTTGTGCCAAAAATGAGCCCTTTCGAGTGTCTCGCCATTACTGGCTGTCTCACCGTCTGATTGGCCAGACCCGTGCCTCAGCATCTCGCCGCTAACAAGGAGGAGCTGCGTTTAAACGCTCCCTCACCACTCACTCCCAATCAGCACACACGCACGGCAGCGCGCACATCTACTCCTTGTGTCAGGGATGCCGACCTAGACAAGCTTCTCGATACAGTTGATGTGAGACGGGACATCCTGTTCTCCCGAGGGGTCGGAGGACCAGCAGCAGGGTCAGCATTGCCACCTGGGAGGCAGGGGTAGCGGCGGTCAGTGTGGGCAGCGTGACCAGGAGGACCACCCTCCAATGAAGGGAGAAGACCAACGACCTCCACTGAGCTGCAAAGGTAAGTTACCACCTCTCCCCTGGCATCAGTCCCGTCTGCCACCCCCCAGATTCCCAAACACCCCTCCTCCCCCCAACAATCCACTGGCTGACACCTCGCACCCTCCCCACTTCCGATCTTCTGTTCCTCAGAACCTTTCGACACCCACCAACACAACCCCGTCATGTCCAGGTGCGGTGCCCACTCATGCCATTTGGTATAGATTCCCGCTTACCCGTCAAGCGTGCCGCTGACAATGCCCTCTCTTTGTTCCCGCAGGAGAAGATAGCCCATAATAATTGGGAAAGGGCCAAGATGGGTTGGAGTCCCAGAGATTCGAGTCCTGTCCTTCTGTGAGGAACGGGTTCTGGAAATCGCGGGGTTGACCGAGGAGAGAGCGGTCACCGACAGCGAGGTTGGCCGGCGAGGATCCACTGCACCTTCACCCAGGCGACCTGTCTCAAGTCAGTTGTTCATGCCAGGCAAAATGATCCTTCCCTCTCATTGGCCAAATATGTCACATTGGCGATGTGCCAGTTACCAACCCCACCGATGCACAGGCACACACCTCTGTGGGCAACAATAGTAGACAGGCTCCTGGGCACAATCTGGTGAGCAGTACACAGCTGCTGATGCACATCAGGTGGAGGCAAGAACATTCCAGGGAGTCGGAAGTCTGCTGGATTCCAGGATTCAGCTGGGTCCCAGTCAGATGCCGAGCCTCTGAACACAGTTCTCCCAGAGCTGATACAGAGGAGAGGCCAGATCTGTAAGATTCAGGAGGGGATGTCAGGTACATTCCTGCAACCCCCAAGGCCTATTGGAAGCGTCCCAAAGTAGGAGATTGTGCCAACAATGCATGGCACCCAAGCCAACACTGCTAGGGTGGCGACCACAGTGGAAAACCTGTTGCATGATGTCCACGTTTTGAGTGGTGGTGTCCAGGCCTGGCTCAGTCTGAGAGAATCATGGCTGAGGGCTTTGACATCATGTCCCAGTCGCTGAGGGACATGTCACAGACGCAGGTGGACATTGCCGACACTCCAGAGCGTTGTCCAATCACTGAGGGGCATCGCTGAGGGTGTCGACACATGGTGCACACAATGGGGAGCCACCAGGATTGGCAGCGCCAGCTGACTCAGACTTTTGGAGCTCATTCCAGCTGCCCATCTATCTCATGGAGTCTCCCAGGACCCCAAAGACACCGTCAGGAAGGAGGAAGCGCTGGAGGCCAACCAGGGGCCTGTCGCCAAGGAGACGATGGCGGTCTTCATTTTGTCCGAATCCACCAACCCCCACCCTCTTGTCACAGGCAAACCTCAAGGGCACTGGGCAGAACAGGGTGGCACAGCATCGGTTACACCGGTAAGTCGGCCAGGGGCTGTCGGCTCCAGGCCCTCCAGAGGACGTCTGCCAAGGACATCAAAGGTCACAGGGTCCACCACCTGGGGACACACCTAGATGTAGCAGCAGACCACAAAATATCAGGAAGAATGAGGATCACTGAGTGGGCACTGGGAGGGAGGGGGGGGGGGGTGATTGTAGCTAGTGGGAATAGAAATCTATCCGAGTGAAATGTTCACTTTTAAAACATGTCACACCTCATGTACGTCACTTTAATCTTCACAATGGGCCTGTCTCCACCCCCACCCACTGATGTCCTCTGCTCCCCACCCGGTGCAGACCCCGTTCAGAGGGTGGGTGTGAGCCGCTGTCAGCAGAGAAACAAGAGTCAGACTTTGGCAGAAACTGAGGAGCAGCAGAGCTTCTCTCACAGCGAGTGATCGTCACTCTGCTGCCTCCGATAGTGACCCACCCACAGCGAGTGATCGTCACTCTGCTGCCTCGGATAGTGACCCACCCACAGCGAGTGATCGTCACTCTGCTGCCTCCGATAGTGACCCACCCACAGCGAGTGATCGTCACTCTGCTGCCTCAGATAGTGACCCACCCACAGCGAGTGATCGTCACTCTGCTGCCTCTGATAGTGACCCACCCACAGCGAGTGATCGTCACTCTGCTGCCTCGGATAGTGACCCACCCACAGCGAGTGATCGTCACTCTGCTGCCTCAGATAGTGACCCACCCACAGCGAGTGATCGTCACTCTGCTGCCTCTGATAGTGACCCACCCACAGCGAGTGATCGTCACTCTGCTGCCTCGGATAGTGACCCACCCACAGCGAGTGATCGTCACTCTGCTGCCTCAGATAGTGACCCACCCACAGCGAGTGATCGTCACTCTGCTGCCTCGGATAGAGACCCACCCACAGCGAGTGATCGTCACTCTGCTGCCTCGGACAGTGACCCACCGACAGTGCAACACAGGCCCGTCACCCTGGAGTGACCCACCGACAGTGCGACACAGGCCCATCACCCTGGAGTGACCCACCGACAGTGTGACACAGGCCCATCACCCTGGAGTGACCCACCGACAATGTGACACAGGCCCATCACCCTGTGGGATGTTACACAGATCCTGGGAGGGGCGAAACACGATGGCTGGGGAGGGGGGTGGAGGGGGGGGGGGGGGGGGGGGGGGGGGTGGGGGGGGGGGAATGATTGGGAATGAGGAAGGGAAATCGGGGGGGGGCAGAGTTGAGCTAGCAGACACAATCTCGACCGAGGAGCATCAGAGATGACGAGGGCCTCTCCCATCATCCTCGTATATCAGACTATCATCATCCTCTCCATCTCCCTCTCCATCCTCCTCTCCATCCTCCTCTCCATCATCCTCTCCATCCCCCTCCCCATCCTCCTCTCCATCCCCCTCTCCATCCCCCTCTCCATCCTCTCCATCCCCTCCATCCCCCTCTCCATCCTCCTCTCCATCCCCCTCTCCATCTCCCTCTCCATCATCCTCTCCATCCTCCTCTCCATCCTCCTCTCCATCCCCCTCTCCATCCCCCTCTCCATCCCCCTCTCCATCCTCCTCTCCATCCTCCTCTCCATCCCCCTCTCCATCCCCCTCTCCATCCCCCTCTCCATCCTCCTCTCCATCCCCCTCTCCATCTCCCTCTCCATCCTCCTCTCCATCCTCCTCTCCATCCTCCTCTCCATCCTCCTCTCCATCCTCCTCTCCATCCACCTCTCCATCTCCCTCTCCATCCCCCACTCCATCCTCCTCTCCATCTCCCTCTCCATCCTCCTCTCCATCCTCCTCTCCATCCCCCACTCCATCCTCCTCTCCATCTCCCTCTCCATCCTCCTCTCCATCTCCCTCTCCATCCTCCTCTCCATCCCCCTCTCCATCTCCCTCTCCATCCTCCTCTCCATCCCCCTCTCCATCTCCCTCTCCATCCTCCTCTCCATCCTCCTCTCCATCCCCCTCTCCATCCCCGTCTCCATCCTCCTCTCCATCCCCCTCTCCATCCTCCTCCCAATCCCGCTCTCCATCCTCCTCTCCATCCTCCTCTCCATCCCCCTCTCCATCCCCCTATCCATCCTCCTCTCCATCCTCCTCTCCATCCTCCTCTCCATCCTCCTCTCCATCCTCTCCATCCTCCTCTGCATCCCCCTCTCCATCCCCCTCTCCATCCCCCTCTCCATCCCCCTCTCCATCCCCCTCTCCATCCCCCTCTCCATCCCCCTCTCCATCCTCCTCTCCATCCCCCTCTCCATCCCCCTCTCCATCCCCCTCTCCATCCTCCTCTCCCTCTCCATCCCCCTCTCCATCCTCCTCTCCATCCCCCTCTCCATCCCCCTCTCCATCCCCCTCTCCATCCCCCTCTCCATCCCCCTCTCCATCCTCCTCTCCATCCCCCTCTCCATCCTCCTCTCCATCCTCCTCTCCATCCCCCTCTCCATCCCCCTCTCCATCCCCCTCTCCCTCTCCATCCTCCTCTCCATCCCCCTCTCCATCCCCCTCTCCATCCCCCTCTCCATCCCCCTCTCCATCCTCCTCTCCATCCTCCTCTCCATCCCCCTCTCCATCCCCCTCTCCATCCTCCTCTCCATCCCCCTCTCCATCCCCCTCTCCATCCCCCTCTCCCTCTCCATCCTCCTCTCCATCCCCCTCTCCATCCCCCTCTCCATCCCCCTCTCCATCCCCCTCTCCATCCTCCTCTCCATCCGCCTCCCCATCCCCCTCTCACTCTCCATCCTCCTCTCCATCCCCCTCTCCATCCCCCTCTCCATCCCCCTCTCCATCCCCCTCTCCCTCTCCATCCTCCTCTCCATCCCCCTCTCCATCCCCCTCTCCATCCCCCTCTCCATCCCCCTCTCCATCCCCCTCTCCATCCTCCTCTCCATCTCCCTCTCCATCCTCCTCTCCATCCTCCTCTCCATCCCCCTCTCCATCCTCTCCATCCCCCTCTCCGTCCTCCTCTCCATCCCCCTCTCCATCCTCTCCATCCCCCTCTCCATCCTCCTCTCCATCCCCCTCTCCATCCCCCTCTCCATCCACCTCTCCATCCCCCTCTCCATCCCCCTCTCCCTCCTCCCCTCCATCCTCCTCTCCATCCCCCTCTCCATCCCCCTCTCCATCCCCCTCTCCATCCTCCTCTCCATCTCCCTCTCCATCCTCCTCTCCATCCTCCTCTCCATCCCCCTCTCCATCCTCTCCATCCCCCTCTCCATCCCCCTCTCCATCCTCCTCTCCATCCCCCTCTCCATCCTCTCCATCCCCCTCTCCATCCCCCTCTCCATCCCCCTCTCCATCCCCCTCTCCATCCTCCTCTCCATCCCCCTCTCCATCCCCTCTCCATCCCCCTCTCCATCCTCCTCTCCCTCTCCATCCTCCTCTCCATCCTCCTCTCCATCATCCTCTCCATCCCCCTCTCCATCCTCCTCTCCATCCTCCTCTCCATCCCCCTCTCCATCCTCCTCTGCATCCTCCTCTCCATCTCCCTCTCCATCCTCCTCTCCATCCTCCTCTCCATCCTCCTCTCCATCCCCCTCTCCCTCACCATCCTCCTCTCCATCCCCCTCTCCCTCTCCATCCCCCTCTCCATCCCCCTCTCCCTCTCCATCCACCTCTCCATCCCCCTCTCCCTCTCCATCCCCCTCTCCATCCCCCTCTCCCTCTCCATCCTCCTCTCCATCCTCCTCTCCCTCTCCATCCTCCTCTCCATCCCCCTCTCCATCCTCCTCTCCATCCCCCTCTCCATCCTCCTCTCCATCCCCCTCTCCATCCCCCTCTCCATCCCCTCTCCATCCCCCACTCAATCCCCGTCTCCATCCCCCTCTCCATCCTCCTCTCCATCCCCCTCTCCATCCTCCTCTCCATCCCCCTCTCCATCCCCCTCTCCCTCTCCATCCCCCTCTCCCTCTCCATCCTCCTCTCCATCCCCCTCTCCATCCCCCTGTCCATCCCCCTCTCCCTCTCCATCCTCCTCTCCATCCCCCTCTCCATCCCCCTCTCCATCCCCCTCTCCATCCTCCTCTCCATCCTCCTCTCCATCCCCCTCTCCATCCCCCTCTCCATCCCCCTCTCCATCATCCTCTCCATCCCCCTCTCCATCCTCCTCTCCATCCTCCTCTCCATCCCCCTCTCCATCCTCCTCTGCATCCTCCTCTCCATCTCCCTCTCCATCCTCCTCTCCATCCTCCTCTCCATCCTCCTCTCCATCCTCCTCTCCATCCCCCTCTCCATCCTCCTCTCCAGCCCCCTCTCCATCCCCCTCTCCCTCTCCATCCCCCTCTCCCTCTCCATCCTCCTCTCCATCCCCCTCTCCATCCCCCTCTCCATCCCCCTCTCCATCCTCCTCTCCATCCCCCTCTCCATCGTCTCCATCCTCCTCCCCATCCTCCTTTCGACTTTGGAGGGCAAGCAGACCACCGCTAAATGGGAGACACGGGGATGTGGCGGGGGGGCGGGGGGGGGGGGGGGGGGGGGGGGGGGGGGTACTCCACAGAGCAGCCCAGGGTCCAGACACCGGAACCGCATTTTCATCAGGACAATGCACTGCTCAATGGGAGCGCAGGTGGCAGTGTGGGCCTCATTGTAACAGGTCTCTGCCTCGATCTGAGCCCTCTGCACCGGCATCACCAGCCATGGCCTCACCAGGTATCTCTTGTCCACCACGAGCCAAGCTGTCATCCTGGGGTGGTCCTTGGATCTCCATGTTCCCCAGGATGTTGCCGTCTTGCACGCTCCCTGGGCGATGGCAGCAAATCCTGCAGGCCGGGCACCTTGGTGGGCCTGGCCCACCTAGAAGGTGATATGGTTGGTTGCCCAGGCATACAGAGCACCGTAACCTCCCGGATACACCTGCTCGGGCACTGGAATCGGTCCTGTGGCAGAAACGTTCAGGGCAGCAATTGCCCCCACTGCCACTGGGAGCGGGTGTCCTCCACCTCCATGATGGCATAGGACTGCGCAAAATGCGGATCTGATGCCTCGGCCGCTCCAGTGGGGCCGTGCAGGGCACCCCCCAGGAGGGTCGCCCACATTGCAGTGGTCCACTGTGCCCTCCACAACCTGGCACAGCAGTGGGGCAACATGCTGGAGCTGGAGGATGAGGAACATGTGGCCACCGAGGAGGAGGAAGAGGTGCCAGACCAGCAGGGGCTGGAGGAAGATCCCGGAAGGATCCGGAGAGCTAGTCTGATGCCCCGAGACGGGCAGCAACGATGTTCCAAATGCTTGACATTTTTTTCCCCTTTCGCTATTCCCATTCGATCAAGAATAGCCCATGTTAAATGATAGCACTGATTACTGGCAACTAGTTACAAATACCGTCTGATATATATGCTGCACAGGTTATAATATTCAGGGCAGCAATGGCATAATGTAGTTTGCAGGCACCCCATAGGTGACCCCTCTGCAGTCCGCAAAGAGATTGTTGATGCTAAAGACCTCCCTCCGGAGCCCACTGGGGTGGGAGAGGGGTAAGACTGAGGATGTTGCCAGTAAGTGTAGGACTTTGACCTAGCACTGCTTTCACATCCTGACCTAATTGGCGAGAATCTGGAATCCCGCCGAGAATCTTCAGGCTTTGCAAATAGGCCGTGGTTTAAAAACACCAACAGGTCCATTTCTGACCTGACACAGCACTGATTGAGAATGATCAATTTATTAATCTTTTTGGATTATTTCTTGAATTTTAAGATGAAGATTTGCTGCCAACATCTGCACAGAAAATGACCACTTTGTGGAAATTTAATGTTCTCGAGCTTTCCTCCTGAACTCAGAAAGCTCAAATATTCCCCCTACAGGCCATATACTGCATTACAGCACAGGCCATATTCACAATCTCCAACTATCTGAATCTCGCTGGAAATGTACATACACCTTCAGACATGAATATGTTTACTTTTGATTGTGGGTTATTTGAGGGATTCAATGCAGGATCTGATCACTCTCACAGCAAAGTCTCAACACTTGGACACCTAAAAATATATTAGTGTCACAAGTAGGCTTACATTAACACTGCAATGAAGTTACTGTGAAAACCCCCTAGTCGCCACACTCCGGTGCCTGTTCGGGTACATTGAGGGAGAATTCAGAATGTCCAATTCACATAACAGCACGTCTTTTGGGACTTGTGGGAGGAAACCGGGGCGCCCGGAGGAAACCCAGACAGTGACCCCGAGCCTGGAATTGTACCTGGGACCCTGCCGCTGTGAAGCAGCAGTGCTAACCACTGTGCTACCGTGCTGCCCATGCAGCACAGGATTTATGAAGGGTAAATAGTGTTTGACTAATTTGGTGCCGTTCTTCAAAGATGTAACAAGCCAAGTGGACAATGGAGATCCTGTAGATGTAGTAAATCTCAAGGCATTTGATAAAATGTTGCACAAAACGTTAATACACAAGTTAAGATCACATGGGGTTCAGGGTAATTGATGACCTTGGATAGAAGACTGGCTGACCAACAGAAAGCAGAGAGTCGGGATAAATTAGTCTTTTTCTGGGTGGCAAGATGTGACTTGTGGGGTGGGGGGGGGGGGGGGAGACGGGGGGGGACGGGGGGGGGGGGGGGGGCACAGGGTTCCGTCCTTCGGCCCCAATAGAAGGTTCAATAGCCAAATTTGCAAATGATACTAAAATAGCTGGGATGGTAAGTTGCAATCAAGAAATAAGAAATTTACAAATGGATATAGATATGATAGATGAGTGGGCCAAAATTTAGCAGATGGAGTTTAACGTGTGAGGTTATCCATTTTGGGTTGGAAAATTAGAAAGGCAACTTCTTATCTAAATGGAGAAAAGCTGTGGACAGCACGGTAGCACAGTGGTTAGCACAGTTGCTTCACAGCGCCAGGGTCCCAGGTTCGATTCCTGGCTTGGGTCACTGTGCGGAGTCTGCATGTTCTCCCCGTGTGTGCGTGGGTTTCCTCCGGGTGCTCTGGTTTCCTCCCACAGTCCAAAGATGTGCAGATTAGGTGCTTTGGCCATGATAAATTGCCCTTAGTGTCCAAAAATGTTAGGTGGGGTTACTGGGTTACGGGGAATAGGGTGGAGGTGTGGGCTTAAGTAGGGTGCTCTTTCCAAGAGCCAGTGCAGACTCGATGGGCTGAATAGCCTCCTGCACTGTAGATTCTATGATTCTAAGCTTCAGACTACTTCGGTGCAGAGGGATCTGGGTGTTCTTGTGCATAAATCACAGATTAGTATGCAGGTACAGTGGTAATAGGAACATAGAAAATAGGAGCAGGAGGAGGCCATTCAGCCCTTCGAGCCTGCTCTGCCATTCATTGTGATCATGGCTGATCATCCAAATTAGTAACCTAAACCCGTTTTCCTCTGCCCCCCCTTTGCCCTAAGTACTATATCTAACTGCTTCTTGAAACCATAGAATATTTTGGCTTCGGCTACTTCCTGTGTTAGCAAATTCCACAGGCCGACCACTCTCTGGGTGAAGAAATATCTCCTCATCTCTGTCCTAAATGGTCTGTCCCGTATCCTCAGACTGTGACCCCTGGTTCTGGACACACCCACCATCGGGAACAAGAAAGGCAACTGGAATTTCGGCATTTATTGCTAAAGGAATATATTAACCAGCCTTTCTGCCTTCAGAGACCAATGGACAAACACACTAAGGTCCCTTTGTTTCTCGGAACTTCCCAGTGTTAGGCCAAAGGCTTTGGTGAAATCCATGTAAACCACATCAACTGCACTACCCTCATCTACACACCTGATCACCTCCTCAAAAAAATCAATCAAATTTGTTCGGCATGACCTCGCTCTGACAAAGCCATGCTGAATATCCCTGATCAAACCTTGCATTTCCAAATGGAAAGAGATTCTCTCCTTCAGAATCTTCTCCAATTGTTTCCTTACCACTGACGTGAGACTCACTGGTCTGTAGTTCCCTGGCTTATGCCTACAACCCTTCTTAAATAGTGGAACCACATTAGCTGTTCTCCCCCGTGGCCAGAGAGGAATTAAAAATTTGGGTCAGAGTCCCTGAAATCTCCTCCCTCACTTCCCACAGCAGCCTGGGACACAATTCATCCAGACCTGGAGATTTGTCCACTTTTAAATCTTCCAACACCTCCAACACCTTACCACTCTCCATGTCAATTTCCTCAAGAAATTCTCAGTCTCTCTGCCGGAGTTCTGTACCTGCCTCCTCATCGTCTTGGGTGAAGACAGATGTGAAGTATTCATTCAACACCCTACCAATGTCCTCTGGCATCATCCACAGATTTCCCCCTTGGTCCCTAATTGCTCCTACTCTTTCCATGGTTATCCTCTTCCCAGTGATATACCTACAGAATATTTTGGGATTCTTCTACTTTACCAGCCAGAGTTTTCTCATATCCCCTCTTTGTCCTCCTAATCGCTTTCTGAAGCTCTATCCTGCACTTTCTGTTCTCCACTAATGCCTCCACTGATTTGCTCTCCTTGTACTTGCTCAAAGCCTGTCTTTCCTTCTCATTGTACCCTGAATGTCTCTAGTCATCTGGGCTTGTTACTCCTTCCTGTCACCCTAAAGGGAACATATTGGGCCATTACCCTTCCCTATTTCCTTTTTGAATGCCCCCCACTGTTCTTCTGTAGATTTCCCCATAAGTAACTCTTCCCAGTCTACCTTGGCCAGCTCCCGCCTTATTTTACTAAAACTTGCTCTCCCCCAATCCAAAACCTTCTTTTGCAAGTTGTTTATTTCTTTATCCATAACAAATTTAAATTGCACCATCTTGTGATCGCTATCACTGAAATGCTCCCCCCATCTTCACCTGTCTGGCTTCATTCCCCAGAATTCAGTCCAGCACTGCACCATCCCCTATTGGACCCTCCATATTGACCTAAAATATTCTCCTATATACATTTTAAGATCTCCACTCCATCCAAGCACCTTACAAGATGCCAATCTCAATGAAAGTTGTTATTATTTATGCACACATCTGCGAATTGCGCACATAATTGCTCCTCAATTTCTCACTGACTATCTGGGGGTCTATAATAAACACCTAGTAATGTGGCTGTACCTTTTATATTCCTAAGCTCTACCCACAAATCTTCATTTGATGCCCCCTCCAAGATCTCATCTCTCTTTACCGCAGTAACTGACTCCTTAACTAATAATGCAATGCCTCCTCCTCTTTTACCCCCTCCTCTATACCCTTGGATGTTGAGCTGCCAAAACTGCCCCTCCCTCAACCACGTCTCTGTGATGGCCACTACATCACAATTCCATGTGCCCATCCTCGCCCATAACTCATCCGATTTACCTGTGACACTCCTGGCATTAAAGTACAGGCCATCCAGCCTTGCCTTCTGCCCTTGAAACTTAAGACAGCTGTATTGCCTCTGATTGCTTTACTGTATTATGGGGTGTCCCTATTCAGCTGACGGTCGGCGTCCCCTCCTCCCTGTCAAAAACTTCTCCCAACAGCACCGGCAAACCCACTGGAAAGGATGTTAGTCCCCCTCTGGTTCAGATGTAAACCGTCCAATGAAATGAGGAGAAATTACTTCCCTCAAAGGGTTCCGAATCTGTGGAATTCACTAACCCAGAAGGCAGTGGATGCCGGCAATTGAGTAAATTGAAGGAGGAGGTCGATGTTTAATTAGAAATGGGTTCAAAGGTGATGGAGAACGGCAGGAAAGTGGGATTGAGGGCCAGATGATATCAGTCATGATCACATTGAATGGTGGAACAGGCTCAAAGGGGTTGCATTGTCTACTCCTGTTCCTAGTTCTTTTGATCTACATCTTAAACTGCCTAAAGTCCTGAACTTTTCATACTTTTTTTATTAAATCATGGGATGTGGATATCGCTAGCACTTGTTGCCCATCCCAAATAGCCCTTCAACTGAGTGGCTCGCTAGGTCATTTCAGAGGGCATTTACATTGCTGTGGATCTGAAGCCATGTGTAGGCCAGGCCAGGTAAAGCCAGCAGATTTCCTCCTCAAAAGGATATTAGTGGTTTTTATAATAATTATTTCATGGTCATCATTTGACTTTTAGTTCCAGATTTTTTTACTGAATTCTAACTTCACCATCTGCTCTAGTGGGATTCAAACTGGGGTCCCAGAGCATTATATTGGCTTACTAATTCAGTGAGAATACCTCTGTACCATCACCTCCCTATACTCATACAGTGATGGAATATTCTTCACTAACCTGGATGAATGCAGCCCCAACAACCCTCAAGGTGCTCAACAGCACACAAAACAAAACAACCTAACCATCACCTTTAATATTCATTCCTTCACCACTGCCAACACAAGGTGGCAGCAGCACTGCGTACTATCTATCAGATGCCCCGCAGAAACACCACAAGATACACTGTAGAATCTCACAAAATTGGCTCGGTGGCAGACAACCTGCGGACTGAGATAAACCAGGGCCTTCTGAATCCCCGAGCCAAAGCGGAGATTCAGCTGCACTCTTCCAGAAGCGTGGGGGTGACGAGATCAGGAGCCATTTTACCCAGGCCCGGCAAGACTTCCTTTGGCCTCATGAAAATCTTTGTTGTGGTCACCACATTTCTGTACATGGGCACTCAGATCAGCAAGAGCTTCGCCTCGCTACTGGAGGAGCACGGCATCTTCGTTCCAATCGATCACGATGATCATTAATTGCTTGTTGATGGCTGTTTTTGTGATTGGAAGGCTGTTTCCAGTGGGGTTGTACAGGGCTCAGTACTGGGTCTCCTGCTCTTTGTTGTATATATTAACAATTTGGATGTAAATTGTCATAATATACACCAGTATATCATGGTGCAGACACACACTGATGGACACACACAGGGACCAATCAACATGTACAAACACCGCAGCCAATCACCAGTTAGAATACACACACTATAAAGGCAGAGGGCATCACGGTTCCCGCTCATTCTGGGTGCTGCCTCTGAGTGTAACAAGAACTCATCCAGCCCAGCACAGACTCACACCACGTGCTGAGAGAATCAACTGGTTCGGACAAGGCTTAGGTCTCTAGTTTAAGTTAGCATCATTTAGACCCGTGGTCATTGTGTGTTAGTTAGTTAGAAGTTAGTTAATAAAATTGAGTTGAACCTTCATCAGTGTTGGAAGTGTCTGTTCATCTCTCAAGTCTTCACTAGCCAACACTTTGGGGGGATGATCAAGACGTTTGCAGGTGACACTACAGTTGGCCAAGTGGTCGATAGCTGGGAGGATAGCTCTGGATGGAAGGGAGATTTCAATGGACTGGTCAATGGACAGAAAAGTAGCAAATGGAATTCAGCCCAGGGAAGTGTGAGGTAATGCATTTGGAGAGGTCAAACAAGGCAAAGGATTGCACAATAAATGGGAGGATTCTATGAGGTGTAAAGGAAGTGAGGGGACTTGGAATGGATGTTTACAGATTCCTGAAGGTAGCCGGGCAGGTCGATAAGGTGGTTAAGAAGGCAAATGAAATTCTATCAGAGGTATGGAATATAAGAGCAGGAAGGTTATGCTGAAATTATATAAACACGAGTTAGGCCACAACTTGAGTACTGTTTGCAGTTCAGTCACATCATTACAGAAAGGATGTAGCCATGATGTGGAGATGCCGGTGTTGGACTGGGGTGAGTCTCACAACACCAGGTTAAAGTCCAACAGGTTTGTTTCGAATCACTAGCTTTCGGAGCCCAGCTCCTTCATCAGGTAAGTGAAGGATGTCATTGCATTAGAAAGGATACAGAGGAGATTTCATAGAATCCGTACAGAATCATAGAAACCCGTGGCGGCATGGTGGCATAATGTTTGACACTGCTGCCTACGATGCAGAGGACCCCGGTTTGATCTCAGTCCTGGGTCACTGTCCGTGTGGAGTTTGTACATTATCCCTGTGTCTGCGTGGGTTTCACTCCCACAACCCAAAGATGCGCAGGGTAGATGTATTGGCCACCCTAAATTGCCCCTTAATTGGCAACAAAAATAATTGGGTACTCTTAATCTATTTTTTAAAGTCAGAGAATCCCTACAGGGTAGAAGGAGGCCATTCGGCCCATCGAGTCTGCACCGACCCTCTGAAAGAGCACCCTACCTATGCCCAATCCCATACCCTAACTCTGTAATCTGACCTGCGGCAATTTTTCACGAACAATGACCTAACCCGTACATCTTTGGACTGTGGGAGGAAACCAGAGGACCCGGAGGAATCCCACGCACACACGGGGAGAACGTGCAGTCTCCACACAGACAGTGGCCTGAGGTCGGAATCGAACCCGGATCCCTGGCGCAGTGAACCAGTAGTGCTCACCGGGGACCCAGGCACTGTGAAGAAGTAGTGCACAGCGGGGACCCTGGCAGTGTGAGGCAGCAGAGTTAACTCGGGACCCTGACACGCTGAGGCAGCAGTGCTAACCCAGGACGGTACCACTGTGAGACAGCAGTGATAACCTGGGTCCCTGGCACTGTGAGACAGCAGTGTTAACCCGAGTCCCTGGCACAGTGAGACAGCAGAGTTAACCCGGGTCCCTAGCACTGTGAGACAGCAGTGTTAACCCGGGTCTCTGGCACAGTGAGACAGCAGAGTTAACCCGGGTCCCTGGCACTGTGAGACAGCAGTGTTAACCCGGGTCTCTGGCACAGTGAGACAGCAGAGTTAACCCGGGTCCCTGGCACTGTGAGACAGCAGTGTTAACCAGGGTCCCTGGCTCTGTGAGACAGCAGTGTTAACCCGGGTCCCTGGCTCTGTGAGACAGCAGCGTTAACCCGGGTCCCTGGCTCTGTGAGACAGCAGTGTTAACCCGGGCCCCTGGCACTGTGAGACAGCAGTGTTAACCCGGGCCCCTGGCACAGTGAGACTGCAATGCTAACCCGGGTCCCTGGCACTGTGAGACAGCAGTGTTAACCCGGGTCCCTGGCACTGTGAGACAGCAGTGTTAACCTGGGTCCCTGGCACAGTGAGACAGCAGTGTTAACCCGGGTCCCTGGCACTGTGAGGCAGCAGTGTTAACCCGGGTCCCTGGCACTGTGAGACAGCAGTGTTAACCCGGGTCCCTGGCACTGTGAGACAGCAGTGTTAACCCGGGTCCCTGGCACTGTGAGACAGCAGTGTTAACCCGGGTCCCTGGCACTGTGAGGCAGCAGTGTTAACACGGGTCCCTGGCGCTGTGAGACAGCAGTGTTAACCCGGGTCCCTGGCACTGTGAGACAGCAGTGTTAACCCGGGACCCTGGCACTGTGAGACAGCAGTGTTAACCCGGGTCCCTGGCACTGTGAGACAGCAGTGCTAACCCGGGTCCCTGGCGCTGAGGGACAGCAGTGTTAACCCGGGTCCCTGGCACTGTGAGACAGCAGTGTTAACCCGGGTCCCTGGCACTGTGAGACAGCAGTGTTAACCCGGGTCCCTGGCACAGTGAGACAGCAGTGTTAACCCGGGACCCTGGCACTGTCAGACTGCAGTGTTAACCCGGGTTCCTGCCACTGTGAAACAGCAGTGTTAACCCGGGTCCCTGGCGCTGTGAGACAGCAGTGTTAATCCGGGTCCCTGGCACTGTGGGACAGCAGTGTTAATCCGGGTCCCTGGCACAGTGGGACAGCAGTGTTAACCCGGGTCCCTGGCACTGTGGGACAGCAGTGTTAACCCGGGTCCCTGGCACTGTGGGACAGCAGTGCTAACCCGGGTCCCTGGCACTGTGAGACAGCAGTGTTAACCCGGGTCCCTGGCACTGTGAGACAGCAGTGGTAACCCTGCTCCCTGGCACTGTGAGGTAGCAGTGTTAACCCGGGTCCCTGGCACTGTGAGGCAGCAGTGTTAACCGGGCCCCTGGCGCTGTGAGACAGCAGTGTTAACCCTGCTCCCTGGCACTGTGAGGCAGCAGTGTTAACACGGGTCCCAGGCACTGTGAGGCAGCAGTGTTAACCCGGGTCCCTGGCACTGTGAGACAGCAGTGTTAACCCGGGTCCCTGGCTCCGTGAGGCAGCAGTGTTAACCCGGGCCCCTGGAACAGTGAGACAGCAGTGTTAACCCGGGACCATGGCACTGTGAGACAGCAGTGTTAACCCGGGTCTCTGGCACAGTGAGACAGCAGAGTTAACCCGGGTCCCTGGCACTGTGAGACAGCAGTGTTAACCAGGGTCCCTGGCTCTGTGAGACATCAGTGTTAACCCGGCTCCCTGGCACTGTGAGACAGCAGTGTTAACCCGGCTCCCTGGCACTGTGAGACAGCAGGGCTAACCCAGGTCCCTGGCACAGTGAGACAGCAGCGTTAACCCGGGTCCCTGGCTCTGTGAGACAGCAGTGTTAACCCGGGTCCCTGGCACTGTGAGGCTGCAGTGTTAACCCGGGCCCCTGGCACTGTGAGACAGCAGTGTTAACCCGGGTCCCTGGCACTGTGAGACAGCAGTGTTAACCCGGGTCCCTGGCACAGTGAGACAGCAGTGTTAACCCGGGTCCCTGGCACTGTGAGACAGCAGTGTTAACCCGGGTCCCTGGCACTGTGAGACAGCAGTGTTAACCCGGGTCCCTGGCACTGGGAGGCAGCAGTGTTAACACGGGTCCCTGGCGCTGTGAGACAGCAGTGTTAACCCGGGTCCCTGGCGCTGTGAGACAGCAGTGTTAACCCGGGCCCCTGGCACAGTGAGACTGCAATGCTAACCCGGGTCCTGGCACTGTGAGACAGCAGTGTTAACCCGGGTCCCTGGCACTGTGAGACAGCAGTGTTAACCCGGGTCCCTGGCACAGTGAGACAGCAGTGTTAACCCGGGTCCCTGGCACTGTGAGACAGCAGTGTTAACCCGGGTCCCTGGCACTGTGAGACAGCAGTGTTAACCCGGGTCCCTGGCACTGTGAGGCAGCAGTGTTAACACGGGTCCCTGGCGCTGTGAGACAGCAGTGTTAACCCGGGTCCCTGGCACTGTGAGACAGCAGTGTTAACCCGGGACCCTGGCACTGTGAGACAGCAGTGTTAACCCGGGTCCCTGGCACTGTGAGACAGCAGTGCTAACCCGGGTCCCTGGCGCTGAGGGACAGCAGTGTTAACCCGGGTCCCTGGCACTGTGAGACAGCAGTGTTAACCCGGGTCCCTGGCACTGTGAGACAGCAGTGTTAACCCGGGTCCCTGGCACTGTGAGACAGCAGTGTTAACCCGGGTCCCTGGCACAGTGAGACAGCAGTGTTAACCCGGGACGCTGGCACTGTCAGACTGCAGTGTTAACCCGGGTTCCTGCCACTGTGAAACAGCAGTGTTAACCCGGGTCCCTGGCGCTGTGAGACAGCAGTGTTAATCCGGGTCCCTGGCACTGTGGGACAGCAGTGTTAATCCGGGTCCCTGGCACTGTGGGACAGCAGTGTTAACCCGGGTCCCTGGCACAGTGGGACAGCAGTGTTAACCCGGGTCCCTGGCACTGTGAGACAGCAGTGCTAACCCGGGTCCCTGGCACTGTGAGACAGCAGTGTTAACCCGGGTCCCTGGCACTGTGATGCAGCAGTGTTAACCCGGGTCCCTGGCACTGTGAGACAGCAGTGTTAACCGGGCCCCTGGCGCTGTGAGACAGCAGTGTTAACCCTGCTCCCTGGCACTGTGAGGCAGCAGTGTTAACACGGGTCCCTGGCACTGTGAGGCAGCAGTGTTAACCCGGGTCCCTGGCACTGTGAGACAGCAGTGTTAACCCGGGTCCCTGGCACTGTGAGACAGCAGTGTTAACCTGGCTCCCTGGCACTGTGAGACAGCAGGGCTAACCCGGGTCCCTGGCACAGTGAGACAGCAGCGTTAACTCGGGTCCCTGGCTCTGTGAGACAGCAGTGTTAACCCGGATCCCTGGCTCTGTGAGACAGCAGTGTTAACCCGGGTCCCTGGCACTGTGAGACAGCAGTGTTAACCCGGGTCCCTGGCACTGTGAGACAGCAGTGTTAACCCAGGTCTCTGGCACTGTGAGGCAGCAGTGTTAACCCGGGTCCCTGGCACTGTGAGACAGCAGTGTTAACCCGGGTCCCTGGCACTGGGAGGCAGCAGTGTTAACACGGGTCCCTGGCGCTGTGAGACAGCAGTGTTAACCCGGGTCCCCGGCACTGTGAGACAGCAGTGTTAACCCGGGTCCCTGGCACTGTGAGACAGCAGTGTTAACCCGGGTCCCTGGCACTGTGAGACAGCAGTGTTAACCCGGCTCCCTGGCGCTGAGGGACAGCAGTGTTAACCCGGGTCCCTGGCACTGTGAGATAGCAGTGTTAACCCGGGTCCCTGGCACTGTGGGACAGCAGTGCTAACCCGGGACCCTGGCACTGTGAGACAGCAGTGTTAACCCGGGTCCCTGGCACTGTGAGACAGCAGTGGTAACCCTGCTCCCTGGCACTGTGAGGTAGCAGTGTTAACCCGGGTCCCTGGCACTGTGAGACAGCAGTGTTAACCCGGGACCCTGGCACTGAGGGAGCAGTGTTAACCCGGGTCCGAGGCACTGTGAGACAGCAGTGCTAACCCGGGTCCCTGACACAGTGAGACAGCAGTGCTAACCTGGGTCCCCGGCACTGTGAGACAGCAGTGCTAACACGGGACTCTGGCACTGTGAGGCAGCAGTGTTAACCCGGGTCCCTGGCACTGTGAGACAGCAGTGTTAACCCGGGTCCCTGGCACTGTGAGGCAGCAGTGCTAACCTGGGTACCTGGCAGTGTGAGACAGCAGTGTGAACCCGGGTCCCTGGCACTGTGAGACAGCAGTGTTAACCCGGGTCCCTGGCACTGTGAGGCAGCAGTGTTAACACGGGTCCCTGGCGCTGTGAGACAGCAGTGTTAACCCGGGTCCCGGGCACTGTGAGACAGCAGTGTTAACCCGGGACCCTGGCACTGTGAGACAGCAGTGTTAACCTGGGTCCCTGGCACTGTGAGACAGCAGTGCTAACCCGGGTCCCTGGCACTGTGAGACAGCAGTGTTAACCCGGGTCCCTGGCACTGTGAGACAGCAGTGTTAACCCGGGTCCCTGGCACTGTGAGACAGCAGTGTTAACCCGGGTCCCTGGCACTGTGAGACAGCAGTGTTAACCCGGGACCCTGGCACTGTGAGACTGCAGTGTTAACCCGGGTCCCTGGCACTGTGAGACAGCAGTGTTAACCCGGGTCCCTGGCACTGTGAGACAGCAGTGTTAACCCGGGTCCCTGGCACTGTGAGGCAGCAGTGTTAACCCGGGTCCCTGGCACTGTGAGACAGCAGTGTTAACCCGGGTCCCTGGCACTGTGAGACAGCAGTGTTAACCCGGGTCCCTGGCACTGTGAGACAGCAGTGTTAACCCGGGTCCCTGGCACTGTGAGACAGCAGTGTTAACCCGGGTCCCTGGCACTGTGAGACAGCAGTGTTAACCCTGGTCCCTGGCACTGTGAGACAGCAGTGTTAACCCGGGTCCCTGGCACTGTGAGGCAGCAGTGTTAACCGGGCCCCTGGCGCTGTGAGACAGCAGTGTTAAACCTGCTCCCTGGCACTGTGAGACAGCAGTGTTAGCCCGGGTCCCTGGCACTGTGAAACAGCATTGTTAACTCGGGTCCCTGGCACAGAGACAGCAGTGTTAACCCGGGTCCCTGGCACTGTGAGACACCAGTGTTCACCCGGGTCCCTGGCACTGTGAGACAGCAGTGTTAACCCGGGTCCCTGGCACTGTGAGGCAGCAGTGTTAACCCGGGTCCCTGACACTGTGAGATAGCAGTGTTAACCCGGGTCCCTGGCACTGTGAGACAGCAGTGCTAACCCGGGCCCCTGGCACTGTGAGACAGCAGTGTTAACCCGGGTCCCTGGCACTGTGAGACAGCAGTGTTAACCCGGGTCCCTGGCACTGTGAGACAGCAGTGTTAGCCCGGGTCCCTGGCACTGTGAGGCAGCAGTGTTAACCCGGGTCCCTGGCACTGTGAGATGGCAGTGTTAACCCGGGTCCCTGGCACTGTGAGACAGCAGTGTTAACCCGGGTCCATGGCACTGTGAGACAGCAGTGTTATCCCGGGTCCATGGCAGTGTGAGACAGCAGTGTGAACCCGGGTCCCTGGCACTGTGAGACAGCAGTGTTAACCCGCATCCCAGGCACTGTGAGACAGCAGTATTAACCGGGGTCCCTGGCACTGTGAGACAGCAGTGCTAACCCGGGTCCCTGACACAGTGAGACAGCAGTGCTAACCCGGGTCCCTGTCACTGTGAGACAGCAGTGTTAACCCTGGTCCCTGGCACTGTGAGGCAGCAGTGCTAACCTGGGTCCCTGGCACTGTGAGGCAGCAGTGTTAACACGGGTCCCTGGCGCTGTGAGACAGCAGTGTTAACCCGGGTCCCTGGCACTGTGAGACAGCAGTGTTAACCCGGGACCCTGGCACTGTGAGACAGCAGTGTTAACCCGGGTCCCTGGCACTGTGAGACAGCAGGGCTAACCCGGGTCCCTGGCACTGTGAGACAGCAGTGTTAACCCGGGTCCCTGGCGCTGAGGGACAGCAGTGTTAACCCGGGTCCCTGGCACTGTGAGACAGCAGTGTTAACCCGGGTCCCTGGCACAGTGAGACAGCAGTGTTAACCCGGGACCCTGGCACTGTCAGACTGCAGTGGTAACCATGCTCCCTGGCACTGTGAGGTAGCAGTGTTAACCCGGGTCCCTGGCGCTGAGGGACAGCAGTGTTAACCCGGGTCCCTGGCACTGTGAGACAGCAGTGTTAACCCGGGTCCCTGGCACTGTGAGACAGCAGTGTTAACCCGGGTCCCTGGCACTGTGATGCAGCAGTGTTAACCCGGGTCCCTGGCACTGTGAGACAGCAGTGTTAACCCTGCTCCCTGGCACTGTGAGGCAGCAGTGTTAACACGGGTCCCTGGCACTGTGAGGCAGCAGTGTTAACCCGGGTCCCTGGCACTGTGAGACAGCAGTGTTAACCCGGGTCCCTGGCACAGTGAGACAGCAGTGTTAAACTGGCTCCCTGGCACTGTGAGACAGCAGGGCTAACCCGGGTCCCTGGCACAGTGAGACAGCAGCGTTAACTCGGGTCCCTGGCTCTGTGAGGCAGCAGTGTTAACCCGGGTCCCTGGCACTGTGAGGCTGCAGTGTTAACCCGGGCCCCTGGCACTGTGAGACAGCAGTGTTAACCCGGGTCCCTGGCACTGTGAGACAGCAGTGTTAACCCGGGTCCCTGGCACAGTGAGACAGCAGTGTTAACCCGGGTCCCTGGCACTGTGAGACAGCAGTGTTAACCCGGGTCCCTGGCACTGTGAGACAGCAGTGTTAACCCGGGTCCCTGGCACTGGGAGGCAGCAGTGTTAACACGGGTCCCTGGCGCTGTGAGACAGCAGTGTTAACCCGGGTCCCTGGCACTGTGAGACAGCAGTGTTAACCCTGGACCCTGGCACTGTGAGACAGCAGTGTTAACCCGGGTCCCTGGCACTGTGAGACAGCAGTGTTAACCCGGCTCCCTGGCGCTGAGGGACAGCAGTGTTAACCCGGGTCCCTGGCACTGTGAGATAGCAGTGTTAACCCGGGTCCCTGGCACTGTGGGACAGCAGTGCTAACCCGGGTCCCTGGCACTGTGAGACAGCAGTGTTAACCCGGGTCCCTGGCACTGTGAGACAGCAGTGGTAACCCTTCTCCCTGGCACTGTGAGGTAGCAGTGTTAACCCGGGTCCCTGGCACTGTGAGACAGCAGTGTTAACCCGGGACCCTGGCACTGAGGCAGCAGTGTTAACCCGGGTCCCAGGCACTGTGAGACAGCAGTGCTAACCCGGGTCCCTGACACAGTGAGACAGCAGTGCTAACCTGGGTCCCCGGCACTGTGAGACAGCAGTGCTAACACGGGACTCTGGCACTGTGAGGCAGCAGTGTTAACCCGGGTCCCTGGCACTGTGAGACAGCAGTGTTAACCCGGGTCCCTGGCACTGTGAGGCAGCAGTGCTAACCTGGGTACCTGGCAGTGTGAGACAGCAGTGTTAACCCGGGTCCCTGGCACTGTGAGACAGCAGTGTTAGCCCGGGTCCCTGGCACTGTGAAACAGAATTGTTAACTCGGGTCCCTGGCACTGAGACAGCAGTGTTAACCCGGGTCCCTGGCACTGTGAGACACCAGTGTTCACCCGGGTCCCTGGCACTGTGAGACAGCAGTGTTAACCCGGGTCCCTGGCACTGTGAGGCAGCAGTGTTAACCCGGGTCCCTGGCACTGTGAGGCAGCAGTGTTAACCCGGGTCCCTGGCACTGTGAGATGGCAGTGTTAACCCGGGTCCCTGGCACTGTGAGACAGCAGTGTTAACCCGGGTCCATGGCACTGTGAGACAGCAGTGTTAACCCGGGTCCATGGCACTGTGAGACAGCAGTGTTAACCCGGGTCCCTGGCACTGTGAGGCAGCAGTGTTAACCCGGGTCCCAGGCACTGTGAGACAGCAGTGTTAACCCGGGTCCCTGGCACTGTGAGACAGCAGTGCTAACCCGGGTCCCTGGCACTGTGAGACAGCAGTGTTAACCCGGGTCCCTGGCACTGTGAGACAGCAGTGCTAACCTGGGTACCTGGCAGTGTGAGACAGCAGTGTTAACCCGGCATCCCATGGCACTGTGAGACAGCAGTGTTAACCCGGGTCCCTGGCACTGTGAGGACAGCAGTGTTAACCCGGGTCCCTGGCACTGTGAGACAAGCAGTGTTAACCCGGGTCCCTGGCACTGTGAGACAGCAGTGCTAACCCGGGTCCCTGCACAGTGAGACAGCAGTGCTAACCCGGGTCCCTGTCACTGTGAGACAGCAGTGTTAACCCTGGTCCCTGGCACTGTGAGGCAGCAGTGCTAACCTGGGTCCCTGGCACTGTGAGGCAGCAGTGTTAACCCGGGTCCCTGGCACTGTGAGACAGCAGTGTTAACCCGGGCCCCTGGCACTGTGAGACAGCAGTGTTAACCCGGGTCCCTAGGCACTGTGGGGCAGCAGTGTTAACCCTGGTCTCTGACACTGTGAGACAGCAGTGTTAACCCGGGTCCCTGGCACTGTGAGACAGCAGTGTTAACCCGGGACCCTGGCACTGAGGGAGCAGTGTTAACCCGGGTCCCTGGCACTGTGAGACAGCAGGGCTAACCCGGGTCCCTGGCACAGTGAGACAGCAGTGTTAACCCGGGTCCCTGGCACTGTGAGACAGCAGTGTTAACCCGGATCCCTGGCACAGTGAGACAGCAGTGTGAACCCGGGTCCCTGGCACTGTGAGGCAGCAGTGCTAACCCGGTTCCCTGGCTCTGTGAGACAGCAGTGTTAACCCTTCACCCTCGCACAGTGAGACAGCAGTGTTAACCCAGGTCCCTGGCACTGTGAGACAGCAGTGTTAACCCGGGTCCCTGGCACTGTGAGGCAGCAGTGTTCACCCGTGTCCCTGGCAGTGTGAGACAGCAGTGTTAACCGGTTCCCTGGCACTGTGAGGCAGCAGTGTTAACCCGGGTCCCTGGCACTGTGAGACAGCAGTGGTAACCCTTCTCCCTGGCACTGTGAGGTAGCAGTGTTAACCCGGGTCCCTGGCACTGTGAGGCAGCAGTGTTAACCCGGGTCCCTGGCACTGTGAGACAGCAGTGGTAACCCTTCTCCCTGGCACTGTGAGGTAGCAGTGTTAACCCGGGTCTCTGGCACTGTGAGACAGCAGTGTTAACCCGGGACCCTGGCACTGAGGGAGCAGTGTTAACCCGGGTCCCAGGCACTGTGAGACAGCAGTGCTAACCCGGGTCCCTGACACAGTGAGACAGCAGTGCTAACCTGGGTCCCCGGCACTGTGAGACAGCAGTGCTAACACGGGACTCTGGCACTGTGAGGCAGCAGTGTTAACCCGGGTCCCTGGCACTGTGAGACAGCAGTGTTAACCCGGGTCCCTGGCACTGTGAGGCAGCAGTGCTAACCTGGGTACCTGGCAGTGTGAGACAGCAGTGTTAACCCGGGTCCCTGGCACTGTGAGACAGCAGTGCTAACCCGGGTCCCTGGCACTGTGAAACAGCATTGTTAACTCGGGTCCCTGGCACTGAGACAGCAGTGTTAACCCGGGTCCCTGGCACTGTGAGACACCAGTGTTCACCCGGGTCCCTGGCACTGTGAGACAGCAGTGTTAACCCGGGTCCCTGGCACTGTGAGGCAGCAGTGTTAACCCGGGTCCCTGGCACTGTGAGGCAGCAGTGTTAACCCGGGTCCCTGGCACTGTGAGATGGCAGTGTTAACCCGGGTCCCTGGCACTGTGAGACAGCAGTGTTAACCCGGGTCCATGGCACTGTGAGACAGCAGTGTTAACCCGGGTCCATGGCACTGTAGACAGCAGTGTTAACCCGGGTCCCTGGCACTGTGAGGCAGCAGTGTTAACCCGGGTCCCAGGCACTGTGAGACAGCAGTGTTAAACCGGGTCCCTGGCACTGTGAGACAGCAGTGCTAACCCGGGTCCCTGGCACTGTGAGACAGCAGTGTTAACCCGGGTCCCTGGCACTGTGAGACAGCAGTGCTAACCTGGGTACCTGGCAGTGTGAGACAGCAGTGTTAACCCGCATCCCAGGCACTGTGAGACAGCAGTGTTAACCCGGGTCCCTGGCACTGTGAGGCAGCAGTGTTAACCCGGGTCCCTGGCACTGTGAGACAACAGTGTTAACCCGGGTCCCTGGCACTGTGAGACAGCAGTGCTAACCCGGGTCCCTGACACAGTGAGACAGCAGTGCTAACCCGGGTCCCTGTCACTGTGAGACAGCAGTGTTAACCCGGGTCCCTGGCACTGTGAGGCAGCAGTGCTAACCTGGGTCCCTGGCACTGTGAGGCAGCAGTGTTAACCCGGGTCCCTGGCACTGTGAGGCAGCAGTGCTAACCTGGGTCCCTGGCTCTGTGAGGCAGCAGTGTTAACCCAGGTCCCTGGCACTGTGAGGCAGCAGTGCTAACCTGGGTCCCTGGCACTGTGAGGCAGCAGTGTTAACCCGGGTCCCTGGCACTGTGAGACAGCAGTGTTAACCCGGGCCCCTGGCACTGTGAGACAGCAGTGTTAACCCGGGTCCCTAGCACTGTGGGGCAGCAGTGTTAACCCTGGTCCCTGACACTGTGAGACAGCAGTGTTAACCCGGGTCCCTGGCACTGTGAGACAGCAGTGTTAACCCGGGACCCTGGCACTGAGGGAGCAGTGTTAACCCGGGTCCCTGGCACTGTGAGACAGCAGGGCTAACCCGGGTCCCTGGCACAGTGAGACAGCAGTGTTAACCCGGGTCCCTGGCACTGTGAGACAGCAGTGTTAACCCGGGTCCCTGGCACAGTGAGACAGCAGTGTGAACCCGGGTCCCTGGCACTGTGAGGCAGCAGTGCTAACCCGGTTCCCTGGCTCTGTGAGACAGCAGTGTTAACCCTTCACCCTCGCACAGTGAGACAGCAGTGTTAACCCAGGTCCCTGGCACTGTGAGACAGCAGTGTTAACCCGGGTCCCTGGCGCTGTGAGGCAGCAGTGTTAACCGGTTCCCTGGCACTGTGAGACAGCAGTGTTAACCGGTCCCTGGCACTGTGAGGCAGCAGTGTTAACCCGGGTCCCTGGCACTGTGAGACAGCAGTGTTAACCCGGGTCCCTGGCACTGTGAGACAGCAGTGTTAACCCTGGTCCCTGGCACTGTGAGGCAGCAGTGTTAACCCGGGTCCCTGGCACTGTGAGGCAGCAGTGTTAACCCGGGTCCCTGGCACTGTGAGACAGCAGTGTTAACCCGGGTCCCTGGCACTGTGAGACAGCAGTGTTAACCCGGGTCCCTGGCACTGTGAGGCAGCAGTGTTAACCCGGGTCCCTGGCACTGTGAGACAGCAGTGTTAACCCGGGTCCCTGGCACAGTGAGACAGCAGTGTTAACCTGGGTCCCTGGCACTGTGAGACAGCAGTGTTAACCCGGGTCCCTGGCACTGTGAGACAGCAGTGTTAACCGGGTCCCTGGCACTGTGAGACAGCAGTGTTAACCCGGGTCCCTGGCACTGTGAGACAGCAGTGTTAACCCGGGTCCCTGGCACTGTGAGGCAGCAGTGTTAACCCGGGTCCCTGGCACTGTGAGACAGCAGTGTTAACCCGGGTCCCTGGCACTGTGAGACAGCAGTGTTAACCCGGGTCCCTGGCACTGTGAGACAGCAGTGTTAACCCGGGTCCCTGGCACTGTGAGACAGCAGTGTTAACCCGGGTCCCTGGCACTGTGAGACAGCAGTGTTAACCCGGGTCCCTGGCACTGTGAGACAGCAGTGTTAACCCGGGTCCCTGGCACTGTGAGACAGCAGTGTTAACCCGGGTCCCTGGCACTGTGAGACAGCAGTGTTAACCCGGGCCCCTGGCACTGTGAGGACAGCAGTGTTAACCCGGGTCCCTGGCACTGTGAGACAGCAGTGTTAACCCGGGTCCCTGGCACTGTGAGACAGCAGTGTTAACCCGGGTCCCTGGCACTGTGAGACAGCAGTGTTAACCCGGGTCCCTGGCACTGTGAGACAGCAGTGCTAACCCGGGTCCCTGGCACTGTGAGACAGCAGTGTTAACCCGGGTCCCTGGCACTGTGAGACAGCAGTGTTAACCCGGGTCCCTGGCACTGTGAGACAGCAGTGTGAACCCGGGTCCCTGGCACTGTGAGGCAGCAGTGTTAACCCGGGTCCCTGGCACTGTGAGACAGCAGTGTTAACCCGGGTCCCTGGCACTGTGAGACAGCAGTGTTAACCCAGGGTCCCTGGCACTGTGAGACAGCAGTGTTAACCCGGGTCCCTGGCACTGTGAGGCAGCAGTGTTAACCCGGGTCCCTGGCACTGTGAGACAGCAGTGTTAACCCGGGTCCCTGGCACTGTGAGACAGCAGTGTTAACCCGGGTCCCTGGCACTGTGAGACAGCAGTGTTAACCCGGGTCCCTGGCACTGTGAGACAGCAGTGTTAACCCGGGTCCCTGGCACTGTGAGGCAGCAGTGTTAACCCGGGTCCCAGGCACTGTGAGACAGCAGTGGTAACCCTGCTCCCTGGCACTGTGAGGTAGCAGTGTTAACCCGGGTCCCTGGCACTGTGAGACAGCAGTGTTAACCCGGGACCCTGGCACTGAGGGAGCAGTGTTAACCCGGGTCCCAGGCACTGTGAGACAGCAGTGCTAACCCGGGTCCCTGACACAGTGAGACAGCAGTGCTAACCTGGGTCCCCGGCACTGTGAGACAGCAGTGCTAACACGGGACTCTGGCACTGTGAGGCAGCAGTGTTAACCCGGGTCCCTGGCACTGTGAGACAGCAGTGTTAACCCGGGTCCCTGGCACTGTGAGGCAGCAGTGCTAACCTGGGTACCTGGCAGTGTGAGACAGCAGTGTTAACCCGGGTCCCTGGCACTGTGAGACAGCAGTGTTAACCCGGGTCCCTGGCACTGTGAAACAGCATTGTTAACTCGGGTCCCTGGCACTGAGACAGCAGTGTTAACCCGGGTCCCTGGCACTGTGAGACAGCAGTGTTCACCCGGGTCCCTGGCACTGTGAGACAGCAGTGTTAACCCGGGTCCCTGGCACTGTGAGGCAGCAGTGTTAACCCGGGTCCCTGGCACTGTGAGGCAGCAGTGTTAACCCGGGTCCCTGGCACTGTGAGATGGCAGTGTTAACCCGGGTCCCTGGCACTGTGAGACAGCAGTGTTAACCCGGGTCCATGGCACTGTGAGACAGCAGTGTTAACCCGGGTCCATGGCACTGTAGACAGCAGTGTTAACCCGGGTCCCTGGCACTGTGAGGCAGCAGTGTTAACCCGGGTCCCAGGCACTGTGAGACAGCAGTGTTAAACCGGGTCCCTGGCACTGTGAGACAGCAGTGCTAACCCGGGTCCCTGGCACTGTGAGACAGCAGTGTTAACCCGGGTCCCTGGCACTGTGAGACAGCAGTGCTAACCTGGGTACCTGGCAGTGTGAGACAGCAGTGTTAACCCGGCATCCCATGGCACTGTGAGACAGCAGTGTTAACCCGGGTCCCTGGCACTGTGAGGCAGCAGTGTTAACCCGGGTCCCTGGCACTGTGAGACAGCAGTGTTAACCCGGGTCCCTGGCACTGTGAGACAGCAGTGCTAACCCGGGTCCCTGACACAGTGAGACAGCAGTGCTAACCCGGGTCCCTGTCACTGTGAGACAGCAGTGTTAACCCGGGTCCCTGGCACTGTGAGGCAGCAGTGCTAACCTGGGTCCCTGGCACTGTGAGGCAGCAGTGTTAACCCGGGTCCCTGGCACTGTGAGGCAGCAGTGCTAACCTGGGTCCCTGGCTCTGTGAGGCAGCAGTGTTAACCCTGGTCCCTGGCACTGTGAGGCAGCAGTGCTAACCTGGGTCCCTGGCACTGTGAGGCAGCAGTGTTAACCCGGGTCCCTGGCACTGTGAGACAGCAGTGTTAACCCGGGCCCCTGGCACTGTGAGACAGCAGTGTTAACCCGGGTCCCTAGCACTGTGGGGCAGCAGTGTTAACCCTGGTCTCTGACACTGTGAGACAGCAGTGTTAACCCGGGTCCCTGGCACTGTGAGACAGCAGTGTTAACCCGGGACCCTGGCACTGAGGGAGCAGTGTTAACCCGGGTCCCTGGCACTGTGAGACAGCAGGGCTAACCCGGGTCCCTGGCACAGTGAGACAGCAGTGTTAACCCGGGTCCCTGGCACTGTGAGACAGCAGTGTTAACCCGGGTCCCTGGCACAGTGAGACAGCAGTGTGAACCCGGGTCCCTGGCACTGTGAGGCAGCAGTGCTAACCCGGTTCCCTGGCTCTGTGAGACAGCAGTGTTAACCCTTCACCCTCGCACAGTGAGACAGCAGTGTTAACCCAGGTCCCTGGCACTGTGAGACAGCAGTGTTAACCCGGGTCCCTGGCACTGTGAGGCAGCAGTGTTCACCCGTGTCCCTGGCAGTGTGAGACAGCAGTGTTAACCGGTTCCCTGGCACTGTGAGGCAGCAGTGTTAACCCGGGTCCCTGGCACTGTGAGACAGCAGTGTTAACCCGGGTCCCTGGCACGGTGAGACAGCAGTGTTAACCCTGCTCCCTGGCACTGTGAGGCAGCAGTGTTAACCCGGGTCCCTGGCACCGTGAGGCAGCAGTGTTAACCCTACTTCCTGGCTCTGTGAGACAGCAGTGTTAGCCCGGGTGCCTGGAGCTGTGAGGCAGCAGTGTTAACCCGGGTCCATGGCACTGTGAGGCAGCAGTGTTAACCCGGGTCCCAGGCACTGTGAGTCAGCAGTGCTAACCCGGGTCCCTGACACAGTAAGACAGCAGTGCTAACCTGGGTCCCCGGCACTGTGAGACAGCAGTGTTAACCCGGGTCCCTGGCACTGTGAGACAGCAGTGTTAACCCGGGTCCCTGGCACTGTGAGGCAGCAGTGTTAACCCGGGTCCCTGGCACTGTGAGACAGCAGTGTTAACCCGGGTCCCTGGCACTGTGAGGCAGCAGTGTTAACCCGGGTTCCATGGCGCGGTGAGGCAGCAGTGTTAACCCGGGTCCCTGGCACTGTCAGACAGCAGTGTTAACCCAGGTCCCTGGCACTGTGTGACAGCAGTGTTAACCCGGGTCCCTGGCACTGTGAGACAGCAGTGTTAACCTGGGTACCTGTGTCACACTGCTGTCTCACAGTGCCAGGGACCCGGGTGAACACTGCTGTCTCACAGTGCCAAGGAACCGGTTAGCACTGCTGCCTCACAGTGCCAGGGACCCGGGTTAGCACTGCTGCCTCACAGTGCCAGGGACCCAGGTTAACACTGCAATCTCACAGTGCCAGGGACTCAGGTTAACACTGCTGTCTCACAGGGCCAGGGACCCGGGTTAACACTGCTGTCTCACAGTGCCAGGGACCCGGGTTAACACTGCTGTCTCACAGTGTCAGGGACCCGGGTTAACACTGCTGTCTCACAGTGCCAGGGACCCGGGTTAACACTGCTGCCTCACAGTGCCAGGGACCCGGATTAACACTGCTGTCTCACACTGCCAGGTACCCAGGTTAGCACTGCTGTCTCACAGTGCCAGGGACCCGGGTTAACACTGCTGTCTCACAGTGCCAGGGACCCGAGTTAACACTGCTGTCTCACAGTGTCAGGGACCAGGGTTAACACTGCTGCCTCACAGTGCCAGGGACCCGAGTTAACGCTGCTGCCTCACAGTGCCAGGGACCCGAGTTAACACTGCTGTTTCACAGTGTCAGGGACCCGGGTTAATACTTCTGCCTCACTGTGAGGCAGCAGTGTTAACCCGGGACCCTGGCACAGTGAGACAGCAGGGCTAACCTGGGACCCTGGCTCCGTGAGACAGCAGTGTTAACCCGGGTCCGTGGCACTGTGAGGCAGCAGGGCTAACCCGGGTCCCTGGCACTGTGAGGCAGCAGGGCTAACCCGGGTCCATGGCACTGTGAGACAGCAGTGTTAACCCGGGTTCGCTGGCACAGTGAGACAGCAGTGTTAACCCGGTTCCCTGGCACTGTGAGACAGCAGTGCTAACCCGGTTCCCTGGCACTGTGAGGCAGCAGTGTTAACCCGGTTCCCTGGCACTGTGAGGCAGCAGTGTTAACCCGGGTCCCTGGCACTGTGAGGCAGCAGTGTTAACCTGAGTCCCTGGCACTGTGAGGCAGCAGTGCTAATGAGTGTGCTGCCGTAAGGATGCTGCCAGGACTGCGAGGAAAGATGTGATCGGCTGCGTTTGTTCTCATTGGAACAGTGAAGGCTGAGGGGAGGTTTGTTTGAGATGTGGGAAATAGTGAGGGGCCTGGATGGAGCGGATGGGAATGGCCTGTTTACCTTCACAGACAGGTCGGTGACGAGTAGGAATGGATTTAAAGTGGTTGATGGAAGATTCGAGGGGAAGATGAGGAACAACTTTTCACCGTCTGAAAGGGTAATAGAGGTCGAAATGCTCAGCTCATTTCAAAGGTGCCTTGATCAGACCTGAAGGGCTGTAATGTGCTGGGCTACATACCAAATTCTGCAGAGTGGGATCTGGTTGAGTGGCTCGTATTCTGACCAGTACAGACATGATGGGCCAAGTGGCCTCTTCCTGTGCCGTATACCTTCCATGATTCGATTGGCCTTGGCCATCCTCAGAATGAATTCAAATCCTTTTCAGATTTTAGAAGCAGGAATCTGAACCAGAGGAATTTCCAGGCCCATATTTAATTTTGCTCGGTGTCCCCTATTCTTGCGATTGAGCTGTCTT
This sequence comes from Scyliorhinus canicula, assembly GCF_902713615.1. Lineage (NCBI taxonomy): Eukaryota > Metazoa > Chordata > Chondrichthyes > Carcharhiniformes > Scyliorhinidae > Scyliorhinus > Scyliorhinus canicula. The sequence continues at coordinate 196,185,651 of NC_052154.1, read as the reverse complement.
GGTTACGAACTGCAGAGGATCTCTCAATGAATCCATGAACTGGATGCAGCAATGAATTGTACTATTCATAATCAGAAGCTTAACTGAGGGAGGCGAGGTGGATCTGACCCTTACTATTGTCCATCAATCATTGACCAACACGCAAAGCAGTCCACGTACTGATCTCTGAGCGATGATATTTGCTGCAGTTTCCGTCTTGGGTGGTAACGGTGATTTGGGTGTATATTGTGTCCAGGATTGTGCCAGTTTTGCACATTTGCATATCCGGCGCTGAATGAAAATAATGCCACGTACCTGTGTAACTGGACCTCTTTTGGGAATGATTTTTTTTTAATGTTGCTTCAGAAATATTCCTTGATGTATTTAAGACTAGCAACTTGGTACAATTTGATTAACACGGCTGAAAATGATTTTGTCATCAGTATCTATTTATTTTAAACGACTGAATATGATTGGTAAAGCTCTACGTACCATTGATTAGCTATACTGGTATGCAGCAACCTTGGAGACACGGCAGTGCGATCCACACACCCCTCCACCACCCCCACCCCCACCCCCCCCCCCCCCCCCCCCACCCCCCGCACACGCACTCCCGTCCATCCCCAAGGACTTTGCCAGCTCCCTGCGGTGGTATAGTGTTGAGGATTAGCAAAGCTCTGGATATGAAATGAGGCAGTTCAAACAAGCCTATGAAGGTTTGAGCATGAAGTTCAAGCTGCTGTAGCTCCTCAATGCTGTCTTCCAGGATAGACCTCTGCACTACCCTGAGAGCTGAGGGGTGGAGGTAGGTAGAAGCTAGGCTTAGGGGATTGTGGAAGAGCTCCTTCTGATTCACAAGAAAATCCTCAAAACATTGAGCATTTGAACTTTCCTGAGCATTCCTCTTTAGCTCTGCTTCTTCAGCGATAAAACAAATAGAACATAGAACAATACAGCACAGAACAGGCCCTTCGGCCCACGATGTTGTGCCAAACCTTTGTCCTAGATTAATCATAGATTATCAGAATTTACAGTGCAGAAGGAGGCCATTCGGCCCATCGAATCTGCACCGGCTCTTGGAAAGAGCACCCTACCCAAGGTCAACACCTCCACCCTATCCCCATAATCCAGTAACCCACCCAACACTAAGGGAAATTTTGGACACTAAGGGCAATTTATCATGGCCAATCCACCCAACCTGCACATCTTTGGACTGTGGGAGGAAACCGGAGCACCCAGAGGAAACCCACGCACTCACGGGGAGGATGTGCAGACTCCGCACAGACAGTGACTCAAGCCGGAATCGAACCTGGGACCCTGGAGCTGTGAAGCAATTGTGCTATCCACAATGCTACCGTGCTGCCCTTAAGAACAAATTAATCTGCACTCCATTATTCTACCGTAATCCATGTACCTATCCAATAGCCGCTTGAAGGTCCCTAATGTTTCCGACTCAACTACTTCCACAGGCAGTGCATTCCATGCCCCCACTACTCTCTGGGTAAAGAACCTTAAATTTATGTCCTCTTGTAATGGTTTGTTACACCCGGGGAAAAAGTCTCTGACTGTCTACTTTATCTATTCCCCTGATCATCTTATAAACCTCTATCAAGTCGCCCCTCATCCTTCTCCGTTCTAATGAGAAAAGGCCTAGCACCCTCAACCCTTCCTTGGAAGACCTATTCTCCATTCCAGGCAACATCCTGGTAAATCTCCTTTGCACCTTTTCCAAAGCTTCCACATCCTTCCTAAAATGAGGCGACCAGAACTGCACACAGTACTCCAAAAGTGGCCTGACCAAGGTTTTGTACAGCTGCATCATCACCTCACGGCTCTTAAATGCAATCCCTCTGCTAATGAATGCTAGCACGCAATAGGCCTTCTTCACAGCTCTATCCAATTGAGTGGCAACTTTCAAAGATCTATGAACATAGACCTCAAGATCTCTCTGCTCCTCCATATTGCCAAGAACCCTACCGTTAACCCTGTATTCATATTTGTCCTTCCAAAATGGACAACCTCACACTTTTCAGGGTTAAATTCCATCTGCCACTTCTCAGCCCAGCTCTGCATCCTATCTATGTCTCTTTGCAGCCGACAACAGCCCTCCTCACTATCCACAACTTCGCCAATCTTCGTATCGTCTGCAAATTTACTGACCCACCCTTCAACTCCCTCATCCAAGTCATTAATGAAAATCACAAACAGAAGAGGACCCAGAACTCATCCCTGCAGTGCGCCACTGATAACTGGGCTCCAGGCTGAATATTTGCCTGTAAGGCAAGACCTACCCCTCACAAATCCGTGCTGACTATCCCTAATCAAGCAGTGTCTTTCCAGATGCTTAGAAATCCTATCCCTCAGTACCCTTTCCATTACTTTGCCTACCACCGAAGTAAGACTAACTGGCCTGTAATTCCCAGGGTTATCCCTATTCCCTTTTTTGAACAGGGGCACGATATTCGCAACTCTCGAATCCCCTGGTACCACCCCTGTTGTCAGTGAGGACGAAAAGATAATTGCCAACGGCTCTGCAATTTCATCTCTTGCTTCCCATAGAATCCTTGGATATATCCCGTCAGGCCTGGGGGATTTGTCTATCCTCAAGTTTTTCAAAATGCCCAACACATCTTCCTTCCTAACAAGTATCTCCTCGAGCTTACCAGTCTGTTTCACACTGTCCTCTCCAACAATATGGCCCCTCTCATTTATAATTACTGAAGAAAAATACTTGTTCAAGACCTCTCCTATCTCTTCAGCCTCAATACACAATCTCCCGCTACTGTCCTTGATCGGACCTACCCTCGCTCTAGTCATTCTCATATTTCTCACATATGTGTAAAAGGCCTTGGGGTTTTCCTTGATCCTACCCACCAAAGATTTTTCATGCCCTCTCTTAGCTCTCCTAATCCCTTTCTTCAGTTCCCTCCTGGCTATCTTGTATCCCTCCAGCGCCCTGTCTGAACCTTGTTTCCTCAGCCTTACATAAGTGTCCTTCTTCCTCTTAACAAGACATTCAACCTCTCTTGTCAACCATGGTTCCCTCACTCGACCATCTCTTCCCTGCCTGACAGGGACATACATATCAAGGACACGTAGTACCTGTTCCTTGAACAAGTTCCACATTTCACTTGTGTCCTTCCCTGACAGCCTATGTTCCCAACTTATGCACTTCAATTCTTGTCTGACAGCATTGTATTTACCCTTCCCCCAATTATAAACCTTGCCCTGTTGCACGCACCTATCCCTCTCCATTACTAAAGTGAAAGTCACAGAATTGTGGTCACTATTTCCAAAATGCTCCCCCACTAACAAATCTATCACATGCCCTGGTTCATACTGTGTTACAAATGGAGATTTATTAGTTAGCTGTTAGCACTTTTTTAAACGGTCATTTTTATTAATTACTTTTTTTTTAAATTAGCAATTTATTGCTTTGATATTGTTTTTTATTTTTTAGGTTTTCTTTGTACCTATATTTTTTTAATTCATATTTAATGTTGTGTCAAACTAGATCTCAGGCAGCTGCTGCTGGGTTTCTTGTTGAAGGGGAATTGGGAGGCTCACGTCTGCTTACTTTCTGGAGGACCAGCAAAAGGAGTTATTTTTGCTCCATTTGAGGCAGGAAGTGTTGGAAATGCTCGGCACGTCTGTCAGCGTCTGTGCCGAAACCGTTCATCACAACGAATGCAATCAATGAGTGTACCTGATGAAATAACTTGGTTTCTGACAGCCCCGTGGTAGGGATTGCCCCTTCTGTGTTTGGGGAGGATGATATCTGGGAGGGGGGGTGGCAAAGAGTGCTCCTGAGACTATGGTGGTTGTTGGGATGGGGGAGGGGGGGGTCCTAACGTGCACGTGGCCGGGGGCGGTTCAGCACCCGTGCTGATCGCAGCATCTTTTAATCAAAGCGCCCCATTCTCTGTGGAACCCGCCTCGCCTCCTCCATCAGGCCCATCCCACTAGACTGCTGGCGTTAACCCCACCCACTGATTTTGTTTTCTCAGAAAGGTTAAAGATCTGGAGTGAAAACTGGTCTGTACAGCTGCAGAGCCCGACACTTTGAAAAGAAACGGGTAAAATTCCGCCCCATTTCCAATGGCTGATGGATCAATAATTAGATGACCCAGATTTAAATTGGCTAAAGAACCAGAGGTGACATGAGGAAAAATTGGTTCCTGTGGTCAGGATTTGGAATGCACTCCCTCCCTACCTACTCTTGTGGTGGCGACAGACTCAAATTAGCGTCCAAAAAGAAAATTGGAGAAAGCAATCATGGGGAAGAGTGGGTTGGGGGCAGGGTTGGTGAGAGTGGCAGGATTTAACTTCCAAACTGGCACAGACTTGATGGGCCGAATGTCATTCTCCTGTGCAGCACAATGCTAATTTCTAGGGAGCCAAAGTGCATCACAAAGGGGCTGGGTGGAGGTTGTCGAGAGTTAAAGGTGGGGCGGGAGTGGGGAGGGGGGAACGGGCAGAAATAAAGGGCCTGGACACAGAGGCACCAAGGCCCATGGCTTCACACCCTGCCCCTGATTGTGTGTCACGCCAGCGATGACTTGCACTGAAGCAAGGCTCTGGGCCAATGTGTATTTGCTTTATTAGGTTGGGCCTCACTTTAGCAATCTGTTTGGCCTGAGCTGAGGCAATGTTACTCTTTCAAATGATGCAGTAATATTGGCATCAACTGACCGGGAAACTATTTTTGCTTGCACTGTAAATAGTGCAATCTTAAAGAGGGTGCAGAAACAGAGGGAGCGGAACATATAATCATCGCTGCAACTGACAGGCCAGGTTAACAATGCTTTTAAATAAACTATATGTGACCCTTGAGGGAAGCATAAAACATTGGTTATGGACCAGCCTGGCACTCGGGCACTCTTGTCCTGGCACCCTGGCAGTGCTCGTCAGCTTGGCATTGTCACCTGGGCCAGTTGGGCAGTGCCCACATTACAAGGGAGGGCCAGGAAGTCACCTTGCACTTACCCTGACCACCCTGGGGTCTCCTGTGGCCTGGGAGATCCCCTGGGTGCCATTCCGCCAGGTCCACGTTTGTGTGGCAGACACATCGCAAGTAGTTTTCTGAGCTACTTCTGCGGGCGGCGTTTAATCCCACCCCTTTTAGCCAGAGCTCCGACTCTGACGTCTCGCGGGTCTCCGATGTCTCGCTGTTGTGAGGTCCGCGGCTGGCCCCTCCCGGGATTCTCCCGCCGGGTTGTGATCTCGCTTGAGAATCACGCCCACGGCCATCAAGAAGGCACATGGGATACTATTCTTTATTAGCAGAAGCATAGAGTATAAGAGCAGGGAGCTTCTGATGGAGCTGTATGAAACGCTGGTTAGGCCCCAGCTGGAGTACTGTGTGCAGTTCTGGTCTTTCCAGGAAGGAAGTGATTGTACTGGAGAGGGTGCAGAGGAGATTCACCAGGATGTTGCCTGGCCTGGAGCGTTTCAGCTATGAAGAGAGACTCGTTTTCCTTGGAGCAGAGAAGGCTTAAAGGGACATGATTGTGGTGTACAAAATGATGTGGGGCATAGGGAGGGTGGATAGGAAGGAACTTAGTGGAGGGATCAATAACCAGGCGGCATCAATTTAAGGTGAGGGACAGGAGGTTTGGAGGGGATGCGAGGGGAAAACCTTTTCACCCAGAGGGTGGTGGGAGCCTGGAACTCGCTGCCTGAAAGGGGGGTGGAGGCAGAGACCCTCATAACATTGAAGAAGCATTGAGATGTGCAGTTGAAATGTCAAAGCAAACAAGGCAACGGACCAATGGAAAATGGAATTAGAGTAGATAAGTGATTGACGGCTGGCACGGACAGGATGGACTGCTTTTCGGGTTGTTAAAAACTCTTATTCTTGACCAAGGTTGTGGGACTGAATTGGATTTGACAGTGTAAATAGGGAGAAGGGTTGGGAAACAGCTGAGACAGACTTAGGGTTTTTTTTATTCTTCCGTAGGATGTTGCCATCGCTGGCTTGTCACCTGTCCCCATTTGCCCCTGAACTAAGTGACTTGCTGCACAATTTCAGAGGGCAGTTAGGAGTTAACCACACTGCTGTGGGTCTGGAGTCACGTGTAGGCCAGACCGGGTAAGGGCGGCAGATTTCCTTCCTTATTGAACCAGGTGGGTTTTTACGACAATCGCCAATGGTTTCATGGTCACAGTTACTGAAACCAGTTTTTCAATTCCAGATTATTAATGGAATTTAAATTCCACCAGCTGCCGTGATGGAATTTATAATAATTTTTTTAAATTTAAGAATGCCCAATTATTTATTTTTCCAAGTAAGGGGCAATTTAGCATGACCAATCCACCTACCCTGCACATCTTTGGGTTGTGTGTGGGGGAGGGGGGGGGGGGGGGGGGAGAGACCTATGCAGACACGGGGTGAATGTGCAAACTCCACACGGACAGTGACCCGGACTGGATCAAACCTGGGTCCTTGACTCCATGCGGCAACAGTGTTAACCACTGCACCACTGTGCTGCCTGCTGGAATTTATTATAATCTTTATTAGTTGAAGTTACTGTAAAAATACCCGAGTCGCCACATTCTGGCTCCTATTCAGGTACACAGAGGGAGAATTCAGAATGTCCAATTCACCTAACAGTAAGAGGAAACCGGAGCACCCGGAGGAAACCCACGCAGACTCGGGGAGAACATGCAGACTCCGCAGACAATGACCCCAGCCGGGAATCGAACCTGGGTCACTCGTGCAGTCATGTTACTGTGTTGCCACCACCCATCCCTGTTAAAAGAAACAATAGGAGGAGGCTTCTGTTTTACACACAGTGAATTATAATGACTTGGAAAGCACTGTCTGAAATGATGAAGGAAGCATATTAAAAAATAACTTACAAAGGGCTTTGGATTATACTTGAAGGGATCAAATTTGCAGAGCCAGAATTTTGTAGGTTTGGGGGGGGGGGGGGGGTGGAGTTGGAGGTATGCTGGAGGGAACGCTGCACTGTTCGATGCACTGTCTTTCAGATGAAACATTAAATCGAGGTCTGCTCTCGCTCGGGCGAGAGTAAAATTCCCACACCACTATTTCAGAGAGTGAAGGAGCTCTCCCCAGTGTCCCGGCTAATATTTACATACAATCAACATCACTGAAACAGCTTATCCAGTCATCATCAGATTGCCTTTGTTGGGAACCTGTGCAAATTAGCTGTCATTTCTTACTTTACAACAGTGACTACACTTCAGAAAGACCTTCGTTGGCTGTAAAGTGATTTGTGCAATGCCAAGGTCATGAAAGGAACTATACATAGATGCAAGTCTTTTCTCAAAACGAGAATCTGAGGTGAAGGCCTATTATACCGATGAATATAAAGTTTGAATAGTGGTTGAGAAAGTACTTCAACAGAAAGCACCGTGGAAATGTTCAACTTAAAACAGGGAGAGGCCAAGGAAGAGGTAAATTCTACTCATTAACCAGATTTCAGTGTTAACCTACATTCTACATAGAATTGCTGCATCTGGAACAAACTTCGCAAAATCAACGTGTCATCTTCCTCAAGATAAATGGTACCAAAGAAGAAGAAGCTTAGATTATGGCATTTCAGCAATGGATCAATAGACTTTTAAGACCAGAAATAGTCTTGCATCCTGGGTTATACAATGAAAGTTTGGATGTTCTTTGGCTCAGTAGTTCAAGGATATGAATTCAGTGATTCCAATATTCTAGTGTGCCAGCAGATATAAAAATGCAAAGCCCTTGGAAACTACAGCAACAGCAGCCACCATCACAGAATCGTACAACCATCATCAATCACTCTGCACATGCAGATGTAACCGCCTTGACAGATGGTAAAGGAATTATTAAAAGATCACAACTTCCCAGCTCTAATGTCAATTGACAGCAGGGCTGGCAAAGGTTTTGACTAAAAGTAGAGGCAGATTGTACCAATATTAGCACTAACAGAATAAGACTCATCCTACCTCTGGAGTCCACACATTAGCACAAAGCACTCAGTCTAGCTGCACGAATCTGTAGCAGAGATTGGCTTCCAATCACGTAGCAATTTCCTTCTTTCTGATGAATGTTTCCATTAAGTCCGTGAAATTAAAAAGGTTTAGTGGCCTCGAATCTAATTTTGAAAATGAGACTTTTATCTATAAATTTAAAATTTTAGATGTGTCTGGAATGATACTTGAGCCCAGCGAGAGAATGCAAAGGAAACGGGGCTTTATGGTAAAATAAACAATTGGAAATTTAAATTTAAAGTGCTTGGAGTGGAAATAATAATAATAATCCAAGCAGTAATAATGACTTATATTCATACCGTGCCTTTAATGTAGGAAAGCCAGCATTCACTGCCCAACCTGAATTGCCCTTCAACTTTCAGAGGGCATTGAAGAGTCAACCACATCGCTGTGGGTCTGGAGTCACATATAGGCCAGACCGGGTAAGGACGGCAGATTTCCTTAAGAGCATTAGTGAACCAGATGGTGTTTTTATGACAATCAACAATGGTTTCATGATCAACATTAGACTTTAGTTCCAGATTATTTTATTTTTAAAAATAAATTTAAGAGTACCCAATTAATTTTTTCCAATTAAAGGACTAGCGGGTCAAATCCACCTACCCTGCACATCTTTGGGTTGTGGGGGTGAAACCCACGCAGACACGGGGAGAATGTGCAAAACTCCACACGGACTGTGACCCAGAGCCAGGATCGAACCTGGGACCTTGGTGCCGTGAGGCAGCAGCGCTAACCCACTGCCCCACCGTGTTTCCCTAGTTCCAAATTTTTATTGAATTCAAATTTCACCAACTTCCATGGTGGGATTCAAACCCCAAGTCCCCAGAGAATTATCCTGGGTCTCTGGAGTGGTAGTCCTGTGACAATCAATGCCCACTAAAAGGCCTCATCCGTGCTCTACGGGTATGAGCCTGGAGGTGGGTAAGGGACTTGCCAAACAGAGAGCACAACAAATTATTGACCGGGGAGGTGGGGAAGGTCAACGGCAATTAGGTACCCAACATTTGAAGGTGGCAAATGGGATGGGGGGGCAGGGGCATATGCTTAGAGCCCCCCCTCCCTTGCTACTGACCCACTCTCCCAAAGTCCTCACCCTGCAACCCTCTTCCCAGCATCAACCGTTTGTACTACAGAGCCAAAGACTCAGGTTGGTGTAGTACCAACCAATGCCACCAACATCCCAGTGGCACTGCTAAGTACAAAAGAGTTGCCGGCCTCATATCAAAGAACAAAGAAAAATTACAGCACAGGAACAGGCCCTTCGGCCCTCCCAGCCTGCGCCAATCTAGATCCTTTATCTAATCCTATCGCTTCCACAAGATCCCGCCCATTAGGATCGATGACCAAAAGCTCAATCGAACAGGAGTATCTTCAGAAATTGAAAGGTGGTCGGGTTAAGGGACGAAAGTCCAGAGTTTAGAACTCGATTCTAATTTAGAAATAGTGACAATCATTGTCTAAGGTTTGTGTTTTCTCTACCAAGCAGTAACTCAAAAAATCCTCCGAATACTAAAGATTACTGAAAGGCAGGATTTCGGAGAAAGAGGTTTCCTACTTTAGATCAGTCCGAGTGAGCAGAGACCTTTTTTTCAGTTTTTAATCTGGCCACTGCTCAGTTTTCCAGGAGAGGGTGGAGGAATCCGAATTCAGCTGAAATCTTCAATAACGTGTCGATGAGAGCTACAATGGTGCCATTAAGCACCAGATTCAACACAGGTTTGCAAACAGTGACACTGCCAGAGTACCACAAGCAAATGAGTCATCACAGAATGCTTTTCAACTGAGACATTCCTCAAACATGTTTTTAGTATGTGCCTTCTCCGAACCCAAGGGATATGGGATACTGCAGGAAAATGGCATTGAGGAAGAAGGTCAGTCATAATCAAGTTGGAGCGGATTAGACTGAATCGCCTACACCTAGAATATATTTCCTCTATTCTCCGTTTCAATGCTTCCTGGTAAAAATAAATAGACAGTTTGGTCTCTCAGCTTTGAACTTGAGGCATGAACAGTAGGATTATAACGTTTCTGAATTACTACAATGACATCCAGTTCTGGGAGAGCAGAAATGTTTACTAACTATATATAAAGGGAAGACCAAAGTATTAGGAAAACAAAGGTAGTTTTAAGGGATTTATACTGGCAAACATTAGAAAGAAGGTATAGTTTTAAGTGGGTTTAATTTAATGTTTCTGTGCATGGAAGGGTAAAACCTATAGTAGATTTGTGTTAGACAAAAGTATGTGTGAGGGTTGTTTTTTAAAAATAAATTTAGAGTATCCAATTAATTTTTTCCAATTAAGGGGCAATTTAGCGTGGCCAATCCACCTACCCTGCACATCTTTGGGCTGTGGGGGCGAAACCCATGCAAACACGGGGAGAATGTGCAAACTCCACACGGACAGTGACCCAGAGCCGGGATCGAACCGGAGACCTTGGCGCCGTGAGGCAGCAGTGCTAACCACTGTGCCACCGCGCTGCCCCCATGTGAGGGTTGGTTAAGTTCCAACTGCGTCTCTATTGTGCTTAGAGAACTATGGTGTGAAGAATAAATAAAAGGCAAGCATGTGGTTGTTGCTTAACAACTGGGACCATGTCAGGTCAAGAAGCTTTTAAGTTTTAGCTGAATTTGTGGGCAGTTGAAATCGGTAGTGAGAGAAGGTATCTCTCACAGCTCTGCTAGAAACAGTTGGTTTGGAAGGTTGAGGGAACATGCTTCTCAGAGTTCCTAAGAGTAAAGCCATACTATAGAGTAATGGTTAAGAAAACAAGTGCAGAGATCTGAACGGCAGCTAGTTAAGGGAACTAAAATGCAGAGAAGTGTCCAAGAAGTCTGAAGTTAAGTGAACAAAGACCTAGGTATTGTTCAGAACAATTCAAAGAAGAGTAAACTAAGTGTTCTGTGTTAAAAAGACAATTGTGGCAAACAGATTTAAAGTGGGACAATAGCCTTCAAAAGTAAAAGTGTTTGCTACCATTTTAACACAGTCTGGGAATCAAGTGTTAAAGCAATTGTAAGCAGCTTGCACAGCAATCAAGGCAAAGAAATCCTAAAGGGGTTGGTGTAAAATCCTGGACTGGATTTATTGTACAAAGTGGAGCGGTAGCTTTGTTTAAAATGTCATTTGGAAAACCTGGTCTGGATTTCTGAATGCAGACCACCATGAAAAAGCATTGAGAGAGACATTTTTAAAGTGCATTTTTGGGAGTGGAGTTTGGAAACTCTCACATGACAATCATCTGGGGATGGGGGCATATTCTGAGAAAATATCCACAAAAATTCACTTGAGATTCAGAGTGAAGAGTGTATTTGTCCACATCATCTTGTGTGCTTAAAAGAGACTGTGTTAATGAAGCCATTGTAAATGAAGATGTACTTTATAATCCGTGTTAATCCTAAATCCAAATTTTTCATGTTTAATAAATGCTTTTTTCCTTGTTAAAACTAACCAGCAGTCCTGTGACTCTGTTCCTTAGTGTTTTATTTTTAAAGACAGTAAGAAGTCTTACAATACCAGGTTAAAGTCCAACATGTTTGTTTCAAACACGAACTTTCGGAGCACTGCTCCTTCCTCAGGTGAATGGAGAGAAATGTTCCAGAACATTATAAACAAAGTCAAAGATGCAAGTCGATACTTTGAATGCGAGCCGTTGCAGATCATTAAGTTGTTACAGATCCAGAGAGAGGGGTAACCCCAGGTTAAAGAGGTGTGAATTGTCTCAAACCAGGACAGTTGCGAGGATTTTGCAAGCCCAGGCCAGATGGTGGGGGGTGAATGTAATGCGACAAGAATCCCAGGTCCCGGTTGAGTCCGTACTCATGTGTGCGGAACTTGGCTCAAGGTTTCTGCTCGGCAATTGGTTCTGTAAAGACTTAATTCCCTGCAAATACTCACATTCAAAGTATCGTCTTGCATCTTTGACTTTGTCTATATATATGTTTCTTCATTCACCTGAGGAAGGAGTGATTTGAAACAAACCTGTTGGACTGTAACCTGGTGTTGTAAGACTTCTTACTGTGCTCACTCCAGTCCAACGCCAGCAGCTCCACATCATTATTTTGAGCCAGGGTTCCATTCTGGGATCTTCCCATCCAGATATAACATTAACTGGGAAAAGCCACTATTGCCATTCCCGAGTTACCAGCTCCATTTCTCTTCCGGTCAATCTGGAGGCTGAGCCAGACTGTTCACAACACTGGTCTCATGTTTCATCCAGATATGAGCTCCCATCCACATATCCAAGTCTACTTAATTGCCACGACTGTAACATCAGCAGATTTACGCGCGGGAGCTGAATTGTTGCACCAGCACCTAAAAGGGTGGTGAGTGCCTGGAGCTTGCTGCCAGGGGAGGTTGTGGAAGCAGATGCCTTTACATTAACGGCGTTCAAAAGGCATCTCGACAAATACATGTGTAAGATGGGTATTGAGGGATACAGGCTTGGAGGGCCGAAGGGCATGTTTTTGTGCTGTATTATTCTTTGTTCTGCACACAAAAACAAGCACAAGAGCACAGTGGATTAGTTAAATTAAAGTCAGGTTGATGAAAGCTAATAAATATTCTGCTTTGGGGCTTAACTGGCATCAGGCAAATTCCGGTATAATTAATTCAAAATGAAGGTCGCTCACAAATCAGCAATAAGGCAGATCTAGAGGGTAATGCAATAAAACCAGTTTAATGCTTGATTAACAAAGTACTGAAAAACGCAACTTTTATTATCAAAACCCAAACCCATTCATGATTCAGCAAATATAGTTTCAAGCAGAATATTGAGAGTATTGGAGGGAAAAATAACTAAAACAGAAACGCATTAATTGATTTTATCATTAGTAGGTGGCCAAAGTATCAGTGTTTCCAACTAACCATATGGCGGAGACTAAAGGATTAGACTGGGTAATGAACTACAACCAGTTCCATTTCAGTTAAAAGTTTAACTTGGTCAACAAGAAGTGATTGGTCTTATTTTGTAGGAAGCACCCACCCGTAAGAGTTAATCAGCCTTCCCACACACAATTGTCACATTGGTTCAAACTGCCAGGGGTTCTCTTCAATAAGAAAGTGCATTTTAATTTACATATGAAAGCACACCAACACACTCCTTTTCCATGGGGCATGTCAAATATCAACTTGAAGCTCTTTTCCCCGGTGCTTCTCGAGATTGGATATTATGCAATGTATAATTGCAACTCACAAGAGAGAAAGAAAACTTTATTCCCGGTACGGAACACAATTCATGCTGTATTAAACTGGAATTGCGCCGTTCTGTTTGAACCAGTAGTCGTGAGGATTTCACTGTCTCACTTCCACGTAGTTGGCTGGAAAGAGGCCATATCTGCCCCGGCACTCCCCTCGCCACCATCCTTCGTCAATCATTTCGATGTTGGTAATGGTGTCATCAGGATCAAATGAAATTTCGTCATCGCCACCTGAAAAATGTTTTTGCACAAAAGCAGTCCTTCCAGTTATACATAGTTTACAACACAGAAACAGGCCATCAGCTCAAATTCACAACCTCATCCCCATACTTCACCTTTCTCAACCACTGTTTTATACCTGGCCTCCCCTTTAAAGCATTTAAGCCATTCGCCTCAACCAATCTATATGTTAGCACTTTCTCCTCAATTCCTATTGGATTCATTTTTTAAACAACTGTCCAATATTTATCTTCCCTACATTTGGATTTCGTCAATAGTGGAAACATCTTTTCTATATCTACCCTATCAAATCCCTTCCTCCCTCAGCCTTCTCGTTTCCTGGTAAGAAGTCTTACAACACCAGGTTAAAGTCCAACAGGTTTGATTCAAACACGAGCTTTCGGAGCACGGCTCCTTCTTCAGGTGAATGGCGAGGTATGGCGAGCATACCTCGCCATTCACCTGAGGAAGGAGCTGCGCTCCGAAAGCTCGTGTTTGAATCAAACCTGTTGGACTTTAACCTGGTGTTGTAAGACTTCTTACTATGCTCACCCCAATCCAACGCCGGCATCTCCACTTCTCGTTTCTTGAGAGAATAAAAATGTCCAAGTCTATGCAGATTGCTTTAACCTCGCTGTTCTGGGATTATTTTCTGCTCCTTCTCCACTGTGTCCTTTCCCCCTCTCTGGAGGCCAGAACTATACGCAGTACATTAGGATTGCTTTAAAGAATGGCTCCAGTAACCACAATTTGGACTTCATTGAGGGAAGCTACTGAAGGCCAACGCCAAAGTTTACAGTAACCCTTCACTTACAGTAAGAAGTCTTACAACACCAGGTTAAAGTCCAACAGGTTTGATTCAAACACGAGCTTTCGGAGCGCCGCTCCGAAAGCTCGTGTTTGAATCAAACCTGTTGGACTTTAACCTGGTGTTGTAAGACTTCTTACTGTGCTCACCCCAGTCCAACGCCGGCATTTCCACACCTTCACTTACCAGCCTGGTAGTCATACAAAGCCACCGCTGTGATTCCATATTCATTCCCATATTCTGCATAAGTGGGTTCATCTGGAAAGGAAGGCGCAGGGCTAAATGGCAAGCGGTTTCAGTAAAAAAAAACTGTTCAAACATTTTTGAAATAAAGACCTCCTACTAAACAGATTCTCCTTTCTGTTAAAACAGAAAGCATTTAAATGGATCATCGTTTACAATTTTAACCATTGCCTTCCAAGTGGCTGGCCACAAAATAGCAATATATGTTCAGCTGCATTTTAGCCATTACCTCTTTGGTAATCTTGACTTTCTTCCGGCATCTGGTAAACCGCTTCTTGTTCATACTTTGCTTCCTGATAGTGTACCTCATCCGTGCCGTAGCTGGGCTCTGCTTCATAGATACCTGAATATTGGCTCTCTTGGTGATTTTCCACTTCAAGCACTGGTGGCTCCTACAAAATTGGGAATATTTGAAACTTCCTTCAACCAGTATCCCACATTCAATCCTTCCTATTGCTTTCACTACACAATTGCTTTTCATGGTTATAGATAATCACCCATCCAATCAGGAGATCTTCGACCCTTCCCTGTTACCCTGAAGTCTGAGGATTCATCAGCTGAACACTGCCGCTAATAACCAGGCAGAAATGTCAGAGTATCAACAAACGCGTGTATTTCAATTTTGTCTTTTAATTGTAAAAGTATTGGAGAATTTAGGGGAGAAAAAAAGCTGTTCTGACAGGGGAGGAAGCCAGGGGTTAAGAAAGTGTCTAGGAATAGGTCTACCAGAGTTAGCAACCCCTAATCTGCTCCAGTATTTATTCTTTGATTGAAGCACACCCTCCATACCAAATGAGTGTAGTCACACTTGGTAAGTCTCAAAGGAAAACAGGGTCAGAACAGTTAGACAAGAACATACAAAATTGCCCATTTTGTCATTGTTCAGGGACTAGGTCTAGAGAAAGCCTTTACAATCTATCGCTCAAATGGCCTTCCGAATATGGTGGACTACTTTCATCCATTTAACTTGAGCCCATTCCCTTGCAGATGCCAATTCAATCTTGAATATACTCAATAACTCAGCACCCATAGTTCTCTGGGGTAAAGAATTTCAAAGATTCTTAATCCTCTGAGTTAAGAAATTTCTTACCTCAACACCTAATGATGATAGACAAAAATAGGTTGGCAGGCTGTTATCTGAATGGCCATAAATTAGGAGAGAGGAATGAGCAATGAGATTTTGGTGTCCTCGTATACCAGTCACTGAAGGTAAGCATGCTGGTACAGCAGGCGGTACAGAAGGGGAATGGAATATTGGCCTTCATACCGGTTGGCAGACAGGAAAGAAGAGTAGGAATTAATGGGTCTTTTTCAAATTGGCATTGACTAGTGGGGTACCGCAGGGATCGGTGCTGGGACCCCAGCTAGTCACAATATACATTAATGATTTAGATGGGGCAACAAAATGTAATATCTCCAAATTTGGAGATGACACCAAGTTGGGTGGGAGGGTGAGCTGTGAGGAGGATGCAGAGATCCTTCAGTGTGATTTGGACAAGTATGAGGAGAGATTGAGTTTGTTAGGGCTGTATTCACTGGGGTTCAGAAGAATGAGAAACCTGTAAAATTCTATCAGGACTGGACAGGATAGACGCAAGAAGGATGTTCCCTATGGTGGGTGTTTCGAGAACCAGGGCTCACAATCTGAGGATACGGGGTAGACCATTTAGGACAGAGACGAGGAGAAATTTCTTCACCCAGAGAGTGGTCGGCCTGTGGAATTCGATACCACAGGAAGTAGTTGAGGCCAAAACATTGCATGTTTTCAAGAAGCAGTTAGATATAGCACTTGGGGCAAAGGGGATCAAAGGATATTGGGGGGGTGGGGGGGTGAAGGTGGGATTAGGCTATTGAGTTGGATGATCAGCCATGATCATAATGAATGGCACAGCAGGCTTGAAGGGCTGAATGGACTCCTCCTGCTCCTATTTTCTATGTTTCTATGTAATGGTTGACCCCTTATCCCAAGATTAGGATCCTAAATCTCCGCATTTACCCTGCCAAACCTCTCTGGCACAGAAATGGCTGCTAAAGGAAGATGCCATCCTGCGCTGAAGCATGGTCAATCCTTATTGGTTGGCAAAAGACCACTGGAATGAATAAGTCCCAGTAGAGTGGTCACGTTCTAAGGGTGCACTGGGAACCAAAAAAGACGTCAGCAGCCATTAGACTTCTGAAGTGACCTTTGACTGGGGTCGATTAACTTTTTTGTAAAAGAGCCGTTAGATCAGAGTAATGTCAACGCGTCAGAAGGCAGAAAGTAAGAAACGTCTTTTGGGTGGCGCAGCATAATGGCCCGTTCGCGATATTCGCCTCTGCTTGAGTTGCCGCTGGTTTCCTCACGATTGGACTTTGGATATTAGGTCCCACGAAAGGAACAAAATGCACCCAAACCCTGTGCTGGACAGGTCTGGTCACTTCACAGAATCATAGAATCGCTACAGTGCAGAAGGAGGCCATTCAGCCATCGGGTCTGCACTGACACTAAGCGAGCACTCTACCAAGGCCCATACCCCCCCGCCCTAACCCCGTAACCCCACACATTGATCATGGCCAAACCACCTAACCTGCACATCTTTGGACTATGGGAGGAAACCAGAGTAAACCCACGCATACACGGGTAGAACGTGCAACTCCACGCAGACTTTATAATACCTGCCAATCTAATCATACATTGGCTGGATATGCAAATTTAAAAACTTAGTGCATCCATTGTGCTCGAAATCTTATGGTCCTCCAATAATATGGGTTACCCAACCCACGAGAGGATCTGAAGTACAGCGTAGACTCAGTGCAAACTGCTTTATTTTATAACAGTGGGCCAGACTTTGTGATCTTCATTCACAAGAATCATGGCAATGAGGAACAGTGTTTAAACTGTCTAGTGTGCTCCATTTAAAACCCTTAGATCTGGCCCATCGAGGTACTGCTGGAGTCCCCTGTTAATTACTTCTATTGGCAGCTCTAATCTGACAATTTAAATTGTTAACCATCTCTACCGCCTCAGGAAACTGCTGCTCCCAATCACAAAGAGAGGTTCTGCACTTCCTGAACCACTATATTCTATTCTACAATTAATCACAATGAAGGAAAGCAAACTACGGCAAAGAGTGTTTGATACATAGATACATAGAAGATCGGAGCAGGAGGAGGCCTTTTGGCCCTTCGAGCCTGCTCTGCCATTTATCACGATCATGGCTGATCATCCAACTCGATAGCCTACGCCTGCTTTCTCCCCATAATCTTTGATTCCATTCGTCCCAAGTGTTATATCTAGCCACCTCTTGAATATATTCAATGTTTTAGCATCAACTACTTTGAGAGCAGAAACCTCTAGAGTCATCAAGAGAGGGCAAGCGAGAAAGAGAGCGAGAGAAAAATGAAACTTCAAGCCAGCTAGCCTATCAGTTGTTGGGAAAATACTGAAATCTGTTGTCAAAGAAACCTTAACAAAGCACTTGAAAAGCATGATTAGTACAAGTCAATTTGGTTTTATGAAAGACAAATTCTATTTGACAAATTTGTTAGAGCTTTTGAGGGCGTAACTAGTGGGGAAGATAAAAGGGATCCAGTAGATGAAATGAAATGAAAATCGCTTATTGTCACGAGTAGGCTTCAATGAAGTTACTGTGAAAAGCCCCTAGTCGCCACATTCCGGCGCCTGTTCGGGGAGGCTGGTACGGGAATGTAGCATCATTGGATTTCCAAAAGGCATTGTGGGCAGCACTGTAGCATAGTGGTTAGCACAGCTGCTTCAGAGCTCCAGGGCCCCGGGTTCGATTCTCGGCTTGGGTCACTGTCTGTGTGGACTCTGCACATTATCCCCGCGTCTGCGTGAGTTTCCTCCGGGTGCTCCAGTTTCCTTCCACAGTCCAAAGATGTGCGGGTTAGGTGGATTGGCCATGATAAATTGCCCTTAGTGTCCAAAAAGGTTAGGTTGGGTTGCAGGGATAAAGGGGATAGGGTGGAGGCGTGGGGCTAAGCAGGGTGCTCTTTCCAAGGGCCGGTGCAGACTCGATGGGCTGAATGGCCTCCTTCTGCACTGTAAATTCCATGACTCTATGATTCAACAAGGGGGCATACAAAACGGTGAAGAGGCAAGATAAGGGCTGATGGAGTGGAGGGTAATATATTAGTATGGATAAAGGATTAGTTAACAGGCAGGAAACAGAGAGTGGGCATTATCAGGGCTTTTCAAGTTGGCAGGAAGTGAACTCTGGAGTGCAGCAAGTGTCAGGGCCTCAGCTATTTGCAATTTATATTCATCACTGAGATGAAGAGATAGAGAGCAATGCATGAAAGTTTGCCAATGATACCAAGTGATGTGGAAAGTAAGCTGTGGGGAGGACACATTAAGGCTGCACAAAGAGATAAAGGCAGGTTAAGTGAGTGGGAAACAAGTTGACAAATGGAGTATGGTGTGGGAAAATGTGAAGTTATTCACTTTGGTCACAAGAAGAGAAAAGCAGAATATATTTGAAATGTGTGTAACTTGGGTATTCTCATGTAAGAAACACAAAGTTAGCATCCGGGTGCAGTAATAATTAGAAAGGCAAATGACATGTTGGCCCTTATTGCAAGGGGATTGGAGTACACAAATAAAGGAGTCTTGCTCCAACCTGCCACATGTTTTTTTGGAGGCCACATCTGGAATACCATATCGAATTTTGACCCCCACACATTAGAAAGGCTTTACTTGTGTTGGAGGAAGGACAGCAAAGTTTCAATAAATTCCTCTTGTGGATCGGGGGGTTGTCCCTTCTTCTTAAGGGCAGCACGGCAGCATTGTGGATAGCACAATTGCTTCACAGCTCCAGGGTCCCAAGTTCGATTTCGACTTGGGTCACTGTCTGTGCGGAGTCTGCACATCCTCCCCGTGTGTGCGTGGGTTTCCTCCGGGTACTCCGGTTTCCTCCCACAGTTCAAAGATGTGCAGGTTGGGTGGATTGGTCATGATAAATTGCCCTGAGTGTCCAAAATTCTATGATTAACCTAGGACAAAAGTTCGGCACAACATTGTGGGCCGAAGGGCCTGTTCTGTGCTGTATTTCTCTATCTATCTATCTATCTATCTATCTATCTATCTATCTATCTATCTATCTATCTATCATGAACGCTGGATAAAATAAGGTATAATCTCTGGAGTTTAGACCATCTTATTGAAACCTCCAAAATTCTCAAGGGGCTGGATCGGATGTTTCCGCTGGTTAGAGAATCTAAAACACTGGGTCACAGTTTCAGGATAAGGGTCGAATTGTGACTGAGATGAGGAGAAATTACTTCACGCAAATGTTAGTGAATCTTTGGAATTCTCTACCGCAGGGGATTATGGATGCTCCATTGTTGAATGTATATAACGCTGGGACCAACAGGTTTCTGGTCTCCCAGATAATGGAGGGATTTGGGGAGCGGGCAGGAAAAGATCAGCCATGATTGTACCGAATGACAGAGCAGGTCTACCCCTGCTCCTATTTTCCTATTTCTTGTTTTAACTTTGATGGGCTCAACACGTTGTCCAGATGGCCAGACAATGTCTCTTCTGCCATTCACCAACATTCCAGTGGGAGGACATACAAAATCCTTCAAAAACACTGACGTACTCCTTGACGCTGGTCAGCATTGAGCTTAATACCAATGGTTCAGAGTGACAGTAGCTTGTCCATCGAGCTGCGTCATCCTTCGGGTCCCACTAAAGCCGGGCAGCAGCAGAGAAACGAGAAATTATATACAGAACCAGAGGTCTGGATCCCACTACCTCGTGGGGCCTCCTGTCCCAAGTACCCAAAGATCTGCAGCGCGAGTGTTAGCCTGTTCAATCACAAGGCGATCCCCGGCAGAAAGCCGCAGTCCTGAGGGAACATCATTCGTGAATCGAGGCACACCCGGGGACAATAGGCCCAAGGTCACACCGATCAACATTAGAATTGTTTCATAACTAGGTGTTATCTGGGTGTTTCAAGGTGTTGTCTGGGCCCCGAGTTGAGGTTGTCCCGAGGGGGTTCAATGTCAGGAGATTTTAGTTACCTCCCTGGTGTACTCAGTCAGTCAATTTTGTTTTTTTTTTAAAAAGGAATTGAGTTTTTAAAAATTCATTCATGGAATGCAGGCGTTGCTGGATAAGCCAGCATTTATTGCCCATCCCCAATTGCCCTGGAGAAGGTGCCGGTGAGATGCCATCTCAAACTGCTGCAATCCCAGAATTACCCTGAATCAACTGATTGCAATGACTAGTCAGAAATTAGTTTAAATTTAGAAGTTACAACCCCCCCCCCCCCCCCCGACTATTGAACGTCAAAACACAACTTACCTCATAAACTGGGCTAGGAGATCTCTGTTCGTTAACAGGTGCTGGAGCAGGTTCACAAACTGGGGCAGCAACAGGTTCGTGAACTGGAGCAGGAGCGGGTTCACGAACTGGAGTGGGTTCACGAACTGGGGTGGGTTCACGAACTGGAGTGGGTTCACGAACTGGAGTGGGTTCACGAACTGGAGTGGGTTCTCGCACCGCAGCAGGCTCGTGAGCTGGCGTGGATGCAGCAGCCTGTTTCTTTGCCATGTCTTGTTCCTGCTTCCCCAAAATAAAAAAGATTTTGCATTAATTAAGAACCCATGATGCCTGGAATTCGCCACAAAATAAACTTATTTGGCTTACGAACAGCATTAAACAAAAATGCAGGATATCAAGCCCAATATGTCCCCATTCTCTCCCCTTTTTAAGTTGGCAAAGTTCTAGTGAGTGATTCGTTTGTCTTTCAGATTTAGTTCTGGAATCCTCCTTCACATATTGATGACATCTTCAACTCGGGTTAAGCTACAATCTAGGCCTCAGTCATCAGGAGGGATTTGGATAACCTCCATTTCACAACCAACCTGCAAATATTCCAAAACTAAATTTGCAGCCTGGCCCCTTTGGCAACACACACCCCCCAGTCAGCGGGTTGTAGGCTCCATATTCGCGATGCATTTCAACACAGACCGGAGGGTGACACATCAGAGAGCTGCTTCAGGATTGCTGCATCATCAGAGATGCTGTCCGTTTGAGTAGGACATGAAAGTGAGAGTCGGTCACTCTGTTCAGGGTGTAAAAAGCTCAGGTGACACTGCTGCAAGATGAAATCAGCAGGTATCCGACCGTGCATGGCTCCCTTAGCAACACAACCAATATAGAACATAGAACAGTACAGCACAGAACAGGCCCTTCGGCCCTCAATGTTGTGCCGAGCCATGATCACCCCACTTAAACCCACGTAACCCACATACCCGTAACCCAACAATCCCCCCATTAACCTTACACTACGGGCAATTTAGCATGGCCAATCCACCTAACCCGCACATCTTTGGACTGTGGGAGGAAACCGGAGCACCCGGAGGAAACCCACGCACACAGGGGGAGGACGTGCAGACTCCACACAGACAGTGACCCAGCCGGGAATCGAACCTGGGACCCTGGAGCTGTGAAGCATTGATGCTAACCACCATGCTACCGTGATATTCCGATTAGCCAAGTTACAGCGCTTGAGTTCAACAACTTTAGTCTGTGACCTTTCCCCTTCAATCTTTCCCAGCTACAGTTTAACATCCAACACATTTCTCCCTCTGCTTCTGAAGAAGAGTCAAACGAACCCAAAACATTAATTCTCATTTTCTCTCTTCCTCCAGATTCTGCCAGAGCTGCTGGGTTTTCCCCCCATTATCCCAGTTACCGATATCAGACTGTTCATCGGTTTATTATTTGTGAGACTTTACTTTGCACACATTTGACAATATACTTTCAAAAGTAATAACCTATTGATTATAGAGCAGCCTACAGTTACAATGTGCCCAATTTTTTTTCAATTAACTGAATGTATTACAGTGAAACAGCTAAATGTGAATCGAGAAAATGTCGATTGGAATGTTAAAAAAGCAGCGTTAATCCATTTGATATTACATCACTATTATGTGGCTCAAGCACGAACATTTATGCAACATCTTTCACACTCCAGGTGCTCCACAGACAGCAATATGCAATGAACAGCGAACAGGAGGAGGGGTCAGTCAATAAGAACTTGTGGTGAACAGCAGGCGGCCATTCTGACCCCCAACCCTCTTCTGCCATTCACCCGAGGAAGGAGTAGTGCTCCGAAAGCTAGTGATTTGAAACAAACCTGGTGCTGTAAGACTTCTTACTGTGCCCACCCCAGTCCAACGCCAGCATTTCCACATCTTCAGAGAGATCTTGGCGGGTCTGGGTCTCGACTCCATCCCCCCCCCCCGACTTGGTTCCACATCCTTTACACCCATGTCCTCTTTGTAGTGAAATGTTTGCAAACTTTTCTCCTGGAGATAGCCTGACTCAGGGTTCAGATCATGTCCCCCGCCCTTCACTTCCCCACTCGTGGTAAAACAATTTGCTCTTTCCCACATATCGATTTTTTTCTAATTCCTAGGAACCTGAACCTCATCAGCCTTTGATACTGCAGAGAATATCGGTTATGGATGATGGTTTAAGGAATATTGGCTGGAAGTAGTGCCACAGGATCCTTTCCATGCGTCTGAACAAGCAGGCGTCTCGAAGGAAAGCGGAGAAGAACAAAAGAATAAAAGTAGACGTTGTTCTATATTCCACATGATCAGTGACACTGGGCACATTAGGGGTCTGTGCTGTGCCAGCTAACATAACAGGCCACAAACTACCAATCCCTTTGGCCTCTGCCACCCAGAAGGCGCCTGGGAACAGATTTCTTTCCAAGTCACACACCGCATCCAGGCTGGGAATTACAACGTACAAAGGCATGGATCAAAATCCTGCAAACACCACTCCCTAACAGCACTGTAGGTGCACCTACATCACATGGACTGGAGTGGTGCAGACAGGACCGGACCTTCCTGTCGCTGCCATTTCAACTCACCAACCTGCGCTTATGTCCACGTATCTGTGGCCTGGTGCAATGTTCCAGTGAAGCCCAGTGCAAAGAACAAAGAACAATACAGCACAGGAACAGCCCTTCGGCCCTCCAAGCCTGTACCGGTCATGTGTCCTATCTCGACCAAGCACCTGTTCCCTTCTATACCCCGTCTGTTCATGTGCCTATCCAGATAAGTCTTAAGGGTCACTAACGTATCTGCCTCAATCACCTCACTTGGCAGTGCATTCCAGGCCATCACCACCCTCTGTGTAAAAGAACTTTCCCCGTACATCTCCACTGAACCTTTCCCCCTCACCTTGAACTTGTGCCCCCTTGTAATTGTCATTTCCACCCTGGGAAAAAGCCTCCAACTGTTCACCCTATCTATACCCCTAATAATTTTATGAACTTCTATCAGGTCGCCCCTCAGCCTCTGTCTCCCTCGGGAGAACAATCCCAGTTTATTCAATC
This sequence comes from Scyliorhinus canicula, assembly GCF_902713615.1. NCBI lineage: Eukaryota > Metazoa > Chordata > Chondrichthyes > Carcharhiniformes > Scyliorhinidae > Scyliorhinus > Scyliorhinus canicula. The sequence goes on along the minus strand of NC_052154.1, from coordinate 196,161,854 downwards.
TCACCTCATAGCTAAAACCCTCCATACCAGGCAACCTCCTGGTAAACCTTTTCTGTACTCTCTCCAAAGCCTCCACATCCTTCTGGTAGTGTGGTGACCAGAATTGGACACAGTATTCCAAATGGAGCCTCACCAACATTCTATATAACTGTAACATCATTTTCGAGCTTTTATACTGGATACCCCGCCCCATGAAGGCAAGCATGCCATATGCTTTCCTTACCACCATTTCCACCTGTGCTGCCACTTTTAAGGATCTGTGGACCTGCACGCCCAGATCTCTCTGTGTCTCTATGCTCCTGATAGTTCTGCCATTTATTTTATAGCTCCCACCTGAATTGGATCGACCAAAATGCATCAACTCGCATTTGTCCGGGTTAAATTCCATCTGCCAATTCTCTGCCCAATTTTGCAGCCTGTCGATATCCTGTTGTATACTCTGACAATCTTCATCACTATCCTCAACTCCTGCAATCTTAGTATCATTCTCAAACTTGCTAATCAGACCCGCTACGTTTTCTTCCAAGTCACATATATATTACAAAGAGCAGAGGTCCCAGTACTGATCCCTGCGGAACACCACTAGGTACAGACCTCCATTCGGAAAAACACCCTTCCACTGCTACCCTCTACCCTCTGTCTTCTATGGCCAAGCCAGTTCTGGATCCATCCAGCTAGTTCACCCCTGACCCCATGTGATCTAATCTTTTGTACCAGCCTGCCATGAGGGACCTTATAAAATGCTTTACTAAAGTCCACGTAGCCAACATCCACAGCACTTCCCATATCAATCATTTTTGTCACCTCCTCAAAAAATTCAATCAAATTATTGAGACATGACCTCCCTCATACAAAGCCATGCAGGCTATCACTAATAAGACCATTCACTTCCAAATGTGCATGAAAATGAAAATCACTTATTGTCACAAGTAGGCGTCAATGAAGTTACTGTGTAAAGCCCCTAGTCGCCACATTCCGGCACCTGTCCGGGGAGGCCGGTGCGGGAATCGAACCGTGCTGCTGGCCTGTTTGGTCTGCTTTAAAAGCCAGCGATTTAGCTCATTGAGCTAAACCAGCCCCTAAACCAGCATAGATCCTATCTCTGAGAATCTTTTCCAACAATTTCACCATCACTGACGACAAGCTCACTGGCCTATAATTACCCGGATTATCCTTGCAAACCTTCTTAAATAATGGGACAGCATTGGCTATCCTCTAATCCTCTGGGATCTCACCTGTGGAGGAACAGGACCTCATCTTCAAATTGGGCAGGTTACAGGCTTCCGCACTTATCATTGAGTTCAACAACTTCAGACTGAATTCTCTCCTCCACCTTCACCACATTTTATTTTCGGTTCATCCATCAATCAGTTTTCCCATCTTTCCATCACCATTGTCTCCCCCCCCCCCCCCCCCCCACCCCATCCCACTAGAACCACCTGTTCCCTGTTCCTAGTTGTCCTTTGACAAACTGCTTTCTTCTGTTCTGCCATTAACACATTCTGATCTGTTAATGTGCCACTATCAGCATCCTTGTGAGACATTATCAATACCAAAGAGTCACTGGACTCGCAACATTAGCTCTTTTCTCTCCCTACAGATGCTGCCAGACCTGCTGAGATTTTCCAGCATTTTCTCTTTCATTTCATATTCCAGCTTCCGCAGTAATTTGCTTTTATCACCACCATTTATATCCCTTTTGTCCATGACACCTTTGTCCAGGTACACCTATCGCTGGCCCCTGTCCAGCTCCACAATCCCCCCCCGCCGCCCACTACAGTATCAATCTGATCCTATTTCCAGTTCACTCCAGCTTTGATAAAGAATCATTCAGACTCGAAATGTTCGCTCCGTTCCGTCTCCACAGACACTGTCAGATCTGCTGACATTGTCCAGTATTTTCTGTTTTTGTGTCACTTTAGTTGTACTCCGTTACCAATTACAAAGCGGGAATGGTCAATGCTTTAATAATAATAATCTTTATTGTCACAAGTAGGCTCACATTAACACTGCAATGAAGTTACTGTGAAAAGCCCCTAGTCGCCACACTCTGGCGCCTGTTCAGGTACACTGAGGGAGAATGCAGAATGTCCAATTCACCTAACAGCACGTCTTTCGGGACTTGTGCGAGGAAACCGGAGCACCCGGAGGAAATCCATGCAGACACGGGGAGAACGTGCAGACTCTGCACAGACCCAAGCCGGCAGTTGAACCTGGGACCCTGGCGCTGTGAAGCAACGGTGCTAACCACTGTACTACCGTGCTGCCCCAATCTAGGCACAATCCCCCAGCCTATCCCTGTAATCTCACCTAACCTGCATATTTTTGGATTGTGGGAGGAAACCCACGCAGACACAGGGAGAACTTATTTTCTTAGTCCTATTTGAAGAACAGGGGAGATCGCCATCATCAATATTTGTCCCTCAATCGCCACCATCGAAGGTAAGCTGGTCACTGCCTCATTGCTACTTGTGGGGTTTTGCTGTGTGTAAACTGGCTGCGATGTTTCCGACATTGCTTCAAAAATACTTCACTTATTGCAAAGTGAAGCATTCTATGGCTGTGAAAAGTGTGATGTAAATACAAGTCTTTGTTTTAAATACCAGTCGATAAACAATTTGGTTCACAAGCAGGTGGACACTCCAAAAGCGGCAAGAGTAGACCAAGTGTGAGGCACCAAAACCCAAGCCACCAACGTGGCCCCACGATGCTTCACCCATCGACCACCTCCCTGAAACTCACTGTAGCCTGGGACACAGTCCACTCCCAGCTGCACTGGCAGAGAAACCCGCCTCTCTGCGGAAGGCACTGTCGTCCAATAAAGAGCAAATGCGCCAGAGTAGAGAAACACAGCTCATTGAACAGTGAGTTCACAAACAGGAAGTGTTGGCAACAACTCCTGGATATTAGAATGCTAGAACATCAGAGTCATTGATCAAGTGCCACTCCTGCATCAACAACAAGACTGACAATAGCACACCCTAAATTGTAAGTTTATGCTAGATTGTAACTTCGAAAGGCATGCCTTTAGCATTGAAGATTCTCCACCCACCTCCAATTTCCTCTTGGCTTCCTCCTGCTCTAGCTTCTCGCTGGCACGACGGCGAGCTCTCTCCTCTTCGGTCTTCTTTCTATCCTCCTCCTCTTTTGCTTTGGCAATGTTCTCAAACTTGGAACGGATGCTGCTTGCACTCCCACTGGCTGCAAAATGAAAAGGCTGGACTCAAAAAAAAAGTCATGAAGTTGTGGAAACCTCTCTCCCAGAGTGCCAATCCGCAGCAAGGAATTGGCACAGCGCAGCAAGTTCCAAATGTTTAAAAATAAAATTAATCGTTATACTGAAAATCAGTCACGTACCACAGAAGCTGGAGAGAGGCAAGCTTCACCACAGTCAGTATAAAGGAAATTTAGTAACTCGAGGGGACTAATAGACAAGGGTAACGTCACGAGCAGACCACACAAAATGGTTGAATTAAGCCTTGAAGGTCATACGTACCAGCTTCCACCGGCTTGGTTTTCTGATAAGCTGGTGCCAACCTATCAATATCATCAAAGGATGCTGCACTCTGTAATCAGAAAGTTTGGCATTAGGAACAGCTTTCTGCAACACCCGTCTATTATTGCCGCCTTCTCCATGACATTCTCTCCCCTGCTGTGCGTCAGCTAGGCAGTTAGTTTTTTTAATACTGTTGCAAGGCATCTTGTTTGAGGCTCTCAGTTGGAAAAAGCTTAACTCGTTAACTTATAGCAGACATAAAATTAATGCATATTTAGTATAAATGTTAGCAGGCTCGGATGTCAAACAGAAAACTGTTGCCTTGTTACAGAGGGCAGCATTCACCACAGCGCTCGGAACAACTTCTTGGCAAAGGCTGAGAAGCCAAATCAGGAACGAACATGAAAGCATGTATTGGAAGTCTAGGAAACAGGATTTTCATCTCTACGGGGATGAGCCCACGTCCAAAAAAAACCAGATACATTAAAGCAGTTTCCAAGAGCTCTCACTGGACAATAAAAGTGCGTGTTGCAGTCACTATTTTCCTGAATTCTGGTCACTGTTTAAAGTCCAGACAGTGAGGGAGCAGGGGGAATAGCAAAAGTGAAATGAAAGAAATGGGAGGAGAAGATCGACATACATTAAATCTACTATTGAGGACTTTCAAGGACAAAACGGAAATGCTTCCTTTTTTTGCTTTGCTAATCACTTCTGATTGTGCCATGGGCATTCAGAGAAAATAACAACTTTTAAATACAACTTTAACATAAAGCACCCCAGTTCACTTCACAGGGGAATATCAGGAGATTTTATTTCCTGAATGCTTCCAAGAAAGGGGATTTGAGTTACAGGCTTGGGTACGGTCAACAAGAGAAGATAACGGCTTAAGGACTAGAGGAGACGGATTTAAAGTATTGGGCAAGAAACGAAGGGGAAATGTGAGCGAGAACCTTTTGTTTTTGTAGATTTAGAGTATTCAATGATTGTGTTTTTCAATTAAGGGGAAACTTAGCGTGGCCAATCCACCTACCCTGCACACCTTTTGGGTTGTGGGGGGTGAGACCCACGCAGACACAGGGAGAATGGGCAAACTCCACACGGTCAGTGGCTCGGGGCGAGGATCAAACCCAGGTCCTCGATGCTGCGAGGCAGCAGTGCTACCCACTGCATCACCGTGCCACCCTAAGAACCTCTTTTTGCGCGGCAATTGGTAATAGCCTGGAACTTGGGGAGGAGGTGTCACGAGAGGAGTGGAAGCAGCAATGATCAGAGATTTCAGAAGGCAATTGGATGGACACTGGAAGGGAGTAAAGTTGCAGGGTCACAAGGCAGAGCGGGGGAATGGGGCATGACCCCCACGGAGTGCGGCATACTCAATGAGCCAAATGGCCTCCGAGAGATACTTGGGCAATGACTAGAAGCTTGGCCAATGGGTTAGGTTTTAAAGAACATAAAGGTGGAAAGCAAATAGAGGCGTGGAGTGGCTTTTATATTTTAATATCAAACTGAGGGAGAGAATGCGGCAGCCCTGGGATTGGGAGGATACGGGTCAAATGCGGTTTTATCTAAATAAAATAAAAAACAAATATAACAAAGCAAATGCGTGTACAATTTCCAATAGGACTTGGTTAGGTACAAATGGCATTTGGACATGTTTTGAGTGGCCTGTTATAGAAATAATGTGAGAGCCATTTGGAAAATAAGATTCTCTATGAAGGTAGCGGAGAGGAGGGATCTGAAAGGCTGTAGTTCAACGCACTGGAGTTGGTTATTAGAACATGAAAGCATTAAAAAGGGGAGATTGTGTCCCAATGGTGGGGTCTCGATGACTGAGGTTTAAACTCATCAATATCAAAGTGATATGGAATACGTTACCACAAGTTGCAATTGAAACCAAGTCGGTCACGATACTTGAAAAAGAGATTTAAAACGTTCTCGAGAAGACAAACTGTTAACAGGTAATGCACGGAAAATAGGACTAGAGATGACAACTCCAGGATATACTAGCATCAGCACGATGGGCCACATTGGGCAGCACGGTAGCATTGTGGATAGCACAATCGCTTCACAGCTCCAGGGTCCCAGGTTTGATTCTGGCTTGGGTCACTGTCTGTGCGGAGTCCCCGTGTTTGTGTGGGTTTCCTCCGGGTGCTCCGGTTTCCTCCCACAGTCCAAAGATGTGCAGGTTAGGTGGATTGGCCATGATAAATTGCCCTTAGTGTCCAGAATTGCCCTTAGTGTTGGGTGGGGTTACTGGGTTATGGGGATAGGGTGGAGGTGTTAACCTTGGGTAGGGTGCTCTTTCCAGGAGCCGGTGCAGACTCGATGGGCCGAATGGCCTCCTTCTGCACTGTAAATTCTATGATAATAATAGCCTGCTCCAAAGTTTTAAATTACTATGGTTCTATTAGGGTTCAACTCCACAGATCTTCACTTGAATCTTAAGGTTTACAATCTGTTTTTATTCTACAATCACCATCCATCCACAAATTCAGATGCGGGTGATGAACATATTAAAGTTAGATTTTAATTAAAGATGGATACAGCAAAACAAATGGCACCAGAGTAATCTCCACAATAGTTTTGACCATAGTGAGGAATTTCCCCAGAGTTTTCCGCCCCCAAACGGGCCGGTTTTTAAAAATAATTCACACAATCCTAAAGCGGATTCAGGTGGGAGGGAGCCCTGGGCGTATACACATCTATCTTTGAAGGTGGCTCGACAGAATTGAGTGTTCAGAAAATCTATGGCAGGACAGAGTCGAGATTACAAAAGCAAGTGGATTATGTTAAACTCGTATAGAACACTGGTTTGGCCTCCACTAGAGGATTATATTCAATTCTTGGCATCACCATCTAGGAATGACATGGAAGCAGTAGGTACAGTGTAGAAATGATTCACAAAAATGGTTCCACATTGAGGAACTTTAGTTGTGTAGACAGATTGGCGAGGTTGGAACCATGTTCCTTGGCAAAGATGGAGGGGAGCTTTAATAATAAAATGAGTCTTATAATTGATTCAAGGCAGCACGGTGGCACTGCAGCCTCACGGCACCGAGGTCCCAGGTTTGATCCCGGCTCTGGGTCACTGTCCGTGTGGAGTTTGCACATTCTCCCCGTGTCTGCGTGGGCATTCCACAACCCAAAGATGTGCAGTCTAGGCGGATTGGTCACAACAAATTGCCCCTTAATTGGAAAAAATTAATTGGGTACTCTAAATTTCAATTAAAAAAAATAATTGATTCAAAATCATGGACAGAGTAGATGGGGAGAAACTGCTCCCATTGGTGGAAGGATTAAGAACAGGGTCAGCACGGTGGCACAGTGGTTAGCATTGTTGCCTACGGCACTGAGGACTCGGGTTTGAATCCCGGCTCCGGGTCACTGTCCGTGTGGAGTTTGCACATTCTCCCCGTGTCTGCGTGGGTTTCATCCCCACAACCCAAAGATGTGCAGGTGGATTGGCCACGCTAAATTGCCCCTTAATTGGAAAAAATAATTGGGTACTCTAAATTTATTTTAAAAAACAACAAGAGGGCGAGATTTAATGTAATTGGTAAAAGAAGCAATGCAAACACAAGGACACAGTGAGTGATTGGGATCTAGAATACGCTGTCTGAAAGCGTGGTGGAGGCACGAGAGGCAAATGGATTATGTGAAAAAGGAAGAATGTGCAGGGCTGTAGGGAGGCGGCCAGGACCTGACACTCGGTAAATTGTTCCTTCAGAGAGCCAGCACAGGGGGTGTTCGGCCAAATGGCAGAAAGAGGCCATTCCGTTTTCTTCCCTTTCCCAGGCTATCTGGCTTTTTGATCGGACAGTCTATATGATGATGCACAAGTTATCATAATTTGTTTGGGACAGGCCTGCTCAACCAGAAGGTCTCATCCTGCATGTAATTGTTTGCATGCTTTTCTAGATTTGATGCAAAATTAGCTGGGTGGGTTTATAATATATATTTTTTTAATAGTTTCTTTAGTATTGTGGCTACAAGACCGGGTCAGAGGCTGGAAATTCTTCAGCGAGTAATTCACCTCCCGACTTCCCAAAGCATTTCCACAATATACAATGCCACAAGTCAGGGGTGTGATGGGATATTCTCCACTTGCCAGGATGAGTTCAGCTCCAACAACACTCAAGAGGCTCGATGCTATCCCGGCCAATGCAGCTCGCTTGATTGGCACCCCACCCAGCACATTCACTCCCTCCATTGCCCACACACTGTGGGGTATACTCGATCTAAAACTGTATTGCAGGAACTCACGCAAGGCTCCTTTGACAGCACCTTCCAAACACTCGACCTGCCCAGTTGAAAGTCAAGTACAGCAGATACCTGGGAACCCCACCACCTGTAGGTTCACCCCCAAGTCACTCACCACCCCTGACTTGGAAATATATTGTCGTTCCTTCACTGTCACTGAGGAAAAATCCTGGAACTCCCTCCCTAACAGCACTGTGGGTGTACCTACACCTCACGGACTGAAGTGGTTCAAGATAGCGACGCACCACCACCTTGTCAAGGGCAATTAGGGATGGGTAACAAATACTGCCCTAGCCAGAGACACCTACACCCCATGAATGAAAAGATTTTAAAAACTCACCTTATCCATCCGGTCTTTTTGGACACCGTACTTTCCTCCAAATCCCTTTGAATAGTCTGAAATAAAAGGTTCAGAGAGTAAGTTTCAGCTGAGTAAATGGTATTCAAGGGCAAGCAGAATGACCATGCGACATTTAGTGAAAGCAGCCAAATTGAATGCAAAAGGCTTCTCATTTTAATTGGCAGCCAAGGTTGGATTAGGCTCAAGTAGATTGGCCATGAGAAGGGGAAAAATTATACTGACGCAAGTTATCCATTTGGCATTTTGTTTGTCCGCCTTTTGAAATGGATAAGCAGAGTTTATAACAAGAAAGTAAATGAGATGTCGGAATGAATGACCTGACTATTCCAGGCATGCTAATGTCAGGCTTTCAGAAAGAAAGGTGGTGATAGCTTCGATTGAGGTAAATGTACAAGCAGAAATAAAGTCCATAGATCACAGGACAATAACAAATAAATGCACCAGTTTGCAGCACAGACCTTTGAGGCATTTAGCTGAAAAATTACTTTTATGCCCCATTTGCCCTGGGATCAGGAAATAAACTGGATGATACATGCCCACAATGATCTATCCCAGATTCAGAACTCTCTTCACCAGCCCCCCCCCCCCCCCCCCCCTCTCCCCGCCACACCCACACGCTCCCCCAAATAAAACTGGGTTTCTGTGGATCAATGTTACCACAATGGTCAATGGTGTTGTCTATAATCACCTCAATACCACCACTTCAATTGTAAAGGGCATTCAGTCCAGAGCACTGCTAGAAGCGGTTTCCCCAGGTCACGGAGAGGCAAATGCTCCTTAAAATATGGATATTTAGATTAACCACCTTGATTAGACTACGTACTGGCAGCCTGGCTACCTGGGGCACTCCAGCTAACATTTCGATGAACCTGATCACGAGGACGGTTTCACTCAAATGTTCCTGATGTATAACGTTGAACTGAGGGATTCAAACGAGAGCAACAAGTCTATTGGGGCAATCTTAAACATTTGGGGTTTAAGTAAACATTGACTGCTCATCGAAGAAAGATCCGAAGCACTAATGTTTCAGTGTGCTTTACTGGATCACAATGGAGGCAGCCGCAAGGTAGCACTTGCAGACTGGAGCTTGTATCGAATATTTGCTGCTGTAGGAGAAGCCATGTACCTACGCTGAGGAAGTCAGAATAAGGTATGGAAGATGGCGGGCTGCTTGCTGCTGCATCAACGTCCTTTCAGAGCTGTTGGGGGAACGTTATCTGGAAGTGATAACTGCACAGCTCTCACGGGCTTCTCACCAATGTATGTTTGGCACATCGACAGGGAGACCGTGTGGGGTAACAGGCAGCAGGCTCCGCTGCCGCTCAGGGACACCTCCGTGCGAGCCAGTGCTTCCAGGAGGGAAGGGAAGGAATGTGGGGAGAAATCCACTTCTAACACCCACTGCAAAATACTGGAGAAAAGAAAAAGCCGCTGAAAGGGTCTGTGCTTAAATCTAATGCATTTTAAGAAGCCAGAGTGTAGCCTGGCATCAGACTCTGCCTTGTTGAGATTCGTGCTTGGCCAGTTTTTCCTTGTAATCGAATCCCACCGCAGATTTGTCCTGGTTTTCTGTCTCAACACCATATTTCCCGCCGAAACCTCTCTTATAGTCTGTGAATACACATGCAACCAAGACAAGGACGACGACAACAAAAAAAAAGAAAACAAGCCAAATTAGGTCGGACATGTTATACAACAAAAAAAAACACAAAAAAAAAAGCGAACAGTACAATATTGTACAAAACTGTAAAAACAACCAGATTGGTTCAAAATGTTACACAATTTAGTGAGTTTTCTTTTGTTAAGAACAATTGGATTCTTGTTAAACACCATAATCTGCAAATGCCAGTTAGTTCTACCAAAGCTGTTTTGGGCTTAGCTTTAAGCCAGTGCCCATGGCAAAGGGCAAACACCACTGTTAGTGATCAGCAACACAAACAAGCTCCTTTAGCCCACAGCACAGAACGTTGCAGAAACCTTTTCAAATGCCAATGACAACCAAGCCTCAAAAATAAAAAAAATTGGTCTCCTACCCATTTAACTTTGAGGACTAAGCACTGACAAATCCTGATTTAACAGATGGAGATCACTGTTTGGAGCCTGTGCTTATGGCAACTGCACGGGATTTGGAGAAGTTCTTTATATCGGTCACAGAATAGCCATTGAACAAGTTAGTGACAATCTATTTTCCACTGGCTAATAAGCACCCCAAACTCAATTCATGACCCATTATCCCAAAGCTTATTTATCGATAACAAAAAACATTAACTAGTGTTTTTTTATTGATTCATTCATCGGATATGGGTGTCACTGGCATAGGTAGCATCTATTGTCCATCCCACAATCCCCCTAGACGATGCAGGTCACATGTTTGGGAGGTTCTGTCAAAGGCATGGTGCAAGTTCTTCAGTTCCAGATTCAAAGTCAAGACTCCACAAAGTGCTGTTTTCTCTGTAACTGAGACAATTTTGGATAGTATTGTGTCATCAAATATCAAACCATCCAAGTGCAGTAATGATGGCACACACACGCATGCACACATGCACAAAATAGACTTACGGCTGCTTAGTTAACAAAGGCAAAACAATTCTATTGTGATTATTGCTGAAGAAATATACAGACAGTGTTCGTTTCCAGGAAAGAATCGCAAGTCAAATGCCATAAAGTCGGAATGGATTTTCCATCGGATCCAATGATATAAATGGGGAATTGGTTCCTGAACTAATGCCAGAAATCGTACATGGGGCGCCCAGTGGTGTTAAATACTCTCAACTCTTGCCCTGTCAAATTGCTGAGGCGACTGTTGATGCCTGCATGCCTTAGCGCAAGTTCCTCGGTTAGTGTGGGAGATAAAATGAAGCCATCGATCACTGTCAGTTGCCTGTTTAAGCTTGAATTTCTGAGAGTCTGGGTGCTTATTAAATAAAATATAAGCATAAAATGCCGTAAAAAGTGCCCAGAAAAATCAACAGAATAACACAACTCATTTGCAACCTAATAAAGACGGTTCAACCTGTCCAGTCATACAGACGGGCAGCGCAGAACATCAATGCGCGTGTATGCACCGTACCAGCCCCCCCGGACAGGCGCTGGAATGTGGCGACTAGGGGCTTTTCACAGTAACTTCATTGAAGCCTACTCGTGACAATAAGCGATTTTCATTTCATTTTTCATGAACGTGCTGGCAAGGCATAGTACAGCCAAAGCAGATGTTGTAAAGTAGGAATGGGGTGCCAATTCATAAAAGCGAATGCCGTTCGTCGTAAATCGAATGCCACGAAGTTGAGGACTGTCTGTAGTCTAGAAGTTAGAGTCAGATATTTCAGCAGTGAAATTGGGAAATGTTGCTTCATACAGAGGGTGGTAGAAGTTTGGGACTCACTTCCTCATTTGGTCATCGATGTTAGATCAATTGTTAACTTTAAATCTGAAATTGAAAGGTGCTGAGGGATATGAGGCAAAGGTTAAATGACGGATCAGCCATAATCTCACTAATTGGCCTAACTCCGGTTCCTAACTTTCTCTTGGGAATAATGTGAAAATTGAACAATTAATGCAATAAGAGAGAGAACATGAAGAAGTAAACTTTGAGTGCTAAAATTTTCTTTAATCTGAAATCATTTAAATTGTACTTAATTAAACTGCAATAATAAAGCTACCTGATATTGGAGTCACATTACTGATATTTGCTTCAGAATGCCGACACCTATCTGTAAGCGGAAAATTCATCATTCAAGCTGAACCTGAGGTGAGGAGTGAAATTCCATTACATTTTCCAACTCCTTTACTCCCTCGTGAAGCAAAGATAAACCAGATTATGGCTCATGTTTAAGTACCGACACATTACCAGGTACCTGATCCACGACTTTAGCATTCACTTCCTCCAGCATTGGTGCACCGTGTACATCACCTCGAAGGTGATCTGAAGCAACTTGCCAAGACTTCATTGACAACACTTCTCAAACCCATGACTTCTACCCTCTGGAAGAATAGGAGCAGGGATTGGGAACACCACCACCTGCAAATCCACCCCCCCCCCCCTCCCCGGCAAATCCACCCCCTCCCCCTCCAAGTCAATTCCGATTTAGAAATATAATGGTCAGCGGGTCATAATCATGGAACTCCCATCCTTGCAAAACTGAGAGTGCACCTACAATACATGGACTGCAGTGGTTTCAGGGGCAATAATAGATGGGCAGTAGACGCTGGCCCTACCAACGATGCCCACATCTCTTGAACAAATCAGATAATATTTACAGAATTTGCTTTTGTGAAATAAACTCAAAAGAAATGAATTGTGGTGAAGTACATTGCTACAATATATTTTTACGTCCAGTTATTACTGCAAGGCATATCCTGCCAGATAGAGAAGTGGAAACAGAGTCCGTAATAGTTCAAAAGGGAGATGTTAATGTTTGAAATAGAAAGACTACAGGGCATAGGGAAGAAACAGAGCAGCATGACAGTGTAAATCTGAGAGCTGAGAGCTGGCACAAGTACGATGGGATGATTAGTGTGCAATTCTATATGCCTAGTTATCAAATCTAATGTGTTTAATAGAACGTTTTCCTAAAAAGGTCACCGAGACAGTGTTTGTGTGTGTGTTTTTTTTAAATGCAGATCTTGAGAACAGGACATGTGAGCAGTCAAAATGACATTGATAGTCTGATGAAATCTCCCTTTCCAGGAAGATGCGCAGGTATACCCTCGCGGAAATGCAACGTGCTTTCAAACTGAAGTTAACAACGCACCTTGTTCATTTATCTCCGTACAGAAGTCGCACTGCCCCCCTCACCCTCCCCAACATCGTGCCCCATCATTTTCCAGGGAGTGGGGTGGAATTTGTTCGAGCCCACCCAATGAAAAACAAGCGTGAGAACTGTGGCGTTGGCTTCTTTTGAAATGAAAGGAGCATCGCGTGTCTCTGCAGGGTGATTGAAAAGGCAGAATCACATGCATGCTTCTGGAACTGCTCAAAGAGACTGCAATTGATGCAGTTACACCATTGAAAAGATGAGGGGACAGCAGAGTTCTGTGTTTTTAATTGTCCCTGACTAATGCCGTTATTGTCAAATCACTGTGGGTTGCATTCCTGCCACCAGCTATTGACAACCTAAACCAGCTGCTTTATCTTCAATTGTCCACACAATCTGCAGCATCAACAATTGGGCAGGCATTGTCACTGGTGTGTTTTGTGTGAGGAATCCAATTTATCAGCATAGCGCAGGAAATCCTGACAACTGACAGAAGCTAAACTTGCTGACCACTGTAACAGTGGGCGTTTTAACCAAACAAAAAACAAAATTTCAATTGGACAATACTAAACTTGTTCTCCTGTTGAAAAACTTCCAACCAACTCGAACTATAATGAGTTTGTCAATAGCAGCTAATGCCAAAATATTGCACAGAACATTCTCATCATCGGCTCACATATCAGGTGGAGAATTACGCTTCAAAAAAAAATCTTACAGAGCCGGAGTCAGAATCCTTACACACAGGAAGTCCATTGAGTCCATGCTGCATGTGGGGAAATCCAGTTACCCCCACTGCACCCCCCAGCTCTGCACCTTTATTCCCCTTCCTGGCCACCCAATTAACTTTTGAAATCATCATCACCTGGGCTTCCATCACCGACCATCTCCCATGATGGTAGCCGAATTACGTCCCTATCTTCACTTTTGGGAGAGATGCGACAGTTTAGCGAAGGACCATCGCTTCTTTATCCAAAAAGAGTGGTTAGAATGTGAAACATCTTCCCCCACGGGGCAGTTGAGGTGAATAGCAGAAAGACGTTTAAAAGGAACCTTCCAACACCAGGTTAAAGTCCAACAGGTTTGTTTTGAATCACTAGCTTTCGGAGCACAGTTCGACTTCTTACTATCTTTTAAGGAGTCCATGGGCAGCACGGTAGCATTGTGGATAGCACAATCGCTTCACAGCTCCAGGGTCCCATGTTCGATTCCGGCTTGGGTCACTGTCTGCATATCCTCCCAGTGTGTGTGTGGGTTTCCTCCGGGTGCTCCGGTTTCCTCCCACAGTCCAAAGATATGCAGGTTAGGTGGATTGGCCATAATAAATTGCCCTTCGTGTCCAATATTGCCCTTAGTGTTGGGTGGGGTTACTGGGTTATGGGGATAGGGTGGAGGTGTTAACCTTGGGTAGGGTGCTCTTTCCAAGAGCCAGTGCAGACCCGATGGGCCGAATGGCCTCCTTCTGCACTGTAAATTCTATGATCTATGATACCCCTCAGGATCTTATACGCTTCAATCAAGTTGCTCCTTGTTCTTCTCAACTCCAGAGGATGCAAGCATCGCCTGACTAATCTTTCCTCATAAGACAACCCACCAATCCCAGGTATTAGTCAGGTAAACTTTCACTGAAATACATCCAATTTAAGGAAGGATGGAGACCAATACTGTACCCAGTGCTCCAGACGTGTTCTCACCAATGCCCAGTATAACTGAAACATTACCTCCCTAACTTTTGTAATCATTTCCCCTCACAATGAACAACTTTTTATTAGCTTTCCTATTTACTCATAGTAACTGCATACTAACCGTTGCAATTCATGCAGTAGAGCACACAGATCCCTTTGCATCTCAGAACTCTGCCATTTAGTTCATATTCTTTTTTTTTAAGCTTTCCTACCAAAAGGGACAATTTTCCCACATCATACGACAGATCTTTGCCCACTCACTTAACCTGTGTATATCCCTTTACTGCCTCGTTTTTTCCTTGTTGCATCTTACTTCCCTACCTACCTTTGTCCATTCAGTAAATTTAGCACCCATACTGTCATCCAACCATAGAAATCATAGAAATTACAGTGCAGAAGGAGGCCATTCGGCCCATCGAGTCCAGGCACCGGCTCCTGGAAAGAGCACTCTACCCAAGGTCCACACCTCCACCCTATCCCCATAACCCAGGAACCCCACCCAACACTTTTTGGTCACTAAGGGCAATTTATCATCACCAATCCACCTAACCTGCACATCTTTGGACTGTGGGAGGAAACCGGAGCACCCAGAAGAAACCCACGCAGACACGGGGAGGATGTGCAGACTCCGCACAGACAGTGACCCAAGCCGGAATCGAATCTGGGACCCTGGAGCTGTGAAGCGATTGTGCTATCCACAATCATTTGTGTAAATTGTAAAACATCGAGGCCCCAGCACTGATCCCTGTGGCACACCATTCATTACATCTTGCCAGCTTTACTTCAGTTTTGAGGGAGCAGACACACTCTTTCACTCCTTTCCCTTCGTTCCACATTCTAAGACTCTCCCTTTCTCACGCTCACACAAGTCTGCGCTTCTTGAGTCATAACTATTTTGTGCTGTTCCCAGCAAACTACCAGTCTCTGGCTGGAACCATCACCATCGACAACGCTCAATAATTCCTACAGATTTGCCACTTATCTCGAGTATATCAAAAAGTTACTGAACACTTACCTTTCTGAGATTCGTGAAGCTGTGTCGTCTCTTGGTGATCCCAGCCCAAGGCATTCTTGTCCTGTCGATCTGTCTGGACACCAAACTTTCCACCAAAACCTTTGACGTAGTCTAAGTAAATCAAACATCAATTTGTTTGGAAGTGAATAGTGGGACTATCCCAAAACATAGGCTAATAATAAAAACTACTGCAAGGGGAGGAGGACTAGGTGACAATGGAAGGGAAACAGGGATTTCAAATTGATCGGAGACAAGTGGTTAGCACTGCTGCCTCAACGCCAGGGACCTGGGTTCAATTTCAGCCTCGGGTAACTGTGTGGAGTTTGCACCCCCCCTCATTTCTGCAAAGGGTTTCCGCCGGGTGCTCCGGTTTCATCCCGCAGTCCAAAGATGTGCAGGTTAGGTAGATTGGTCATATTAAATTGCCCCTTAGTGTCC
Source organism: Scyliorhinus canicula (assembly GCF_902713615.1). Taxonomy (NCBI): domain Eukaryota; kingdom Metazoa; phylum Chordata; class Chondrichthyes; order Carcharhiniformes; family Scyliorhinidae; genus Scyliorhinus; species Scyliorhinus canicula. The sequence goes on along the minus strand of NC_052154.1, from coordinate 196,145,848 downwards.
ATAGCTCAGGTGGGATTGCAGGGATAGAGTGGGGAAGTGGGCCTAGCTAGGATATTCTTTTGGAGGGTCAGTGCAGAGTCGATGGGCTAAATGGCCTCCTTTTGCACAGTAGGGATTCCATGATTTCTATGAAATAGGATGAAAGCTCCCTGCACCAGGAGCCTAGGAGGAACCATTACATTAATGGAGTTGACACTTCCAACTCAATTCTAAGTGGATTTGGATCCATAATTCAAAATATTAATGAGCAATTAATAATATCATTCAGAAAATATTAAGAGATAGAATTAGCCATTCAGTCCCTTGAGCTTATTCCATTATTCACTTAAATCATGGCTGAGCTTTACCTTAATTCCAAATTTTAAACTTGGTTCCTTAACCTTTAAAACTCTAGCCAAACAAAACTATATTAAATAATCAGTGTTAATGATCTTACAGGAGATCATTAAGTTGGGAAAGAGAAATGTGACAACGGTTGGTTTAAAGCAGAGTGCGAACACAATGTAAACGGAGGGTATTATCCTGCACTCTCTCGTGTACTGCATTAGACCTCATTCGATACTGACCATAGGGAAGAACCTTTCAGTGATCAAGACCCACATCACTCACCTGGATAAGCACAAAAGAAAATACACCAGACAAAAGAACTCCCGTTAAAGCATGCCACGATTAACTGGAAGAGGCAGCCACTTTCAAAACTAGCATTGTAAATTCGTACACCATTACCAACATTCTTCAGATTCCTTACATTCTGTGCAGACAGTCAATACACGAGGAGCAATCGCACTTCAAGCTGCAAAACGCCAGTCACCACATTATCCAAATCAACACTACCTTTGGGGACCAACCTTTTTGTGATTCATGCTTTTCGGTTTTCCCTTGGTATTCAAAGCCAACAGCACTTTTGTCCACTTTATCCTTTTCCACTCCATATTTGCCACCAAATCCTTTGGAATAATCTGCAGCAAACCAAAGTGTAACTTTAAATTAAGGCTGAATAATTTTACTGGATAGAAAAGACACCTTCCGGCTTTCTTCAAAATAAAAGCTTGTTTGGGGTGTACCTGAAAAGTAAATCACCGTTGGTACGATTGTCCATTCACAGCTGGACACAAAAGGTTACCTGACCAACCCCCTCGGACCCGAATTGAAATTCAACCGACAGCCATGAATGGCTGATTAGGCCAAGTCACGTCTTCACATCCGCACATTTCTCTAGTTTACAAAATTATTTGAATTCACAAATGAAACGTGGCATCAGAATGGAAATTAAGTCATTCAGAAGCTACCCGAATGTTTTCAAACAATTCCGGGAGGTGCAGTGGGTGGCGGGGAAGGACTGACAATGAAGAGAATTTCTCGATCAGGAAACAGTTCCCTGGAACATGTATTTTCAGTTAAATAGTCTAAACTTGCAAGATCCAGATATGTGCTGTAATATCTTTGTTCATTGCACCCCATTCTAATGCAATGTCATTTGAAGTAGGAAAATAAAATGTCAAGCTCAGCCATTGCTTCATTTTGTGAACACATGAACTAAAATTTAGCAGTTTTTGCATAACTAGAACCAGATTATCTAACCAGCAACTGGAAAACCTTTGCAAGCATATGGGACAATTGCAAGATCAACCAAAAGATGTCAAGACTGATACAGGGAGAGAGGTATTAAAAAGAAGATGCAGTTGAATGAAGTTAAGTAATAATTTAAGTTATGAAGAGAGGTTGGAGAGGATTGGGCTGCTTTCTCAGGAGCAGAGAAGACTGAGGGGCGACCTGATTGAGATTATGAGGGGCATGGACAGAGTGGTTAGGGAGCAGCTGTTCCCCTTATTTGAAGGGTCAGTTACGAGGGGACACAAGCTCAAAGTGAGGGGTGATTTGAGGGAAAACCTTTTTACCCAGAGGGTGGTGACGGTCAGGAACACACTGCCTGGGAGGGTGGTGACGGTCAGGAACACACTGCCTGGGAGGGTGGTGACGGTCAGGAACACACTGCCTGGGAGGGTGGTGACGGTCAGGAAAACACTGCCTGGGAGGGTGGTGACGGTCAGGAACACACTGCCTGGGAGGGTGGGAGAGGCTGGAACACACTGCCTGGGAGGGTGGTGACGGTCAGGAACACACTGCCTGGGAGGGTGGTGACGGTCAGGAACACACTGCCTGGGAGGGTGGTGACGGTCAGGAACACACTGCCTGGGAGGGTGGTGACGGTCAGGAACACACTGCCTGGGAGGGTGGTGACGGTCAGGAACACACTGCCTGGGAGGGTGGTGACGGTCAGGAACACACTGCCTGGGAGGGTGGTGACGGTCAGGAACACACTGCCTGGGAGGGTGGTGACGGTCAGGAACACACTGCCTGGGGCCTGGGAGGGTGGTGACGGTCAGGAACACACTGCCTGGGGCCTGGGAGGGTGGTGACGGTCAGGAACACACTGCCTGGGAGGGTGGTGACGGTCAGGAACACACTGCCTGGGAGGGTGGTGACGGTCAGGAACACACTGCCTGGGAGGGTGGTGACGGTCAGGAACACACTGCCTGGGAGGGTGGTGACGGTCAGGAACACACTGCCTGGGAGGGTGGTGACGGTCAGGAAAACACTGCCTGGGAGGGTGGTGACGGTCAGGAACGCGCTGCTTGGGAGGGTGGTGACGGTCTGGAACACACTGCCTGGGAGGGTGGTGACGGTCAGGAACACACTGCCTGGGAGGGTGGTGATGGTCTGGAATGCACTGCCTGGGCGGGTGGTGACAGTCAGGAACACACTGCCTGGGAGGGGGGTGACGGTCAGGAACACACTGCCTGGGAGGGTGGGAGAGGCTGGAACACACTGCCTGGGAGGGTGGTGACGGTCAGGAACACACTGCCTGGGAGGGTGGTGACGGTCTGGAACACACTGCCTGGGAGGGTGGTGACGGTCTGGAACACACTGCCTGGGAGGGTGGTGACGGTCAGGAACACACTGCCTGGGAGGGGGGTGACGGTCAGGAACACTCTGCCTGGGAGGGTGGGAGAGGCTGCAACGCGCTGCCTGGGAGGGAGGTGACGGTCAGGAACACACTGCCTGGGAGGGGGGCGACGGTCAGGAACGCACTGCATGGGAGGGTGGTGACGGTCAGGAACACACTGCCTGGGAGGGTGGTGACGGTCAGGAACACACTGCCTGGGAGGGTGGTGACGGTCTGGAACACACTGCCTGGGAGGGTGGTGACAGTCAGGAACACACTGCCTGGGAGGGTGGTGACAGTCAGGAACACACTGCCTGGGAGGGTGGTGACGGTATGGAACACACCGCCTGGGAGGGTGGTGATGGTCAGGAACACACTGCCTGGGAGGGTGGTGACGGTCTGGAACACACCGCCTGGGAGGGTGGTGATGGTCAGGAACACACTGCCTGGGAGGGTGGTGACGGTCAGGAACACACTGCCTGGGAGGGTGGTGACGGTCAGGAACACACTGCCTGGGAGGGTGGTGAGGGTCTGGAACACACTGCCTGGGAGGGTGGTGACGGTCAGGAACACACTGCCTGGGAGGGGGGTGATGGTCAGGAACACACTGCCTGGGAGGGTGGGAGAGGCTGCAACGCGCTGCCTGGGAGGGAGGTGACGGTCAGGAACACACTGCCTGGGAGGGGGGCGACGGTCAGGAACGCACTGCCTGGGAGGGTGGGAGAGGGTCTGGAACACACTGCCTGGGAAGGTGGTGACGGTCAGGAACGCACTGCCTGGGAGGGGGGCGACGGTCAGGAACGCACTGCCTGGGAGGGGGGCGACGGTCAGGAACACACTGCCTGGGAGGGTGGTGACGGTCAGGAACGCACTGCCTGGGAGGGTGGTGACGGTCAGGAACACACTGCCTGGGAGGGTGGGAGAGGCAGGAACACACTGCCTGGGAGGGTGGTGACGGTCAGGAACACACTGCCTGGGAGGGTGGTGACGGTCAGGAACACACTGCCTGGGAGGGGGGCGACGGTCAGGAACGTGCTGCCTGGGAGGGTGGTGACGGTCAGGAACACACTGCCTGGGAGGGTGGTGACGGTCAGGAACACACTGCCTGGGAGGGTGGTGACGGTCAGGAACACACTGCCTGGGAGGGTGGTGACGGTCAGGAACGCACTGCCTGGGAGAGTGGTGACGGTCAGGAACACACTGCCTGGGAGGGTGGGAGAGGCAGGAACACACTGCCTGGGAGGGTGGTGACGGTCAGGAACACACTGCCTGGGAGGGTGGTGAGGGTCAGGAACACACTGCCTGGGAGGGTGGGAGAGGCTGGAACACACTGCCTGGGAGGGTGGTGATGGTCAGGAACACACTGCCTGGGAGGGTGGGAGAGGCTGGAACGCGCTGCCTGGGAGGGTGGTGACGGTCAGGAACACACTGCCTGGGAGGGTGGTGACGGTCAGGAACACACTGCCTGGGAGGGTGGTGATGGTCAGGAACACACTGCCTGGGAGGGTGGTGATGGTCAGGAACACACTGCCTGGGAGGGTGGTGACGGTCTGGAACACACTGTCTGGGAGGGTGGTGATGGTCAGGAACACACTGCCTGGGAGGGTGGTGACGGTCAGGAACACACTGCCTGGGAGGGTGGTGACGGTCAGGAACACACTGCCTGGGAGGGTGGTGACGGTCAGGAACACACTGCCTGGGAGGGTGGTGACGGTCAGGAACACACTGCCTGGGAGGGTGGTGACGGTCTGGAACACACTGCCTGGGAGGGTGGTGACGGTCTGGAACACACTGCCTGGGAGGGTGGTGACGGTCAGGAACACACTGCCTGGGAGGGTGGTGACGGTCAGGAACACATTGCCTGGGAGGGTGGGAGAGGGTCTGGAACACACTGCCTGGGAGGGGGGGTAGAGGCTGGAACACACTGCCTGGGAGGGTGGTGATGGTCTGGAACGCCCTGCCTGGGAGGGTGGGAGAGGGTCTGGAACACACTGCCTGGGAGGGTGGGAGAGGCTGGAACACACTGCCTGGGAGGGGGGTGATGGTCAGGAACACACTGCCTGGGAGGGTGGGAGAGGCTGGAACACACTGCCTGGGAGGGTGGGAGAGGCTGGAACACACTGCCTGGGAGGGTGGGAGAGGGTCAGGAACACACTGCCTGGGAGGGTGGTGACGGTCAGGAACACACTGCCTGGGAGGGTGGTGACGGTCTGGAACACACTGCCTGGGAGGGTGGTAGAGGCTGGAACGCGCTGCCTGGGAGGGTGGCGACGGTCTGGAACACACTGCCTGGGAGGGTGGTGACGGTCAGGAACACACTGCCTGGGAGGGTGGTGACGGTCTGGAACGCACTGCCTGGGAGGGTGGTGACGGTCAGGAACACACTGCCTGGGAGGGTGGTGACGGTCAGGAACACACTGCCTGGGAGGGTGGTGACGGTCTGGAACACACTGCCTGGGAGGGTGGTGACGGTCTGGAACACACTGCCTGGGAGGGTGGTGACGGTCAGGAACACACTGCCTGGGAGGGGGGTGACGGTCAGGAACACATTGCCTGGGAGGGTGGGAGAGGGTCTGGAACACACTGCCTGGGAGGGGGGGTAGAGGCTGGAACACACTGCCTGGGAGGGTGGTGATGGTCTGGAACGCCCTGCCTGGGAGGGTGGGAGAGGGTCTGGAACACACTGCCTGGGAGGGTGGGAGAGGCTGGAACACACTGCCTGGGAGGGTGGTGACGGTCAGGAACACACTGCCTGGGAGGGGGGTGATGGTCAGGAACACACTGCCTGGGAGGGTGGGAGAGGCTGGAACACACTGCCTGGGAGGGTGGGAGAGGCTGGAACACACTGCCTGGGAGGGTGGGAGAGGGTCAGGAACACACTGCCTGGGAGGGTGGTGACGGTCAGGAACACACTGCCTGGGAGGGTGGCGACGGTCTGGAACACACTGCCTGGGAGGGTGGTGACGGTCAGGAACACACTGCCTGGGAGGGTGGTGACGGTCTGGAACGCACTGCCTGGGAGGGTGGTGACGGTCAGGAACGCGCTGCCTGGGAGGGTGGTGACGGTCAGGAACGCACTGCCTGGGAGGGTGGTGACGGTCAGGAACACAATGCCTGGGAGGGTGGTGAGGGTCTGGAACGCACTGCCTGGGAGGGTAGGAGAGGCTGGAACGCACTGCCTGGGAGGGTGGTGACGGTCAGGAACACACTGCCTGGGAGGATGGTGACGGTCAGGAACACACTGCCTGGGAGGGTGGTGACGGTCAGGAACACACTGCCTGGGAGGGTGGTGATGGTCAGGAACACACTGCCTGGGAGGGTGGTGACGGTCAGGAACACACTGCCTGGGAGGGTGGTGACGGTCAGGAACACACTGCCTGGGAGGGTGTTGACGGTCAGGAACACACTGCCTGGGAGGGTGGTGACGGTCTGGAATGCATTGCCTGGGAGGGTGGTGACGGTCTGGAACACACTGCCTGGGAGGGTGGTGACGGTCAGGAACACACTGCCTGGGAGGGTGGTGACGGTCAGGAACACACTGCCTGGGAGGGGGGGAGAGGGTCAGGAACACACTGCCTGGGAGGGTGGTGACGGTCAGGAACACACTGCCTGGGAGGGTGGTGACGGTCTGGAACACACTGCCTGGGAGGGTGGTGACAGTCAGGAACACACTGCCTGGGAGGGTGGTAGAGGCTGGAACACACTGCCTGGGAGGGTGGTGACGGTCTGGAACACACTGCCTGGGAGGGTGGTGACAGTCTGGAACACACTGCCTGGGAGGGTGGTGAGGGTCTGGAACGCACTGCCTGGGAGGGTGGTGACGGTCAGGAACACACTGCCTGGGAGGGTGGTGAGGGTCTGGAACGCACTGCCTGGGAGGGTGGTGAGGGTCTGGAACACACTGCCTGGGAGGGTGGTGAGGGTCTGGAACGCACTGCCTGGGAGGGTGGTGAGGGTCTGGAACGCACTGCCTGGGAGGGTGGTGAGGGTCTGGAACGCACTGCCTGGGAGGGGGGTGACGGTCTGGAACACGCTCCCTAGAGGGTGGTGACAGTCAGGAACACACTGCCTGGGAGGGGGGTGACGGTCAGGAACACACTGCCTGGGAGGGGGGTGACGGTCAGGAACACACTGCCTGGGAGGGGGGTGAGGGTCAGGAACACACTGCCTGGGTGCGTGGTGATGGTCTGGAACACACTGCCTGGGAGGGTGGTGATGGTCTGGAACGCACTGCCTGGGAGGGTGGGAGAGGCTGGAACACACTGCCTGGGAGGGTGGTGATGGTCAGGAACACACTGCCTGGGAGGGTGGTGACGGTCTGGAATGCATTGCCTGGGAGGGTGGTGACGGTCTGGAACACACTGCCTGGGAGGGTGGTGACGGTCAGGAACACACTGCCTGGGAGGGTGGTGATGGTCAGGAACACACTGCCTGGGAGGGTGGGAGAGGGTCAGGAACACACTGCCTGGGAGGGTGGTGACGGTCAGGAACACACTGCCTGGGAGGGTGGTGACGGTCTGGAACACACTGCCTGGGAGGGTGGTGACGGTCAGGAACACACTGCCTGGGAGGGTGGTAGAGGCTGGAACACACTGCCTGGGAGGGTGGTGACGGTCTGGAACACACTGCCTGGGAGGGTGGTGACAGTCTGGAACACACTGCCTGGGAGGGTGGTGATGGTCTGGAACGCACTGCCTGGGAGGGTGGTGACGGTCAGGAACACACTGCCTGGGAGGGTGGTGAGGGTCTGGAACGCACTGCCTGGGAGGGTGGTGAGGGTCTGGAACACACTGCCTGGGAGGGTGGTGAGGGTCTGGAACGCACTGCCTGGGAGTGTGCTGAGGGTCTGGAACGCACTGCCTGGGAGGGTGGTGAGGGTCTGGAACGCACTGCCTGGGAGGGGGGTGACGGTCTGGAACACGCTCCCTAGAGGGTGGTGACAGTCAGGAACACACTGCCTGGGAGGGGGGTGACGGTCAGGAACACACTGCCTGGGAGGGGGGTGACGGTCAGGAACACACTGCCTGGGAGGGGGGTGAGGGTCAGGAACACACTGCCTGGGTGCGTGGTGATGGTCTGGAACACACTGCCTGGGAGGGTGGTGACGGTCTGGAACACACTGCCTGGGAGGGTGGTGACGGTCTGGAACACACTGTCTGGGAGGGTGGTGATGGTCTGGAACGCACTGCCTGGGAGGGTGGTGACGGTCAGGAACACACTGCCTGGGAGGGTGGTGATGGTCAGGAACACACTGCCTGGGAGGGGGGTGATGGTCAGGAACACACTGCCTGGGAGGGGGGTGATGGTCAGGAACACACTGCCTGGGAGGGTGGTGACGGTCAGGAACACACTGCCTGGGAGGGTGGTGACGGTCAGGAACACACTGCCTGGGAGGGTGGGAGAGGCTGGAACACACTGCCTGGGAGGGTGGTGATGGTCAGGAACACACTGCCTGGGAGGGTGGGAGAGGCTGGAACACACTGCCTGGGAGGGTGGTGATGGTCAGGAACACACTGCCTGGGAGGGTGGTGATGGTCAGGAACACACTGCCTGGGAGGGTGGTGACGGTCTGGAACACACTGTCTGGGAGGGTGGTGATGGTCTGGAACGCACTGCCTGGGAGGGTGGTGACGGTCAGGAACACACTGCCTGGGAGGGTGGGAGAGGCGGGTTGCCTCACATCCTTTAAAAAGTATCTGGATGAGCACTTGGCAGGTCTGGCAGACTCGATGGGCCGAAGGGTTCCTTCTGCATTGCAGTATTCTGTGAAGACAAGTCCGATAAGATACTGTCCTGAGCAAGAGACAGCAGCTTGATGTTGGAGAAGCAAACGATGAATTGTATATACTCAATAATCGAGATAATGGTTCCAGAAGGCAATCTAATCAGAAACAAAATAGATGACTGAGCAGTTTACTGTAAATAAATAAAATGGAAACTGGAAGCTAAAGTTGATGTCTGTAAAACTAGTGAATCATTTGGCAAAGCATCATAAACAAATAAGCACACAGAAGGAATTTTTTAAATTAATTTACCGGATGTGGGAGTCGCTGGCTAGGCCTGCATTTATTGCCCATCCCTAATTGCCCTCAATAAGTTGGTGATGAGCCACTATCTTGAATCACGGCAGCCCATGTGGTGTAGGTACACCCACAGCGCTGTTAGGAGAGGTTCCAGGAGCAACAGAGAAGATACGGCAATGTAGTTCCAAGTCAAGATGGTGAGCAATTTGGTAGGAGTACCTCCAGGTGCTGGTGTCCCCAGGTATCTACAGCCATTGTTCTCTGGATCTAATGACCATGGGTTTGGGAATGCAATATATAGCATGGATAAGGGAGAAGGTACCTCCAGATATGAAAAGCCAGTAAACTCACAGCTAAGGTCAGAATATGTGGAGCTCGGGACAAGTAACAGAAGGGGTAGCAAGCTGTCTACAAAACAGAAAACAAAGTAGGTGGGAAATGGTGTCCCACAGGGAGTGGTGCTGGGACCACTGTGTTCACCGTTTATATAAACGGTTTGAACATTGTTTTGCAATTTAGTTAATAGAGGACTGCAACAAAATACAGAATCATAGAATCATAGAATTTACAGTGCAGAAGGACGCCATTCAGCCCATCTATTATGGACGGGCTCCTGGATAGAGCACCCTACCCAAGGTTAACACCTCCTATCCCCATAACCCAGTAACCCCACCCAACACTAAGGGCAATTTTGGACACTATGGGCAATTTATCATGGCCAATCCACCTAACCTGCACATCTTTTGACTGTGGGAGGAAACCGGAGCACCCGGAGGAAACCCATGCAGACACAGGGAGGACGTGCAGACTCCGCACAGACAGTGACCCAAGCCGGAGTCGAACCTGGGACCCTGGAGCTGTGAAGAGATTGTGCTATCCACAATGCTACCATGCAGACATGAATAAACTTGCAGAATGGGTATTAATTAGCAAATTAACTTCAATATAGCCAAGTGTAAGACAACACTTTTCAGTAGATGAATAGGGTGGCTCAGATTTTCACAGTAAGAAGTCCCACAACACAAGGTTAAAGTCCTACATGTTTGCTTCAAACAATAGCTTTCGGAGCACTGCTCCTTCCTCAGATTTTCACAGAGGACCACTCAGCCCATCATGTCTGTACCAGCCCTCTGCAGTAACTTCTCATCTTACTCCTCCCACCGTTTCTCAATTGCCCTGCAAATATGGTTATCTCATTTTCTTGAAAGCCACAATCAAATCTGCCTCCATTGTGCTCTCAGGCAGCGCATTCCAGATCCTAACAACTCGCTGTGTTTAAAAACAACTTTTCCTTGTGTTACATTTGATTCCTTTGTCAACCATTTTAAACCCATGTCCTTGGGCTGTTGATCCCAAGACCAATGTTTCTCTCAATCTACTCTGCCCAGGCCCCTCATGACTTTGGGCACCCATGTCCAATCTCCTCTCAACCTCCCCAACAAACCTGAGCAATAAACGGCAGATAGAATCTTACAAGCAAGGAGGTGGACATTTAGACCATAATGCTTGTGCCAATATCTTGAATGAGCTAGCTATCCAATTAATTCCAATCCCCTGCTCCTTCCTCCCACCCCTGTTTTTCCCCCAGTCTACTCCCCCACTCCCAAATATCCTTGCAACCTTACTCGTTCAAATGTTTAGTCAATTCCCTTAGAAAGTTACCAATGAATCTGCTTCCACCATTCTTTGCACCAGTGCAATCTGGATCATAGTAACAGTATGTTTCAACGATCATGCTGGTCGAAGGAATCGTAATGAGCTGTCCGATTAAAAAGGGAACAATCAGTAACAACTAAGAACAGAGATTATTTCGAAAGGCCAGTGTATTCCGCATGAGTCTATTGCAGACAAGGAATCATTGTTTAACTCAAGCAACTTCGAACAGTTACACATCATACAAATGGTGGCACAGTGGTCAGCACTGCTGCGCAAGCCAGGGACCCAGGTTCAATTCCTCCCTTGGGTCACTGTCTGTGCGGAGTTTGTACGTTCTCCCTGTCTCTGCGAGGGTTTCTTCCGGATGCTCTGGTTTCCTCTCACACTCCAATGATCTGCAGATTAGGTGGATTGGCCATGATCAATTGCACCATTATTGGGTGGAACAATAAACCAATTGAGATACTGGACAGGTCACCAATACCAAGAACGTTTAGCAAAGTGAGGCGCTCATTCCACAACCATCTGCGAAACTGAGGCTAGTGAGTGAAGAGGAAGTGAGGCTGCACCCAGATCATAGTGGAGAAACTATATCACCTGATAGCCTCAATGAGAAGGAATGCTTTATGAAATATTCAGCATCCTGGACTCAGAATCAACTACTTCACTCCCCATATGGTCGCTTATCCCCAAGGGGTCTCACACAACTAGATTGCCAATGATTCCGTTGTTACACAGACCCAGCCTAGGATGGCCCGCTCTCCGAGTGAACAAAACTACAGAAAGCAGAGACAGCGGGCGTGATTTAACGGAAATGAAACACAGTCAGACGCATTTAACCAGGTGCTTCCTGGCACTTGCAGCACCAAGAACCACCCCGCTATTAAACAGAGCTCGGCTTCAGGACCACAGGGAAAAATATTGTAATGTTGAAAAGACAAGCTCAAAGGCTTTGTGTGCCTTAATGCCTGGAGTATTTGCAATAAAGCGGATGAACACATTGCGCAAATAAACATAAGCGGATATGATATCATCGGGATTAGGAAGACATGGCTGCAGGTTGATCAGGGATGGGAACTGAATATCCAGGGGTATTCAGTATTTAGGAAGGACAGACATGAAGGAAAAGACGAAGGAAAAGGAAAAGTGGCATTGCTGGTTACAGAGGAGATTAACACAATAGTGAGGGAGGATATTACCTCCAACAATGTGGAATCTGTATGGGTAGAGCAGAGTAACGGGGCAAAAATGTTAGTGGACATCATACATAAACTCCCAAATTTGGGTGGTGATGTTGGGAATGGCATTAAACAGGAAATTAGAGACGCATGCAAAAAAGGAACATCTGTAATTATGGGCGATTTTAATCTGCATATAGATTGAGCAAATCAAATTAGCTACAATACCATGGAGGAGGAATTCCTGGAATGTATAGGGGATGGTTTTCTGGGCCAATACGTTGAGGAACCAACCAGAGAACAGGCCATCCTAGACTGGGTACTGTGTAATGTGAATGGAATCATTGGCAATCTAGCTGAGTGAAGCCCCTTGGGGATGAGCAGCCATATGGAGAGTGAAGTAGTTGATTCTGAGACCAGGATCCTGAATATTTTATAAAGGAAACTACGATGATATGAGGTGTCGATTGGGGGACATTACTTAAAGGGGTGACAGTGGATCGACAATGGTAAACATTCAAGGAGCACATGGGTGAACTGCAACAAGTGTTTATTCCTGTCTGGCACAAAAATAAAACAGGAAAGGTGACCAATCCACAGCTTACAAGGGAAATTAGAGATAGTATTGGATCCAAGGAAGAGGCATACAAATTGGCCAAGAAAAATAACAGGTCTGAGGATTGGGAGCAGTTTAGAATTCAGCAAAGAAGGACCAAGGGATTGATTAAAACGGGGAATATAGAATACGAGTGTAAGCTTGCAGGGAATATAAAAACAGGCCGCAAAAGTTTATATAGGTACGTGAAGAGAAAATGCTGCTGTTGCTCATGTATTTGCTTTGTTTGGTCCCTTATTCCACACTGTAACCAATCACTTTGTCGATGTACCATTTGTCAATGTAGTCTGTCAATTATTCTGTTTTTGTCTACTATGCATGTACTGTGTACGTTCCCTTGGCTGCAGAAAAATACTTTTCACTGTACTTCGGTACATGTGACAATAAATCAAATCAAAAGATCGGTGAAGACAAATCAGTACAGTCAGTAAGAGGGGAAATGTATAATTGGCTGAGCAACTAAACACATACTTTGGTTCTGTCTTCACAAATTAGGACACAAATCAGATACTGGAAATGTTGGGGAATGCGGGGTTTCGTGAGAGGGAGAAACTGAAGGAGATCAATATTAGTAGAGAAATGGTGTTGGGGAAATCGATGGGATCAAAGGCTGATAAATCCCTAGGCCTGATAAACTACATCCCAGAATTCTTAAGGAGGTGGCTCCAGAAATAGTGGATGCATTGGTGGTCAGCTTCCAGGATTCTATAGACTCTGGAACAGTTTCTGCAGATTGGAGGGTGGCTAATAATATTCCACTATTTAAAAAGGGAGGTAGAGAGAAAGCAGAGAATTATAGATCAGTCAGCCTGACATCGGTAGTGGGGAAAATTCTAGAATCCATTTTTAAAGATTTTATAACAAGAGCATTTAGAAAACAGTGGCAGGATCAGACAGAGCCAGCATGGATTTATGACGGGGAAATCATGCCTGACATATCTACTGGAATTCTACAGGAAAGTAACTAATAGAATTGATGAAGGGGAGCCACTGGATGTTGCATTTTCAGAAGGTTTTTGACAAAGTCCCACCTAAGAGATTAGTGTGTAAAATTAAAGCGCATGGGATTAGGGGTAGTGTATTGAGGTGGATAGAAAACTGGTTGGCAGAGAGGAAACAAAGAGTAGGAATTAACGGGTCTTTATCAAATTGACAGGCAGTGACTCGTGGGGTACCACAGGGTTCGGTGCTGGGACCCCAGCTATTCACAATATATATTCATGGTTTAGATGAGGGAACAAAATGTAACATCTCAGATGACACCGAGTTGGGTGGGAGGGTGAGCTGTGAGGGGATGCAGAGATCCTTCAGTGTGATTTGGAAAAGTTGAGTGAGTGGCTAAATGAATGGCAAATGCAGTATAATTTGGAGAAATGCAAGGCTGTCCACTTTAAATAGCAAAAATGAGACGGTAGACTATTATCTGAATGGCCATAAATTAGGAAAGAGGAATATACAATGAGACCTGGATGTCCTCGTACACCAGTCGCTGAAGGTAAGCATGCAGGTACAGCAGGCAGTAAAGAAGGCTAATGGTATGTTGGCCTTCATTGCGAGAGGATTAGAGTACAGGAGCCGGGATGTGTTGCGGCAATTATACAGGGCCTTGGTGAGGTCACACCTAGGATTCTGTGCGCAGTTTTGGTCTCCTTATCCGAGGAAGGATGTTTTTGCGATAGCCTTGGAGACGTTATTAAACTTAACTTTTGGCAACAGTAGAGGACGGATGGCTACACCTTTCAAAATCCAATTCCTAGTTTCTGCAGTTATTGCAATGTTAGGAATTTTTACACGTGTAAACCATATCTGTCTGGGTGTGTTTACAATGTAAACTGCAGCTAGGTCTCGGAACTATAAGTCTAGAATCTGGGTCTGCCCGGCCTGCCAAGTGAAGGGAGATTCCAGGAATGTACAGGTAAAAATGCCACTGAAGCTGGAAATATAAAATTAAAAACAGGAAAGAGCAAAGCCATTTGGATGATGAGGTAACACCTGTGGAGGGGAAAACAGAGCTATGGGTTTGTGGTTGACAACCTATCATCATAACTGTATGGATTGCAAAGTCCATGAAGTCCTGTTCGACTGCATTCCAAAATTAGGTTGGGTTCTTCCCCAGGATTTACAATGCGGAACTCTGTCATCGTTGTGACTGGAACGGTTTCTACACAAACACCAAACATGGCCAGGTAAACATTGCTCTGATTTGCAAATTCATTCACATATTAGAGAAAACACACAGTCTTGAGTCCAAATTTCCCCCCCCCCCAAAGTTCATAAAGAAGCGACTGCAGATCAAATCAGTCGAGCCAGCTGCCTGAAATTTCGACGGATTGTAACAGGGAATGCTGAGGGTACAGCAAGAAAATAGCAAGTTTGAAGCAAACCCCCCCCAGGACACACCCACACTCACTCTCTTGGTGAGAGAAGTGATACCAAGGGAAAGTGAAAATGACACACCTCTCTGGGACCCATGCATCTCAGTTTTGCTGTGGTAATCGAAGCCCAGGGCACTCTCAGTCAGCTTGCACGCCATACTTCCCCCCCCCCCAAAAAACTAGTACTGTAGTCTGAATAATTCAAGATAGCAAAAAGCATCAACAAATGCAGCATGCAACCTCTTTGATGGTGGCAGAAATGCAGCAGAAATGCAAAGGCCCCATGATTTAGCAAACGTAAGCAGTCCAGTTATAAAGCAGTACCAGAGAAAACAAGAGAAAACTATTGACATAGAGGAGACTGCGGTGAAAATGCAATGAGCAGGAGGATGGGCTATAATGGCCTTAGAACAGTCTTAAAAAAAGGAGCTCGTGGAAGACACCTCCGCAGTGGGGGCTCCCTACCCAGGAATTGCTAAAGATTCAAATTCACTGGGTTAGGCTGTTATACCAGGCCCCACAGGCTAGTGTAAGGACAAACAGGACGACATCAGATTACTTCAGACTGCACCGCCGGACAAGATAGGGTTGCACTGTCTCCCCACTGCTGTTGGCACTGGCCATAGAGCCCCTGGCAATTGTACAGAGAGCTCCAAGGGACTGGTCCAGGAAGGTGGGGGGGGGGGGGGGGGGGGGGGGGCAGCATAAAGTCTCGTTATACGCAGATGACCTGCTGTTATATGTATCAGACCCAATGGCGGCGATGGACAATATCATGGAAACCCTGAGGGAATTTGGCAGGTTTTCAGGATATAAATTGAACATGGCTAAGAGCGAGTTGTTTGTAATTCAGGCGAGGGGGCAGGAGAGTAGGCTGAAGGGGTTGCCGTTCAGGCTGGAAGGAGAAAGCTTTAGATACTTGGGGGTACAGGTGGCTCGGGACTGGGGCAGGTTGCATAAGCTCAACCTGGCCCGACTGGTGGAACGAGTGAGGGAGGAGGTCCGGAGGTGGGATGCGCTCCCGCTGTCAATGGCGGGGAGGGTGCAGACTGTTAAGATGACAATTCTCCCGAGATTCTTGTTCATATTTCAGTGTCTCCCCATTTTCATCCCGAGGTCCTTCTGTAAGAGGCTGAATGAAATTATTCTGGGATTTGTATGGGCTGGGAAGCCCCCGCAGGTGAAGAGGGTGATGCTTGAAAGGAACAGAGGAGAATGGGGGCTGTGTTGCCGAACTTCAGCAACTATTACTGGGCGGCCAACATAGCGATGATAAGGAAATGGATGGTGGGTACGGGGTCGGTTTGGGAGCGGATGGAGGCTGCTTCGTGCGGGGGCACTAGCTTTGCAGCCCTGGTCACGGCGCCTCTGCCGCTCTCGCCGGCACGGTACTCCACCAGCCCGATAATGGTAGCACCTGTTCAGATCTGGGCCCAGTGGAGGAGGCATATAGGGGAAGTGAGAGTATCGGTGTGGACCCCAATCTGCGGCAATCACCGATTTGCCCCAGGGAACATGGGCAGTGGGGGAGGGCGGGGATTACGAGGGTGGGTGATCTGTTCCTGGATGGAAGCTTTCCGAGCATGAGGGCGTTGGAGAAGATGTTCGGGCTGGCGGGGGGGAATGACTTTAGATACTTGCAGGTGAGGGATTTTGTGCGCAGACTGGTGCCGTCCTTCCCACGCCTCCCGCCAAAGGGGAGGCAGGACAGGGTAGTTTCTAGGGGAGAGGTAGGTGAGGGTAGAGTCTCAGATATTTACAACGAACTAATGGGAGCAGAGGATACACAGACTGAGGGCCTGAAGCTTCAGTGGGAAGAGGAGCTCGAGGGGGGAGGGTGGGGGGGGGGGGGGAGGAGATGGAGGGGGGGTTATGGTATTTGGGCAGATGCCCTGAGCAGAGTAAACACGACCGCAACATGCGCCAGGTTCAGCCTGATCCAGTTTAAGGTCGTGCACCGGGCCCACATGACAGTGGCCCGGATGAGTAAATTTTTCGGGCTCGAGGATAGGTGTGCTAGATACGCGGTGGGCTGGCTAATCACGTGCACATGTTCTGGTCGTGCCCTAAACTGAGGGGGTACCGGCAGGGATTCGCGGACAACATGTCCCGGGTTTTGAAAACTGGTCTGATAATGAATCCTGAGGTGGCAATCTTTGGGGTGTTGGAGGTCCCGGGAGTCCAGGAGGAGAGGGAGGCCGACGTCGTGGCCTTTGCTTCCCTGGTAGCCCGGCGACGAATACTGTTGGCATAGAGGGACTCAAAGCCCCCGAAGTCCGAAGTATGGCTATCAGACATGGTCAGCTTTCTCGGTCTAGAGAAAGTTAAGTTCGCCTTGAGAGGTTCACTATCGGGTTCGCCCGGTGGTGGCAGCCATTCATTGACTTCTTCGCTGAGAATTAATCGTCCGGCGGGGGGGGGGGGGGGGGGGGGGGGGGGGGGGGGGGGGAAGAGGAAAGAGTAGAGTAGGGGGTGGTTTAGGCAGTAACTTGCAAGAATGGAGTTGTGGTTTGTACTATGTGTTATTTGCTTTTCTTTTTGTACAGTACTATACAATGTCATTGTTTCAGATGCCAAAAATACCTCAATAAAATTGTTCATTAAAAAAAGATTCAAATTCGCCTCTTGCTTTGATTTTCATTGCACTGCTTGCGGCAGTCAGGATCAATCAATACCCTCAATATCAATCAATACCCTCAATATCAATCAATGTCCTCAATATCAATCAATACCCTCAATATCAATCAATGTCCTCAATATCAATCAATACCCTCAATATCAATCAATACCCTCAATATCAATCAATGTCCTCAACGTCAATCAATGTCCTCAACGTCAATCAATATCCTCAACGTCAATCAATATCCTCAACGTCAATCAATATCCTCAACGTCAATCAATATCCTCAACATCAATCAATACCCTCAACATCAATCAATGTCCTCAACGTCAATCAATATCCTCAACGTCAATCAATATCCTCAACGTCAATCAATATCCTCAACATCAATCAATATCCTCAACATCAATCAATATCCTCAACATCAATCAATGTCCTCAACATCAATCAATATCCTCAACATCAATCAATATCCTCAACATCAATCAATATCCTCAACATCAATCAATATCCTCAACATCAATCAATATCCTCAACATCAATCAATATCCTCAACATCAATCAATATCCTCAACATCAATCAATATCCTTAACATCAATCAATATCCTCAAAATCAATCAATATTGATCAATATTCTCAATATAATTTTAAACAGTGGCCAACTGTCCACTGCTGGTACCCTTATTGAGTGAAAGGTGGCATTCATTTTATTACTAATCTCATTTAAAAATAATCAAAATACTGGGTTTGAGTGGAAAAGGGGAAACAGCTAACATTCCAATTAAGGGGTCTGCTATTGGTTCACTGGAGCTGCTACAAAACCCAGATGCAAACAGAGTTGGCTGAAGGTGAGCCACATGCGGTTAATCAAAGGGATAATTGGCGACAGATAATTGCAGAGGGAGGATGTCCAACTCATTCCCAACGAAGGAAGAGACTTTTTTAAAAAACAAAACATAATTCATCCACGTTTATACAAAATTCCACTTTGAACTTCCCATCCCCATCGTCATCATAAGTTATTCCTTCCGAATGTGAACTGCTGAGAGAACTGTACCTTTTTGTGATGCATGCTTGGCGGTCTTGCCTTCATATTCAAAGCCCACAGCAGACTGTAAGAATTAGAAAACACTTATTGGCACAACTTTCACATGGAGACAGTGCGTCTGCAAAAAGAAGCTGACAATTCTTGTTTGGGAATCAGCACTCAGGAATGTTTGGCAAAACACTGCTCAGATTATTCCTCGAGAAATACTCCGGAATTCTTTCGAAAAGTAGCTACAATTTATTCACCACTGCAAAGTCGTCTTCTGCAACTCTGGTCAGCAACTAGAGAAATTTATTATAAACCTTCATGGAGCAAGAATACAAGGGGATCAAAGCCTCAAGCTATGGTTCCTCGAGATTCAATACAGGGAGTAAACATTGCAAACTCAGTGGCATCACGTTGGAAACAAAAGTGCAGGCAACAAAGTATTAGAGACCCCCTCAGAGGAAATAGTGGACGTGTTTGGGAGAGGGAGAGAGGCTGAGAGAAAATAAATGGGACAGGTTGCGTTCACATATTGCGAATCAGTATCAATAGCAACAATAGCCACAGAAACAAGTCCTTAGACCTGCACTGAAAAAAACCAATAATTTTGCAATAGCACGAGTATAATATTCAAAAGAACAAAATACAATATTTAACAGTAACAAAATTAGCTATTTTCAATTAACACCTTCCAAAACAAAAGTCACTTTATCTAATCAAAGTTTTATTTCACAGATCACAGAATTTACAGTGCAGAAGGAGGCCATTCGGCCCATCGAGTCTGCAACGGCCCTTGGAAAGAGCACCCTACCCAATCCCACACCTCCACCTTATCCCCGTAACCCAGTAACCCCACCCAACCTTTTTGAACGCGAAGGGCAATTGATCATGGCCAATCCACCTAACCTGCACATTTTTGGACTGTGGGAGGAAACCGGAGCTCCCGGAGGAAACCCATGCACGCATGGGTAGAACGTGCAGACTCCGCGCGCACAGTGACCCAGCCGGGAATCGAACCTGGGACCCTGGAGCTGTGAAGCAATTGTGCTAACAACTGTGCTACCCAAATAAAAAATACAGGCAAGTTCAGCCAACACCCACCACAACCTGAACACAAGGGAAGGATGATGGTTTTATATTTCCTCCTTTCCAAGGTCAATATTTACAGACAATTCATGCACCAATACCGTGGCAAGTCCATTTCTGCCTCAGAACAATACAAAGTTCAAGAAAAGGGTGGAAATTCTGTGGGGGGCAAGGGTGCAGTTGGAGGGTATGGGCCAATCTTGCACTATAGATGAACCCAACGGAACAACTTCAAGGAAGCAGTTTTTCCCGAATGTTCCATATCATTCTGGTTTAGCTAGGGGCCGGTTTAGCTCACTCAGCTAAATCGCTGGCTTTTAAAGCAGACCAAGCAGGCCAGCAGCACGGTTCGATTCCCGTACCAGCCTCCCCGGACAGGCGCCGGAATGTGGTGACTAGGGGCTTTTCACAGTAACTTCATTGAAGCCTACTCGTGACAATAAGCGATTTTTATTTTTCATTTGATTTTCATTCTGTGTGTTAGACATTAACTGGGCACCTCAGGCCATTAATGCCCATAGAGAGAGAACGGCGCAATGGTTTGCACCAAAAGTGCATTAATTTAAAAGAAATAAAGAGTCCATTTGGGGGAATCGAGGGTAATTTAAAGAGCCAGTATAGTGTAGGTCAGATAGGCTTCAGATGGTTTCACAGGTCGGCGCAACATCGAGGGCCGAAGGGCCCGTACTGCGCTGTAGTGTTCTATGTTCTATGTAAAGTGAGGACCCAGTATAATTGTTTTATTTCGCTCCCACCTCTATGGTTTTGAATAGAGATCAGCTGCCAGATGTCCCAGTATCCAGCCTAGTATAGCACATGTCGAGAACACCACTCCAGGGTAGCTTCAGGCTAATATGCTGGAGGAGGTAAACTCAGGACAACCAATCCTATTTTCCCCCCATAGAACATAGTGCAGAAGGAGGCCATTCGGACCATCGAGTCTGCACCGACCCACCTAAGCCCTCACTTTCACCCTAACCCCATAACCCCTCCTAACCTTTTTGGTCACTAAGGGCAATTTATCATCACCAATCCACCTAACTTGCACATCTTTGGACTGTGGGAGGAAACCGGAGCACCCGGAGGAAACCCACGCAGACACAGGGAGAATGTGCAGACTCCGCACAGACAGTGACCCAGCGGGGAATCGAACATGGGACCCTGGCGCTGTGAAGCCACAGTGCTATCCATCTGTGCTACTGTGCGCTCCAACCTTTTGGATGTACCTCACTGATCTTTCCTTCCCATGGCCTGTTGATCTTGCACTATTTCACTCCTTTCAGAATAACTTTCACTCCCAAGCTCAGGCAAATATTTCCACTAAGATACTGAGCCATTTACACTGAACTTCACAGGGGAACCCGTTTTAAACAGGCTCCAACATTCTGAAGCTCATTTCGAAACCCAAACCTTTTTCGAAAATTTCACCAGTTCCCTGCAGCCTTGCATCGCCCTCGTGCACCTTGCTTAACTGCTCATTAATTATGTCCAGAGTTAGGGCGTCATGGTGGCGCAGTGGTTAGCACTCAGGGCGCTGAGGACCCGTTCCCGGGTCACTGTCCGCGTGCAGTTTTCACATTCTTCTCATATCTGCGTGAGTCTCGCCCCCGCAACACAAAGATGTGCAGGGTAGGTGGATTGGCCATGCTAAATTGCCCCTTAATTGGGAAAAAATAAATGAATGGTTATCCTAAAGTTAAATTTTAAATGTTACGTCTAGAATTTGGACAGCAAGTGCCGTCATTGTATTCGGAAATAGGGAGACATGGTCGGCACGTCTTCCACCTGACCCACTGACAGACCCGCGACTGGATTAACAATCCAGAGGTTTCAGCTGCTCAACGAATGAAATGAAATGAGAATGAAATGAAAATCGCTTATTGTCACGAGTAGGCTTCAATGAAGTTACTGTGAAAAGCCCCTAGTCGCCACATTCCGGCACCTGTTCGGGGAGGCTGGTACGGGAATCGAACCGTGCTGCTGGCCTGCCTTGGTCTGCTTTCAAAGCCAGCGATTTAGCCCAGTGAGATATCAGGGAAGCAAACAAACCCTCATACCCAAGGAATCCACTTGGGTAATTACACATTTCCTGCAAATTCATAAAGTGTATGAAATACAAGGTGGCGGTTTAGCAATTCTGTAACTTTTAATGGTGAGCTTCGGTTAACGCATGTGAGAAGGTAAAGTGGCTGGATTTCGACAGCATCAGTACTTGCCTTATCGACCCTGTCCTTCTGTACACCGAACTTTCCACCAAATCCCTTTACAGAGTCTGTTTGAGAGCAGTGTTTGGAGAGCTTAGCAACGTATTCGTGTCCAACAGCCGACTGAAAAGATGAGAGAATCACGCATTAATACGATTACACTTCAGAGCCACAGAGTCGGGTGCGTTCTTTCAAGAACCAACAAGTTTAAAGTCATTCACTCTCCGTCAGCATTCATCCGCTGTCAATAAAGAGATAGTTTGTGTTCTGGGGTTGCAAGAAGCTGGAGAGGTACTGGGAGGGGGTATTTGGGACGTTATCTAACATAGTGGGGGTGGAGGTCAAGCCAGTCCCCAACCCGCCGGTTTTTGGGGTCTTGGAAGTATCTGAGCTATTGGAGGGGAAGGGGGCCGATGTTGTGGCCTTCGCCTCTCTGATTGCCCGGCGAAGGATCCTGTTAAATTGGAGGTTGTAGATGCTGCCGGGCGTAAACACTGCCGAGCATGGCAGCCTAGCTGGGAAACCTGCCCAACTTTCTCCAGTCGGGGGAGATTAAGTTTGAGTTGAGGAGGTCAGCGGAGGGCTTTGAGTTGGGGTGGCGGTTGTTCATGGCGCTATTTGAGGAATTGTTAGTCATTGGGGGTGGGGGAAATTGTACAAAGGTAGTCTGTGATTGTATGGAGTGTGTAATTTCTATTGTGCTGTTGGTTTACATGTGTTTGGAATAAAATACCTTTTCAAAGAAAGAAAAGCTTTGGTGCTTTTTAAGATTACAGTACTTCCTCTAGACTACAGGGACATATCCAGATTATTCAGCAAAACCACAAGAAATTCAATCCTTATCAGCGGAATTTGAGAAACATTTTGGCATTATGTCAGAATTGCATCCCCACAACCTCAGAACTGGAATACAGATGCTGGTTTAAAAACAGTTGGAAAAGAGTCTTCCAATATATCGACAGTGTCTTAGAAAACAAACGCACACACCCACTTCAAACATTTAGGGTTCCAACTATAGGCTTGAGAGAGTTTGGCAATCAGATTATAACAGCAAAATACTCCTGCTGTTGTAAACGTCAAATTAAAATGGAAAATGTTGGCAATTCTCAGCAGTTCTAACACTTGAGTAGATAGCTGATGTTTCAGATCGATGAACCCTTAATCAGAAACGTTAACTCTTGTTTCTCTTTCCTCAGGAGCTCAAGAACAGCTGAACATTTCCAGCATTTTCCATCTTTCCTGGCAATCACATTTGTAGTTTCACAAAAAGTGAAATCAGAGGCAGTGCAGACAAACCGAACACGACTCATTTAAATCCTGCATCTGTTAGCAATGATCACGGCTCCGCTTTACCCACAACTGAGTCTTAGTAACTCCAGATGTGTTTCTGGTGTGTGTCATTCGCAAGGAAGTGAGCCACACATTACGCAGCATTTGCTGATGGCTTCATTCCCCCCCCCCCCCCCCCCCCCCCTTGTTGTGTTGAAGAGGGACACTGCGCTGCTAAAACAAGCTGCAGTTAGAACTTTCTCCAACTTTGAATAACAGCAGAGAAGGCGAGAATGTTTCTGCTACTTTGCACTTAAGATTAGAAAGGGGAATTTAAAAACGTACAAGGCTCCTTAAATTCACAACAGATACACCAACACAAAACGCAGGCCGAGTCTGGTTTATGAATCTTTTCGCAGTTGGCACATTTTGAGGATCGTTCATGAATCACCGGCATGCGAGGGATATCTGCTGGGTTACAAAAGAGGGCGTGTATCAGGCCTGCAATCTTTAAAACCTCCAAGAGTAACTCCAAGTTGCGTTGAGCCTATACCATAGGAACAGGCCATTTGGCCCAACTAATTGCATACTGGCACTTGTGCTCCATACGAGCCTGCTCCTGGCCATCTTCATCCAACTCCATTATCATTTCTTTCTCCCCGATGCGTTCATCTAGCCTCCCCTTAAATATTTGCCTCAACTACTTATTGTGGCAGTTCCATATTCTTACCACCCAAGTAAATACCCAATTGGATTTATTACCAACTAGTTTTGGTCTACAAATCATAGAATTTACAGTGCAGAAGGAGGCCATTCGGCCCATCAAGTCTGCACCAGCTCTTCGAAAGAGCACCCTATCCAAGGTCAACACCTCCACCCTATCCCCATAACCCCATTACCCAGTAACCCCACCCAACACTAAGGGCAATTTTGGACACTAAGGGCAATTTTTCATGGCCAATCCACCTAACCTGCACATCTTTGTGACTGTGGGAGGAAACCAGAGCACCCGGAGGAAACCCACGCACACACGGGGAGGATGTGCAGACTCCGCACAGACAGTGACCCAAGCCGGAATCGAACCTGGGACCCTGGAGCTGTGAAGCGATTGTGCTATCCACAATGCTACCGTGCTCAAAAACTGCAAGCCTCTTCCTAGCGACTCTCACCAATTCATCATCGGCTGTTCCTCAGTTAGAGGATGATATCTACTCAGGGTCTTCCTATCGTGAGTCTTCACGTGACTGATCCTCGACCTGCACATCTATAGGTGCCTGGGGCAGGATGCCCAGTGGGATCTTGGATCCGTAGCACGGGATTGACCATAAGACCATAAGACATAGGAGTGGAAGTAAGGCCATTCGGCCCATCGAGTCCACTCCACCATTCAATCATGGTTGATTTCAACTCCATTTACCCACTCTCTCACCATAGCCCTTAATTCCTCGAGAAATCAAGAATTTATCAATTTCTGTCTTAAAGACACTCAATGTCCCGGCCTCCACCGCCCTCTGTGGCAATGAATTCCACAGACCTACCACTCTCTGGCTGAAGAAATTTCTCCTCATCTCTGTTCTAAAGTGACTCCCTTTTATTCTAAGGCTGTGCCCCCGCGTCCTAGTCTCCCCTGCTAATGGAAACAACTTCCCTACGTCCATCCTATCCAAGCCATTCATTATCTTGTACGTTTCTATTAGATCTCCCCTCAACCTCCTAAACTCCAATGAATATAATCCCACGATCCTCAGACGTTCATCGTATGTTAGGCCTACCATTCCTGGGATCATCCGTGTGAATCTCCGCTGGACCCGCTCCAGTGCCAGTATGTCCTTCCTGAGGTATGGGGCCCAAAATTGCTCACAGTATTCTAAATGGGGCCTAACTAGTGCTTTATAAAGCCTCAGAAGTACATCCCTGCTTTTATATTCCAAGCCTCCTTTTGGCTTCCTTTTCCTTCCCTTTCTCTGCTGTTACTCTGCTTCATCATTGAGACTGGATGGGCAAGTTGTCGCCTTTCTGAATGAGTGGTAACAGGCTCCTCCCAGTCATTTATATCAATGCTGCCGTGCTTCCAGAGAGCTTCGGAATGCCGTTGAAATATTTTTTTTATTCTCCCCTCGAACACAGGCCATCGAGAATGGAGAAACAGGAGTTGGTGTGGAAGATGGCTTCAAGCATCCGGACAAGTGTCCACTCCATGGAAATGATTTTGTCGGAGTTTTGTAGCATTTCACAGTTTTGAAGAACAGACATATTGGACTCAAAACATTAATTCTCTCACCATAGACGCTGCAAGCCTTTTAAATGAAATAAAAATCGCTTGTCGTCACGAGTAGGCTTCAAATGAAGTTACTGTGAAAAGCCCCTAGTCGCCACATTCCAGCACCTGTTCGGGGAGGCTGGTACGGGAATGGAACCGTGCTGCTGGCCTGCCTTGGTCTGCTTTCAAAGCCAGCGATTTAGCCCTGTGCTAAACCATGGCCGTAAGCACTGGCTGACAATCCTGGAGTAGATGCGGGAAGGTTGGGGTGACACAGCTGATCCAGTGTTCTATCTCCTTCTCTTCTCAATGGTAGCCGGAAAGGTAGGGGAAATGCTGAACACATTCCAGAGTCTCCGCTTCTAATTATATGGGAGGTGATCAGGTGCAGGTTGACAGTTTTGTTTTGACTAAATTCAAGGAGTGGCCAATTTACAGGCCTCAACATTAGGACTGGAAAGGCGCTGCTACTGAGGGGTTACATCCAACAGGAAAGGCTGAACAGGCGGAAGCCCTTTGTCCTAGAAACGGGAAGGCTGAGGGGTGACCTGGCAGAGATTCTAATAGTTATGAAAGGGGTTCACAGGGTAGAAGTAGAGATGTTACCACTTGTCTGGTGGACCAGAACTCGGGGGTAAAAATGTCAGAGAGTTACTAACTAATCCGACCGAGAGCAAGGGAGAAGCAGCCTTGCCCCGAGAGTGGTGAGAATATGGAACCCACGACCAAAAGGATTAGTTGAGGCGAATAACAAACGCATTTAAGCAGCTGAATAGGTATGAGGGAGAATGGGACGAAAGACTTTGCTGATTGAGAAGTAATTGGAGGAGTTGGCGGAGGCTCGTGTGCAGCACAAATAGCAGCACTGAGCAATGAGGCCGAATGGCCTCTTTCTGTCCCTCAGGCTGTACATAACCGCGTTTTTTATATGAATAATTTGGCCCGTGATTTTGAACAGCACTTTGGCCCCTTCACCCCACTGGTTATAAAAGAGCGCGCAATATTCACTTCACCCTGAGCCAGATGATGCTGAAAGCACTCAGCAGCTCAGGCAGTATCTGTGGAGAGAGAAAAACAGAGGGTGCGGGACTCAGTGGTTAGCATTGCTGCCTCACAGTGCCGAGGACCCGGGTTCGATCCTGGCTCTGGGTCACTGTCCGTGTGGATTTTGCACATTCTCCCCGTGTCTGTGTGGGTCTCACCCCCACAACCCAAAGATGTGCAGGGTAGGTGGATTGGCCACATTAAATTGCCCCTTAATTGGAAAAACATTCTAAACACAAAGGGCGCATTCAACTGATTGGGATCAAAGTCCCGTAGCAAGTCCATTTAGCCGCGTGTTTCCTGGTGCTTACAGCGACTCGCATTGTATAAGGAGCCTCACTGAATAACTTGTGCTGAGGCCACACGTAGCCCCATTTTGTACATTGGGGAGCTCCACTCGCTGGGACTCCTCAGTTTTAAATGGCCTCCCAGACTCGAAGGCCCCCAATCTACCCGCACCTCCCCCCCTCCCCCATCATCCACACAGGCCCAATCAAACATGCAAAAAATACCAAAATACCAGTGTGGCACCTTGGCAGTGGCTATGC
The DNA here is from genome assembly GCF_902713615.1 of Scyliorhinus canicula. Classification (NCBI taxonomy): domain Eukaryota; kingdom Metazoa; phylum Chordata; class Chondrichthyes; order Carcharhiniformes; family Scyliorhinidae; genus Scyliorhinus; species Scyliorhinus canicula. The sequence goes on along the minus strand of NC_052154.1, from coordinate 196,118,988 downwards.
CAGTTAGTGCCACCTGGACACCTTGACAGTGCCTGCCTGGCACTCAGGTGGCACTGCCAGGGGGCACCACCCTGGCCAAAGGGCACACACCTGTGGGCCTCCGATCCCCTGGGAGACCCTACGCGTGCTGTTCAGTCTGGTCCCCGTTAGCGGGGTCCCGTAGCAAACGATGCTTGCCGGAGGTCTCCGAGGTGCAGGGGATGAATCCCAAAGCCTTGGGTAACTCGGGGATCTGCACATCAGAGTCAGACTAGTTGTCTCACTTTAATATGCAGATTTGCCAAAAAGTGATCCCGCCCACAATGGGCAGGATTTACATCGCAACATCTGATGAGATCGCGTCAGATCTTGCAAGGTGCTGCGAGCCAGGGAGATCCTGGGAGCGGCGTCACCCGGCTTCTATCGGCCACGCTGCGTCACGGTGAGCTGACTTTCAGACACGGGGAGCTGCAGAGTGGACAGGACGGAGACGGCCAAAGAAAGAAAGTCTGTGATAGGGTGATGGCTACGAGTGATTCAATGGCGAAAAGGCGGCAATGTCGAGCTTCTCTCCGGAAACGCTGGCTGACTTGCCAATTGTTTCCAGCATCTTTTCTTTTGTTTTAATCGTCTCTCGCTGGCTTTGGTGAACTATTCACGTGGATGTTTGAAGCTGGAGCAGCTGTTGCAACATCAAATTTAATCCATTCATTTGGAACCCACTGCTGGTACGGCTCTTCAGAAATACTCACTGCCTCACTCCCCAGACCCACAGCACACGCTTTATAAAAATCAGCAGAACAGCTAATCATTGCAAAGCTGCCTCTTGTTGATATTAATCATCTACTTAGTTCAAGCCCATGTAAACATTTAGCGATTTAGCGCAGGCAATTAATCACCTTTCTGCTCCATCAAGTTTAAAACAGTCATTTCCAACCATGAATCATGGAATCAGAGAAAGGCCATCCTGTCCATCCTTATTCTCTGCAAAAGCAACTCCGCTACTCCACTCTCCCACTTTTTCCCCATTCAATCATGGCTGATATTTTCTCATCCCCATTTCCTGCCTTCTCCCTATAACCCCCGATCCCCTTATTAATCAACAACCTATCTATCTCTGTATTTTTTTTCATTTTTTTGGTTAAAAATTTCCAATCAAGGGGCAATTTAGCGTGGCCAATCCACCTACCCTGCACATCCTTGGGTTGTGGGGGTGAGAATCATTCGGTCTTAAAGACACTCAGTGATTTGGCCTCCACCGCCCTCTGCAGTAATGAGTTCCACAGATTTACCACCCTCTCTGACTCAAAATTCCTCTTGATCTCTGTTTTAAAGGATCAATAAAGCTTACGGAATGCTTGCCTTCATTGGATGGGGCACTGAGTATGAAAACTGGCAAGTCATGTTGCAGTTGTATAGCCAGCATGTGGAGATGCCGGCGTTGGACTGGGGTGAGCACAGTAAGAAGTCTGACAACACCAGGTTAAAGTCCAACAGGTTTGTTTCAAATCACTAGCTTTCGATGAACAGACATTGTGCGACAATCACCAGGCAGGAATGTTCCCTTCCAGTCGGGGAACATTTCAGCAGTCAAGGGCATTCAGCCTCTGATCTCCGGGTAAGCGTTCTCCAAGGCGGCCTTCAGGACGCACGACAACGCAGAATTGCCGAGCAGAAACTTATAGCCAAGTTCCTCACACGAGTGCGGCCTCAACCGGGACCTGGGATTGATGTCGCATTACATTCACCCCCCACCATCTGGCCTGGGCTTGTGAAATCCTACCAACTGTCCTGGCTTGAGACAATTCACACCTCTTTAACCTGGGGTTACCCCTATCTCTGGATCTGTAAAGACTTAATTACCTGCAAATGCTCGCATTCTAAGCATTGTCTTGCATCTTTGACTTTGTCTATATATATGTTTCTGGAACATACCTCTTCATTCACCTGAGGAAGGAGCAGTGCTCCGAAAGCTAGTGTTTGAAACAAACATGTTGGACTTTAACCTGGGGTTGTAAGACTTCTGACAGTTGTATAGAACCTTGGTAAAGCCACACTTGAAATACTGCGCACAATTCTGGTCGCCACACTACCAGAAGGATGTGGAGACTTTGGAGAAGGTGCAGAGGAAGTTTATCAGGATGTTGCCTGGTATGGAGGGTGTCAGCTACGTGGAGAAGCTGAATAGACTCAGACTGTTTTCATTAGAAAGACGGAGGTTGAGAGGAAACCTGATGAGGTCTACAAGATTATGAGGGGCCATGGATAGAGTGGATGGGCAGGCACTCTTTCCCAGGCTGGAGGGGTCAGTCACCAGGGGGGAATAGGTTTAATGTCCATGGGGAAAAGTTTAGAGGAGACGGGCGAGGCAGGTTTTTTATGCAGAGGGTGGCGAGTGCCTGGAACGCGTTGCCAGGGGAGGTTGTGGAATCAGATACATTAACGGCATTCAAAAGGCATCTTGACAAACACATGGATAGGATGGGTATAGAGGGATATGGCACAAGGAAGTGCTGAGGGTTTTGGCCATGGGTGGTGTCATGACTGATACAGGCTTGGAGGGCTGAAGGGCCTGTTCCTGGGCTGTATTGTCCTTTGTTCTTTGTCCGTTCCGTCTGAGATCATGTCCTCTGGTTCTAGTCTCTCCTACTAATGGAAACATCTTCTCCACATCCACTCTATCCAGGCCTCTCACTATTCTTTAAGTTTCAATACGATCCCCCCTCATCCTTCTAAACTCCAATGAGTACAGACCCAGAGTCCTCAGCCGTTCCTCATACGACAAGCTCTTTATTCCCGGGATCATTCTTGTGAACCTCCTCTGGACTCTTTCCAAGGCCAGCACATCCTTCCTTAGATACCGGCCCCAAATTGTTCACAATACTCCAAATGGGGTCTGACCAGAGTCTTATACAGCCTCAGAAGTACATCCCTGCTCTTGTATTCTAGCCCTCTCAACCTGAATGCTAACATTGCATTTGCCTTCCTAACTGCCAACTGAAGCTATATGTTAACCTTAAGAGAATCCTGAACTGGGTCTCCAAAGTCCCTTTTTGCTTCAGATTTCCGAAGCCTTTCCCCATTTAGAAAATAGTCTATGCCTCCATTTCTCCTTCCAAAGTGCATAACCTCACACTTTTCCACATTGTATTTCATCTGCCACTTCTTTGCCCATTCTCATAGCCTGTCCACATCCTTCTACAGCCGCCCCCGCTTCCTCAATACTACCTGGCCCTCTACATATCTTTGTATTATCTGCAAACTTACCAACAGTGCCTTCTTCCAGATCATTTAACATATACTATGAATAGTGTGGTCTCAACACTGACCCCTGAGGTGCACCACTAGTCACCGGCTGCCACCCTGAAAAAGACCCCTTTATCCCCACTCTCTGCCTTCTACCAGTCAGCCAATCCTCTATCCATGCCAGGATTGTTGGGTTATGGGTATAATGGGTATAGGGTGGATACGTGGGTTTGAGTAGGGTGATCATGGCTCGGCACAACATTGAGGGCCGAAGGGCCTGTTCTGTGCTGTACTGTTCTATGTTCTATTCTATGTTCTATGACACCTAGTATCTGTTCCTTGAACAAGTTCCACATTTCAATTGTGTCCTTCCCTGACAGCCTATGTTCCCAACTTCTGCACTTCAGTTCTGCTCTGACAGCATCGTATTTACCCTTCCCCCAATTATAAACCTTGCCCTGTTGCTCGCACCTATCCCTCGCCATTACTAAAGTGAAAGTCACAGAATTGTGGTCACTACCTCCAAAATGATCCCCCACTAACAAATCTATCACCTGCCCTGGTTCATTACCAAGTACCAAATCCAATATGGCCTCCCCTCTGGTTGGACAATCTACATACTGTGTTAGAAAAGCTTCCTGGACACACTGCACAAACACCACCCCATCCAAACTATTTGATTGAAAGAGTTTCCACTCAATGTTTGGGAAGTTGAAGTCGCCCATGACTACTACCCTGTGACTTCTGCATCTTTCTAAAATCTGTTTCCCAATCTGATCCTCCACATCTCTGCTGCTATTGGGGGGCCTATAGAAAACTCCCAACAAGGTGACTGCTCCTTTCCTATTTCTGACTTCAACCCATATTACCTCAGTAGGCAGATCCTCCTCGAACTGCCTTTCTGCAGCTGTTATACTATCTCTAATTAACAATGCGCCCCCCACCTCTTTTACCACCCTCCCTAATCTTATTGAAATATCTATAACCAGGAACCTCCAACACCATTTCTGCCCCTCTTCTATCCAAGTTTCCGTTGAAGTATACACACTTCAACCCATCTCCTTGCCTGCAAGTACTCTCCTTTGTCGGTGTTACCTTCCCCACTGCCTCACTACACGCTTTGACGTCCTGAACATCGGCTACTTTAGTTGCTGGCTACAAATCCGGTTCCCATTCCCCTGACAAATTAGTTTAATCCCTCCCGAAGAGTACTAGAAAACCTCCCTCCCAGGATATTGGTACCCCTCTGGTTAGGATGCAACCCATCTTAAACAGCGGTATTACATTAGCAATTTTCCAATCCTCTGGGATCCTTCTTGCCTCCAGTGATTCCTGAAAGATCATCACAAATCCCTGCACCATCTCCTCAGCTATCTCTTTTAGGACCCTGGGCTGTACTCCATCCGGTCCAGGTGATTTATCCACCTTCAACTTTTACGTTTTCCCAGAACCTTCGCCTTAGTGATGGTCACTGCACTCACCTCTGTCCCGAGTCTCGAAGTTCTGCTATGCCACTGGTGTCTTCCACCATGAAGACTGATGCAAAGTAACTATTCAGTTCCTCTGCCTTATATTTTTCCCCATTACTACATCTCCTGCCTCATTTTCCAGTGGTCCAATGTCCATTCTTGCCCATCTCTTACCTTTTATATACCCTCTCTGGTAAATAGAAAATATTTCATGGCACTATTTCGAAGGGGAGGAGGGTAGTTATCCCTGGTGCCGTCGTCAATATTTCCCCCTTATTAAACATCACTAAAACCAGATGAGTTGGTCAATATCACATAGTGGTTTCTCCAGTCCAAACTGGCTGTTCCATTTCCCACATATAACAGTGACTACAGTTCGAAAGTACTTAGTTGTTTTGAGGACTTCCATGGGTGTGAAAGACGCCACTTAAATCATAGATCTGCCCATCAAGCCTGCACCGGCCCACACCTCCACCCTAACCCCGTAACCCCACATAACACTTTTTTTGGGCAATTTAGCATGGCCAATCCACCTAACCTGCACATCTTTGGACTGTGCGAGGAAACCGGAGCACCCGGAGGAAACCCACGCACACAGGGGGAGAACGTGTAGACTCCGCACAGACAGTGACCTAAGCCGGGAATCAAACCTGGGACCCTGGAGCTGTGATGCAACAGTGCTAACCACTGTGCTGCCCTGTGCAAGTCGTTCTTTCAAATACTAAGTTGAAACCAAGATCTGGCTTCCATGTTAAGTTATTAATCCAAGATCTTTTTTATATTACAGATTTTCTACGAAATATACGTTAAAAACTATGGACATAGAAATACATTCCCAATGTGCTTCAAACCATATTATACAGTTAGTCTTTGAAAGATAGCTGTTTAACCTCACAAACTAGTCTCAAGCTAAAAATGGAAGCATTTAGGAGTAAAAGTATGCAAAATCTTTATTTTTAAAAATTAATAATATAATAATATTATTATTAAGGGGCAGCAGGGTAGCATGGTGGTTAGCATAAATGCTTCACAGCTCCAGGGTCCCAGGTTCGATTCCCGGCTGGGTCACTGTCTGTGTGGAGTCTGCACGTCCTCCCCGTGTGTGCGTGGGTTTCCTCCGGGTGCTCCGGTTTCCTCCCACAGTCCAAAGATGTGCGGGTTAGGTGGATTGGCCATGCTAAATTGTCCGTAGTGTCCTAATAAAAAGTAAGGTTAGGGGGGGTTGTTGGGTTACGGGTATAGGGGGGATACGTGGGTTTGAGTAGGGTGATCATGGCTCGGCCCAAATTGAGGGCCGAAGGGCCTGTTCTGTGCTGTACTGTTCTATGTTCTATGTTCTAATAATGATATTTATTAATGTCACAAGTAGGCTTACATTAACACTGCAATGAAGTTACTGTGAAAATCCCCTAGTCGCCACACTCAGACGCCTGTTCAGCTACACAGAGGAAGGGGTGGCACAGTGGTTAGCACTGCTGCCTCACAACGCCAGGGACCCTGGTTCAATTCCAGCCGAGGCTGACTGTGCGCAGAATGTGCACGTTCTCCCTGTGTCTGCGTGCGTTTCCTCTGCATGCTCCGGTTTCCTTGCACAGTCCAACCATGTGCAGGTTCGGTGGATCAATCATGATCAATGTCCCAGGGTCACTGGGCTATGTGGATGGGGTGGGGCGTGGGCCTGGGCGGATTGCTCTTTCCAAGGGTCAGTGCAGATTCGATGGACTGAATGGCCTCCTTCTGCACTACAGGGGTTCTATAAAAAAAATCCATCTCAAGGACAGCACAGTGGCGCAGTGGGTTAGCCCTGCTGCCTCATGGCGCTGAGGTCCCAGGTTCGATCCCGGCTCTGGGTCACTGTCCGTGTGGAGTTTGCACATTCTCCCCCTGTTTGCGTGGGTTTCATCCCCACAACCCACCCCCCGTGTTTGCGTGGGTTTTGCCCCCACAACCCAAGGATGTGCAGGGTAGGTGGATTGGCCGTGCTAAACTGCCCCTCAATTGGAAAAAATGAATTGGGTACTCTAAATGTAAAAAAAAGAAAAATTCATCTTAACAGACACCTTTCTGTAGTAACTACTGGAGTGTGAAACAGTGGGACACAGACACACAATATTCTTTCTCTCATGAATCCTCCCTCATTAATGCTTATAGTCACTTACTGAACGCAACCTGATATTCAGAAACACTTAGTCATACTGGTGAAATGCTAACATTTATCAGGGCGATCGCCCCTCTCTGTTTCACTTCTGGCCTACTTTATACTGTCAGAAGATCCCTCTCCTGCCAATTCTGGTTCCACTTCAGATGAACAGGATTTAACCTGCATGTGTCTCATTATTCTTGTTGAAAAAAGTAAATGGGATCCAAAATAACACCATCTGTGACAACACAGTGCCCGGATTTATCAACACAGTGCCCGGATTTATCAAGAGGAAGCAGATTCAAGGTCAGTCCAGACACACCCCATGAGCAGCAACTATTGTGCGGGGGCCGAATCTTACACCGTCACTCTGTCAACAACCACCCCCCCCCATCACTCTGTACTTGGTCAACCCCTCCCCCCACCACCACCGTCACTCTGTACTCGGTAAACCCCCCCCCACCGTCACTCTGTCAACAAACCCCCCCCCCCCAATCACTCTGTACTTGGTCAACCTCTCCCCCCCCACCACCGTCACTCTGTACTCGGTCAACCCCCCTGCCCCCCCCACCGTCACTCTGTACTTGGTCAACCCCTCCCCCCCCACCGTCACTCTGTACTTGGTCAACCCCTCCCCCCCACCACCACCGTCACTCTGTACTCGGTCAACTCCCCCCCCCCCCCCCCCCCCCCCCCCGTCACTCTGTACTCGGTCAACCCCCCCACCGTCACTCTGTCAACAACCCCCCCCCCATCACTCTGTACTTGGTCAACCCCTCCCCCCCCCCCACCACCATCACTCTGTACTCGGTCAACCCCCCTGCCCCCCCCACCGTCACTCTGTACTTGGTCAACCCCTCCCCCCCCCACCGTCACTCTGTACTTGGTCAACCCCCCTGCCCCCCCCCACCGTCACTCTGTACTTGGTCAACTCCCCCGCCCCCGCCCCCCCACCGTCACTCTGTACTCTGCCAACGCTCCCCCCCCCCACCGTCTGTCAACTCAGTCACCCCCCTACCGTCACTCTGTCAACCCCCCCCACCGTCACTCTGTCAACCCACCCCCCCAACATCGTCACTCTGTCAACCCACCCCCCCACCGTCACTGTCAACCCACCCCCCCCACCACCCATCATCACTCTGTCAACCCCCCCCCACCCATCATCACTCTGTCAACCCCCCCCACCCAACGTCTGTCAACTCCCTCACCCCCCACCATCGCTCTATCAACCACCCACCGTCACTCTGTCAACCCACCCCCCCAACGTCACTCTGTCAACACCCCCCCCCATCATCACTCTGTCAACCCCCCCACCGTCTATCAACTCCCTCACCCACCCCCCCCCCCACCACCATCAGTCTGTCAACCCCCCATCACCGTCAACCAACCCCCCCCCCCCCCTTTCTTTCAGCTCTAATCTGGTTTATACAGCAGAGCGCTGTCCTGTTGGAGTGCGTTGGTGAGGAACAGTGACACCGGGCACGGCCATGCCCCCACCCCCCCTCCCCCGGAGACACCGGGCACGGCCATGAACCCCCCCCTCCCCGGAGACACCGGGCACGGCCATGAACCCCCCCCCCCTCCCCGGAGACACCGGGCACGGCCATGAACCCCCTCCTCCCCCCCTCCCCGGAGACACCGGGCACAGCCGTGCCCCTCCCCCAGAGACACCGGGCACGGCCATGAACCCCCCCCCCCTCCCCGGAGACACCGGGCACGGCCATGAACTCCCCCCCTCCCCAGAGACACTGGGCACGGCCATGAACCCCCCCCCCCCCCCTCCCCGGCGACACCGGGCACGGCCATGAACCCCCCCCTCCCCGGAGACACCGGGCACAGCCGTGCCCCTCCCCCAGAGACACCGGACACGGCCATGAACTCCCCCCCCCTCCCCCCGAGACACCGGGTACGGCCATGAACCCCCCCCCCCCTCCCCCCCTCCCCGGAGACACCGGGCACGGCTGTGCCCCCACCCCCCGGAGACACCGGGCACAGCAGGGCCCCTCATCAGCTCCCCTTCGTTCTTGCCTGAAATCCGCAGAATGGACAACAGGCCATGCAGCAGGAACTCAATCGCGCAGAGACGGGCTCCCAGCAGAGACGGTGCTCTCTCTGCAACAAGAACCTCTGTGTGCACCGCCAACACCTCCATAAAGACACCTCGCAACTCTTGACGTTGGACTTTAACGTTGCGCTCTGTAGAGCCAAGACTATTGGCCGGATCACCTTCATCGCTAGCAGCCATCTTGTGCACCATATCGTCACGGTGACAACCAAAAGCTAGATCCCACCCCAACACCCTCCAACTGTCACGAATCAATGAGGATTAAAGTATATTGTCGCGACTCAAAGGTGGCAAAATGCAGCCCCTCCCGCGCTCACATCACCTGACCTCCCCAATCCAAATTCTTAAAGTGGCAGCTGCGGCGGATGCATTAGCTTTTCAAAGTGTGACCATTTATCATTGATCCATGACCATAAGTCAGTGCAGGATTCTACAAAACAAACTAGAATGATCAAAATAACCACTACCGTCTTAGTTCTTCAATTTAAAACTTTTCCAAGCAATGGCAACTTTTTATGCTCGTTTAAAAATGGCATATTTTTTTACCTTATCCATACGATCATCTTGGACTCCAAACTTCCCTCCGTATCCATGGGATGCCTTTGGACCATCTGCTAATTCTTTCTGTTTGAGAGATTTATGCTCCTGTGACACATTTTCTCTCAGTTCACGCAAGCTGGATAAGCAAGATAGAGAAGCAAGAATAGTTCAGATATAAATATAACGAGACACAGGGGAGCCAATAAAAAAAGTCAAGCCTTTCAGCAATTTACACACGAGAAAATGCCTTGTTCCACTTTAAATATAGTGGATTACCATTTGAAATAACTAGGAATTCGAATTACCTAACCTCAGTCCCATCACGGGAGTGGCTCAATCCCGTGAACAAATAAAGGCTCCCTCTGCAATGCAACCCTTCATCCTCCCCCCTCCCAGTCTTCTGCCTCCCCTATCGGTTCCTCATAGTCAAATGGATCTTTCCCTGTGGAATATGAGAGGGTGATGTACAGATCAGAGATTTGGGGACGGCTTCCTCCCTCGTCCTGTCTCCGAGAGCAATCAACTGTTGGAGGACGTTGTGCTACTTCCCTTCCACCCCATCAAAAAAAACAAATTGTCCAATCATAGAACTGCACGTTCTCGCCGTGTCTGCGTGGGTTTCCTCCGGGTGCTCCAGTTTCTTCCCACGAATCCCAAAAGACATTCTTGTCAGGTGAATTAGACATTCTGAATTCTCCCTCTGTGTCCCCGAACAGGCGCCGGAATGTGGCGACTAGGGGATTTTCACAGTAACTTCATTGCAGTGTTAATGTAAGCCTTCTTGTGCCAATAATAAAGAATCATAGAAGTTATTTTTAGAATCATAGAATTTATAGTGCGGAAGGAGGCCATTCAGCCCATCGAGTCTACACCGGCCCTTGGAAAGAGCACCCTACCCAAGGTTAACACCTCCACCCTATCCCCATAGCCCAGTAACCCCACCTAACCTTTTTGAAATGAAATGAAATGAAAATCGCTTATTGTCACGAGTAGGCTTCAATGAAGGTACTGTGAAAAGCCCCTAGTCGCCACATTCTGGCACCTGTCTGGGGAGGCTGGTACGGGAATCGAACCGTGCTGCTGGCCTGCCTTGGTCTGGTTTTAAAAGCCAGCGATTTAGCCGAGTGAGCTAAACCAGCCCCTTTTGAGACACTAGGGGCAATTTATCATGGCCAATCCACCTAACCTGCACATCTTTGGACTGTGGGAGGAAACCGGAGCACCCGGAGGAAACCCACGCAGACACGGGGAGAAATTGCAGAATCCGCCTGGACAGTGACCCCAAGCCAGGAATCGAACCTGGAACCCTGGAGCTGTGAAGCTACTGTGGTACCCTTTTAAGATTATTATATTATTACAGCTCCAAAGTGTCCATGCAGCGTACTGCCTGTTCTTTGACTATATCACTTGTCCCATACTCCCACCCTTTCCCAGTTCACCTTCCAGTATTTATCCAGTTCTCTTCTGACAGTTACTATTGAGGCTGCTTCCATCAGCCTTTCAGACAGCTCCCAGTGTGCAAACATGCCGGCTCTTTTTCAATGACCTTCAATCTGTCTCCTCTCGTCACTGATCCCTCTGCCAGAGAGAACAAATTTTCTCTATCAAAACACTGCATGATTTCCAACTATTAATCTCCTTTAATACAACATTGAATACTTTCAGACATGGTATGGGTCAAACGTCTGCTTTCAGACCTGGGTAACATTTGTATTGTTATTGTTGATATTGTTCCAATCACCGTGGAGGTAGATAACTTTCAGGAGAAATTCAAATTTCCAGTTAATAGCCAAAAGGATGACACATCAAGGTTTCACATTTTGAAACTTGTACTGTAACAAATGACTACAACAATGACTATTGTCCAAACACTACTTTCTTTTAGCAGGCAACTTTAAACTACATAAATAAATGGTTTCTTTTTACGCATCACACAATGCACTCAACACAGATTTACGGTTTTTAATCGAATCAGCTCAGAGTTGCTCCCAGCTTCCAGAGTCGTTTCCTTTTCACATTCCAAACCAAGGAAGTTATAATCTCAGAACTCCCACTGTGAAGCTTACACTGAGGATTTCTTCCTCTAGATCTATGCTCAGCAGATTTCCCAGTGTCTTTTACAGGAATTTCGCATTCAATCCGAGCGCAGGTTTCCACTCGCATTCCGTGTGGTGAATGATACTCCCAGCATTTTATTATCCAATGGTGCAGTCCTGGCTGTTTGCAGATTCTACTCTCCCCAGCTCTCAGGTGGCTGCAGATCACCCCAAAAACCCTACAATGCTGTCTGTTTTATGCTGGCCTTTACAGGGAAGTCTGTAACCCAATCTCAGAATGGCTTCCCCTACTCCAGCAGGACGGGGAGGTGGTTAAGGCGGCATATGGGATACTTGCCTTTACTAGCTGAGGCAAAGAATATATAAGCAGCGAGGTTTTGATGGAGCTGTATAAAACGCTTGCTAGGTCACAGCTAGAGTACAGCGTACAGTTCTGGTCACCACACTATAGGAAGGAGGTAATTGTTCTAGAGAGGGTGCAGAGGAGATTCACCAGGATGTTGCCTGGGCTGGAATGTTACAGCTATGAAGAGAGACTGGATAGACTGGGGTTGTTTTCCTTGGAGCAGAGAAGGTGGAGGGGAGGGGAACCTGATTGAGGTGTCCAAAATTATGAGACACATAGATAGGGTAGATAAGAAAAAACATTTGCCCTTAGAATGGTTAATAACCAGGAGGGAAAGATTTAAGGTGAGAGGCAGGAGGTTTAGAGGGGATGTGAGGAAAAACCTTTTCACCCAGAGGGTGGTGGGAGTCCGGGACTCGCTGTCTGAAAGGCTGGTGGAGGCAGGAACCCTCACAAAATTTAAAAAACATTTAGATGAGCACTTGGAACACCACGAGGGGCAAGGCAACGGACCAAGTGCTGGAAAATGGGATTAGAATAGGTGTTTGATGGCCAGCATGGAGACAATGGGATGAATGGCATCTTTCTGTGTTCTAAAACACACTCCTTTCATCTACCTGACATTTAAAGTTACAATCCCAAAATATCTCGCTCTCTCTTCAGGTACCGAGTGAGTGGATGACCAGGGCCTTCCATCTGTTGGTCCATGGTTCCACTTGGCGAAGTACTGCCATAGTCTGCCATTTCCTTCTGCAGGTTCTGGTTGACTTGGAGAGTCTCCGTTCTTACCGCCTTCCAGATGTGTATTGGGAGGGTTTGCAAGTTGATAATCACCCCGTTTGTTCGGAACACACCTTCCACATCCATCGAGTGGGACAGTGACCTGGAGCGAGGGACACCACCCACTAGGCCACAAGATCTCCCCTGCTGGACTTCCGGTTGCGGTGATGGGGAGCTAAGCCGCACGTTCGGCAGCTCCCGCTACTAAAGGACTTTCAGGCCTGATTTAGGGCCCCAAACGGCGCTGTTTCGATGACTCCCGGTGGAGGAAGGTGTTTGGAGGAACATTTCCCGAAATTTATGGTGCGCACCCGGAGTGGGGCAAAGGAAAAGGCTGCAGCAGCTCCCCAGAAAAAGTGGGGGAAGGAGGACAAAATGGCGGCCGGCGGAGCACCCGAGGACTGGTGGAAGTGGGCGCAGGAGCAGCAAGCTGCTCTTCTGCGCTGTTTTGCGGAGCTGAAGGCTGAGTTGCTGGACTCCCTGAATGAGACTACCAGCAAGCTGCTTGAGACCCAGACGGCCCAGGGGGTGGCCATTCAGGAGTTGCAGCGGCAAGAGGAGGCCGTGGTCCTCGTGGGGAAGGTGGAGTTGCACGAGGCACTTCACAAAAAGTGGCAAGACCGCTTGGAGGAGCTGGACGTTCGCACGAGGCAAAAGAATTTGAGGATCCTGGGCCTGGCGGAGGGGCTGGAGGGATCAGATCTCCCGTCCTATGTGGCCGCGATGCTGAACTCGTTGATGGGAGCGGGGCCCTTCCATTTTCCCCTGGAGCTTGAGGGAGCCCACAGAGTGCTGGCCAGGAGGCCCAAGACGAATGAACCCCCGCGGGCGGTGATGGTGCGGTTCCATCGATTCAGTGACCGGGAGTGTGTGCTGCGCTGGGCCAAGAAAGAGAGGAGCAGCAAGTGGGAGAATTCGGTAGTGCGAATCTACCAGGACTGGAGTGCGGAGGTGGCTAAGCGGCGGGCTGGTTTCAACCGGACGAAGGCGGTGCTGCATGCCAAGCGGGTCAAATTTGGAATGCTGCAGCCTGCGCGTCTGTGGGTGACATACAAGGACCGGCACCACTACTTCGAGTCCCCGGAGGAGACGTGGGCCTTTGTACAGGTGGAGAAGCTGGACTCGAACTAGAGTCTGGGGGCTGCGGGGTCCTGTGTACTACGGTCGTTGCTGTTTTTGTAATTTTGACATGTGTTTTTTATGCTGGTTCTTGCTCTGTTTCCGGGTGGGTCTGTTGAGTATGGTTTTCTGTTATGTGGGGAATGTTGGGGGTTGGTTTTTTTTCTTCTGTACGGGGCTGGGGGATGGGTGGAGCTGGAATTTGGGGAGCTGCGTCAGAAGGGTGGGGTGGGGCAGTGTGAAAGCGCGGGCTTTCCTCTGGTTTCCCGCGCTGCGGGGCGGGGGGGGTGGAGCTGGCGGTGGGTGCGTGGCCTCTACTGGTTTTTTCCCGCGCTGAAGCGGTGCCAAGGAGGAGGTGTGGCAGGAGGGGGGATGACCCAATGTTGGGAGGGGTTGGGTTTTGGCGGCAGTTGCCGGGGTCAGCAGACGTCAGCTGACTCACGGAAGTACCATGGAGGGTGTGTCGCGGATGGAAGGGAGCTAGAAGGTGTGCTGGCCTGGAGCGAGCAGTCGATGAGCTATGGCTAGTCGGCGGGGGAGGGGGGGCGGGGTGCCCTCTGATCCGGCTGATCACCTGGAACGCGAGGGGGCTGAATGGGCCGGTTAAGCTTGCTCAGGTATTTTCTCATTTGAAGGGGCTGAAGGCGGACGTGGCCATGCTCCAGGAGACCCACTTGAAGGTGCCGGACCAGGTTCGTCTGAGGAAGGGGTGGGTAGGGCAGGTTTTCCACTCAGGATTAGACGCGAAAAACCGGGGGGGTGGCGATTCTGGTTGGGAAGAGGGTGGCGTTCGAGGCGTCTGAGGTGGTGGCGGACAAGGAGGGCAGATTTGTTACGGTGAAGGGTAGGCTGCAGGGAGAGAAGGTGGTGCTGGTTAATGTGTATGCCCCGAATTGGGATGATGCCGGCTTTATGAGGCGACTGTTGGGCCGCATCCCGGACCTGGAGGCAGGGGGCCTGATCATGGGGGGAGACTTTAACACGGTGCTGGATCCCCCACTGGACTGGTCCAGTTCAAGGACGGGTAGGAGGCCGGCGGCGGCCACGGTGCTGAGGGGGTTTATGAACCAGATGGGAGGGGTGGTTCCCTGGAGGTTTGGGAGGCCGAGGGCGCGGGAGTATTCCTTTTTCTCCCATGTGCATAGGGTTTACACCCGAATAGATTTTTTCGTCCTGAGCAGGGAATTGATCCCGAGGGTGCAGGATGCCGAGTATTCGGCCATAGCAATTTCGGACCATGCCCCGCACTGGGTTGATCTGGAGATGGGGGAGGCACGGGACCAGCGCCCGCTGTGGCGTCTGGACATGGGGTTGCTGGCTGATGAGGAGGTGTGTAGGAGGGTCCGGGGAAGTATTGAGGGGTATCTTGAGACCAACGACACGGGGGAGGTCCGGGTGGGGATGGTCTGGGAGGCTCTGAAAGCAGTGATCCGGGGGGAGCTGATCTCCATCCGGGCCCACAGGGAAAGGAGGGAGAGGAAGGAGAGGGAGAGACTGGTGGGGGAGCTCCTGGATGTGGATAGGAGGTACGCGGAGGCCCCGGAGGAGGGGTTGCTGGGGGAACGGCGTAGTTTGCAGGCCAAGTTCGACTTGCTGACCACCAGAAAGGCGGAGACACAGTGGAGGAGGGCGCAAGGCGCAGTATATGAGTATGGGGAGAAGGCGAGCAGAATGTTGGCGCATCAGCTCCGCATGCAAGATGCGGCTAGGGAAATTGGTGGAGTGACGGATAAGGGTAGGAATGTGGCGCAGAAGGAGGCAGAGGTGAACGGGGTCTTTAGGGTGGTGGCGCTGGATGCAGAGAAGGCGTTTGACAGAGTTGAGTGGGGGTACCTGTGGGAGGTGCTGGAGCGGTTCGGATTCGGGGAGGGGTTCATCAAATGGGTGAGGTTGCTCTACGAGGCCCCGATGGCGAGCGTAGTTACCAATGGAAGGAGATCAGAGTACTTCAGGCTCTACCGTGGGACCAGGCAGGGGTGCCCCCTGTCCCCCTTGCTTTTTGCACTGGCGATAGAACCTCTGGCTATGGCGTTGAGGGAGTCAGGGAGATGGAGGGGTCTGGTGCGGGGTGGGGAAGAACATAGGGTATCGCTGTATGCAGACGACCTGCTGTTGTATGTGGCGGACCCAGAAGGGGGAATGCCGGGAGTGATGGAGCTGTTGGCTGAGTTTGGGAGCTTCTCGGGCTAGAAGTTAAATCTGGGCAAGAGCGAGGTATTTGTAGTGCACCCGGGTGATCAGGAGGAGGGAATTGGGAGGCTCCCGTTTAAGAGGGCAGTGAAGAGTTTCAGATACCTGGGGGTGCAGGTGGCCAGGAGTTGGGGGACTCTCCATAAGCGTAATTTTACCAGGCTGGTGGAGCAGATGGAGGAGGAATTCAAAAGGTGGGACATGGTGCCGCTATCGCTGGCAGGTAGAGTGCAGTCCGTCAAAATGACGTTTCTCCCGAGGGTCTTGTTCCTTTTTCAGTGTTTGCCCATCTTTATCCCTAGGGCCTTTTTTAGAAGGGTGACCAGCAGCGTCATGTGCTTTGTTTGGGCGCATGGGACCCCGAGGGTGAAGAGGGTCTTCTTGGAGCGGGGTAGAGATGGTGCAGGGTTGGCGTTACCCAATCTCTTGGGGTATTTTTGGGCGGCCAATGTTTCGATGGTGCGCAAGTGGGTGATGGAGGGGGAGGGGGAGGGGGCAGCATGGAAACAGTTGGAGATGGCGTCCTGTTGAGGCACAAGCCTGGGGGCCCTGGTAACGGTGCCGTGGCCGCTCCCTCCTACGAGGTATCCGACGAGTCCGGTGGTGGCGGCTACCCTCAAGATTTGGGGGCAGTGGAGGTGACATAGGGGGGAAGTGGGGGGCTCGATGGAGGCTCCGTTAAGGGGGAACCATCGGTTCATCCCGGGGAACATTGATGGGGGGGTTCCAGGGTTGGCACAGAGCGGGCATCAGACAGCTGAGGGATCTGTTCATTGATGGGAGGTTTGCGAGCCTGGGGGAGTTGGAGGAGAAACTTGGGCTCCCCTCGGGGAACATGTTCAGGTATCTGCAGGTAAAGGCATTTGCTAGGCGGCAGGTGGAGGGATTCCCTTTGCTTCCCGCGAGGGGGGTGAGTGACAGGGCGCTTTCGGGGGTCGGGGATGGGAAGATATCCGATATCTACAAGGTAATGCAGGAGGTGGAGGAGGCGTCAGTAGAGGAGCTGAAAGCTAAGTGGGAGGGGGAACTGGGGGAACAGATCGAGGATGGGACATGGGCTGATGCCCTGGAGAGGGTTAACTCTTCCTCCTCATGTGCGCGGCTTGGCCTCATCCAATTCAAGGTGCTGCACCGGCCCACATGTCCGGGTCTAGGATGAGTAGGTTCTTTGGGGGCGAAGACAGGTGTGTCAGGTGTTCGGGTAGTCCAGCGAACCATGCCCATATGTTCTGGGCATGCCCGGCACTGGAGGAGTTCTGGAAGGGGGTGGCGAGGACGATGTCGAGGGTGGTAGGATCCAGGGTCAAGCCAGGCTGGGGACTTGCGATTTTTGGGGTTGGGGTGGAGCCGGGAGTGCAGGAGGCGAAAGAGGCCGGTGTTTTGGCCTTTGCGTCCCTAGTAGCCCGGCGGAGCATCTTGCTACAGTGGAAGGATGCGAGGCCCCCAAGCGTGGAGACCTGGATCAATGACATGGTGGGTTTTATTAAGCTGGAGAAGGTCAAATTCACCCTGAGAGGATCGGTGCAAGGGTTCTTTAGGCGGTGGCAACCTTTCCTCAACTTTCTGGCTCAACGATAGGGTACTGGGTCAGCAGCAGCAGCAACCCGGGGGGGGAGGGGGGAGGGGGGGGGGGGTTTGACTATGTTTATTTAATTTAAATTTATTTTTAAGTTCTCTTGTTGTATACTGGGTTGGGGGGGGGGGGGTGAGATACATGCGTTGATACGATCTTGGCGGTGTTGCAGTTACTATGGTGTTTTGTTGTTGCTTTTCATTGTTGTTATATTTTCTGTAAAAAATTTCAATAAAAACTATTTATTAAAAAAAGATCTCCCCTGCTCCCAAAATATAGTAATCTTACAGACCAAAAGATACAATCTGACAAACCTCACAATGGTAACTATATTCATCAATCAACTTGTGGCTCAACACACTGCAGCTATCTGTCCAGTTACTGCAGCTTGGGTCAGGGCACAATACCGTTGCACTGGAAAATCCATCACCTAAATCACTTTGTGGAGCAGTTTCTAATCCAGCATTTACAGGATATTTTCAGGAAGCACGTTAACAACTTTAGACTATACTGATTCAACTAGAATCTTTAAAACGTCCTGCTCAATATTGATTCCTCAATCAATATCCCAAATGGACAATCTGGTCATTGTTCTTCTGGCTGATTGAGGAAGCTTGCTGTTCAGAGATCGGCTACAGTGTTCTCTACAGTGACTACGCTTCAATTGACAATCTGATGTGTTGGGGCATCCGGAGATTGTGAACGGCGCTACAGAAATGAGAGTCTTTGTTTCTATCCCTTACCAGCTGGAAAGATTAACTGCAGTTTACACTGGAAAGCATCGGTAATATTGAAGATTCAACCTCGACCTCCCACTCAATACGCGGAACACTCACACAGCCATTTCCTGGCTGAGATTCCACAGACTTGGCACTGGTAGTGCTGGGCAAGTAGACAGCAGTTAGGGTGTGGAATAATAGGAAAACTCCGAGAGAGAGGGGGGAGGGAGAGAGAGAGGGGGAGGGAGGGAGAGAGAGAGGGGGAGGGAGGGAGAGAGGGAGAGAGGGAGGGGGAGGGAGGGAGAGAGAGAGGGGGAGGGAGGGAGAGAGAGAGGGGGAGGGAGGGAGAGAGAGAGGGGGAGGGAGGGAGAGAGGGGAGGGGAGAGGGAAGGTGAGAGAGGGAGGCCTGTCTAATGGACAGGAAAAACAAGCAGGCACAAAGGGCAGAGAGTCACTGCCAGAAGCCAAGTCCACAGCAGTTACTACAAAGGCCGAGAACAAGGCCCAGCACATTCTCACAATCAAACCACAGCTTTTGTTAACCCCAATTTAATTTATTGCGGAGGCATTTAAACCACCAGTTCAATCAGGACACTGGGAGCCCACACTGAGTTAAATAAGAACAAAGAAGCACGGACTGGGGCCCACAACCCACCGGAGTGAGGCTGGATCCCACCAGATTTAGTCGTTCCCCAGTATAAGTGGCCAGATAAGTGGGCAGCACTGTAGCACAGTGGTTAGCACTGCTGCTTCACAGCTCCAGGGTCCCAGGTTCGATTCCAGGCTTGGGTCACTGTCTGTGCGGAGTCTGCACGTTCTCCCTGCGTGGGTTTCCTCCGGGTGCTCCGGTTTCCTCCAACAGTCCAAAGACATGCAGGTTAGGTGGATTGGCCATGCTAAATTGTGACCAAAAAATTGTTAGGATGGGTTATTGGGTTATGGGGATAGGGTGGAAGTGAGGGCTTAAGTGGGTCGATGCAGACTCGATGGGCCGAATGACCTCCTTCTGCACTGTATGTTCTATGTTCTAACAATGGAAGGCAATTGTCCCTGGCTCATCACACTAATAGTAAACAATTATGTGGATCTCCAGATGTCCTGTTTAATCTTATGCATTTTTTTCACACCTTTTCCCATGGGCTTTGCAGGATTCACTGATTAAATGCACACGCTTACCATTTATTTAGTATGGTGAGGTACACAAAGAGCTCTTTGTAAGGATATTGCAGTGCTGGTTGTAATATCCTGCATGGAGCTTATGGTTGTCTTCCCGGTGCTCCCTGCGGAGTACGAGCCTCCCCTGCCAGGGGCGGGGTGTTTCAATGAACGGCTGTGTTTAAGGTCGTCCAGTAAGGCACAGAGCTGACAGGAACCCGATGGCCCCTGGTCGTGTTCCGATACGGGTGAATGATCATACGCTCCAAATGGAGCTGGATATGGGCGCGGCCGTTCATGTGGTGGCCAAAGCACTTTATTGAGCTCAGACCATAAGACATAGGAGCAGAATTAGGCCGCTCGGCCCACCGAGTCTTCCCCGCCATTCAATCATGGCCGATATTTTTCTCATCCCCATTCTCCTGCCTTCTCCCCATAACCCCTGATCCCCTTATTGACCAAGAACCTATCTATCTCTGTCTTAAAGACACTCAGTGAATTGGCCTCCACAGCCTTCTGCGGCAAAGAGTACCACAGATTCACCACCCTCTGGATGAAGAAATTCCTCCTCATTTCTGTTTTAAAGGATCATCCCTTCAGTCTGAGGCTGTGCCCTCTGGTTCTAGTTTTTTCTACAAGTGGAAACATCCTCTCCATGTCAACTCTATCCAGGCCTTGCAGTATCCTGTAAGTTTCAATAAGATCCCCCCTCATCCTTCTAAACTCCAATGAGTACAGACCCAGATTATCAAACAAGAAGTGCATACTTTGATTTTGGCTGACACGGCGGGTCATTTGAATCCCAGAATCACTACAGTGCAGAAGGGGGCCATTCAGTCATCCAGTCTGCACTGACACCCCCCCCCAACCAAACAGCACCATACTCCCAGGTTCGATCCCGGCTCTGGGTCACTGTCCGTGTGGAGTTTGCACATTCTCCCCGTGTCTGCGTGGGTTTTCACCCCCACAACCCAAAGATGTGCAGAGTAGGTGGATTGGCCAAAATTGAATTCAAATGCAACCAAGTGCAAGGAACAGCAGTAACTCATGGCATGAAACACGATTGCTCGGGCAAAGATACTTAGAGAAAGCCAAAAAGATCCAATGGTCACATAAAGAAAAACTGTTTTGCTGAAAGGAGAGGCATGTTGAAGCTTCTTATTTCTACTCATCAGGAAACGTCACAAGAATACCAGTATAACGGAGAAAACAACAATTTATATTGTATGAGAAGAGAATGCGGATTGGTTGGCGAGTGGATCGTTTTACTCTGAGCGTTAAGATCTGGAACATGCTGCCTGTAAGGATAGCCGATTCAATGTTACCTTTCAAACAGGAACTAGGAAGAGAACAAATTGTAAGTCTTTGAGGAACGCACAGGGGAGTGGAGCTAAATCAATAGTTCTTCCAGAGAGTTTGTACGGGCTTGATGGGCCAAATGGCCTTCTCCTACTACATTCTCCGTTTGTTGTTGATGCTTGCCCACCATGTGCTCCACCCTGTGATGCTCAAGATGCTTTTTTTCCAGTTTGTGCATTTTCAGGCACACACAATTCCCACCTATTGATGGGAACGTTGCATTTATTTAGGGAGGCTTTCAGAGTGTCCTTGCAGTGTTTCCTCGGCCCTCCTACTGATCGCTTGCCATTGCGGAGCTCGGAGTAGAGCACTTGTTTCGGGAGTCGTGTCGGGCATGTGGGCGGTGTGACCCGCCCATAGCAGCTGGGCGAGTGTGACCAGTGCCTCGATACTGGGGATAGAGTCGGCACCAACCGTCTAAAGAACACCCCCTCCCCAGGCCCCCCCCCCCCCCCCCCCCCGCCCAATCCCTGTAACCTCACCTAACCTTTCTGACTGTGGGAGGAAACCGGAGCTCTCAGTTTATGCAAAATGTGGCTATTGGGCTCAAGTGCCCTGTGAATTCTGGTCAGTGGAAGAGGGGGAGACACTCTTCAATAATTGGAAGCATTGTCAGTGTGGGGTCCGCACTCAGAATCTGCCTTCTTCACAGCAAAACATAAAATTAATTTTGTGAGCTGTTTTTACCATTACTCCCAAAACGTTCCTGTCCCATCAAAGCTGCCACATCAGGAGGTTTTCTGTCTAATGGCTCCAAGGCTGGAATTCACCCAGGGTCACAGCAACAACTTGGTGGCCGTACCAGAGAAGCCGATGGGCCGAATGGCCTCCTTCTGCACTGTATGTTCTATCTTCTATGTTCAAAGCCCTCCCACCATCAAAAGTCTAATTCCAGCAGCTCCCCGGTGGCGAGTGTGGTGACGAACGGGAGGAGGTCGGAGGACTTTCGGCTTTCCAAGGGGACGAGGCAGGGGTGCCCCTCGTCTCCCCTGCTCTTCGTGTTAGCGATTGAGCCCCTAGCCATGGCGCTGAGGGATTCGAAGATTTGGAGGGGGATTGTGCAAGGAGGGTGGGGGGGGGGGGCCACCAGTTGTCGCTGTACGCAGATGATCTACTGTTGTACGTCGCGGATCTGGCTGAGGGGATGCCAGAGGTGCTGAAGATACTTGAGGAGTTTGGGGACTTTTCGGGTTACAAGCTCAATGTGGGGAAAAGTGAGCTGTTTGTCCTGCACCTGGGGGATCAGGAGAGGGAGATAGGTGAGCTCCCGTTGAAGAGGGCTGAGAGGAGCTTTAGATATCTTGGGGTCCCGATAGCTAGGACCTTGGGGGCCATGCACAGGCTAAACTTTTCGAGGCTGGTGGAGCAGATGGAGGAAGAGGTCAGGAGGTGGGACGCACTGCCGCTCTCGTTGGCGGGCAGGGTCCAGTCGGTTAAGATGACGGTGCTCCCAAGGTTTTTGTTTCTTTTCCAGTGCCTCCCCATATTGATCCCAAAGGCTTTTTCAAAAGAGTGAATAAGTCTATTCTCGGGTTCGTGTGGGCGCGGAAGGCCCCGAGAGTAAGGAGAGTATTCTTGGAGCGAAGAAGGGAGGTAGGAGGGAGGTTTGGCGTTGCCCAACCTGTGTGGGTATTACTGGGCGGCGAATGTGGCAATGATCCGCAGGTGGGTGACGGAGGGGGAGGGTGACGCGCGGAAGAGATTGGAGGTGGCGTCCTTTGTGGGTACGAGTCTGGAAGCTTTGGTGACGGCCCCACTTCCACTCCCCCCGGCAAAGTACTCCACAAGTCCGGTAGTGGTGGTGTCCCTCAAAATCTGGGGGCAGTAGAGGCGGCACGAGGGGGGAGTGAAGGCCTCAGTCTGGGCCCCGATACAGGGCAATCACCGTTTTGCGCCGGGGAGAACGGGTGGGGGATTTGGGAGTTGGCACAGGGCAGGCATCAGACAGATTGAGGACCTCTTCCTTGATGGGAAGTTCGGGACTCTGGAGGAGCTGGTGGGGCAGTGGAACCTCCCCCCTGGGAACGCTTTCAGGTATATGCAGATGAGGGCATTTGTTAAGCGGCAGGTGGCGGATTTTCCGCAGCTGCCGCCA
This sequence comes from Scyliorhinus canicula, assembly GCF_902713615.1. NCBI lineage: Eukaryota > Metazoa > Chordata > Chondrichthyes > Carcharhiniformes > Scyliorhinidae > Scyliorhinus > Scyliorhinus canicula. The sequence continues at coordinate 196,096,156 of NC_052154.1, read as the reverse complement.
AGGGGGGTGCAGGATAGGGTGCCTTCGGGGACGTGGGTCGGTGAAGGAAAGATTGCGGCAATTTATCAGTTGATGCAGGAGGAGGAGGAGGCCTCAGTCGAGGAGCTCAAAGCGAAATGGGAGGAAGAGCTGGGGAAGAGATTGAGGATGGAACTTGGTCGGACGCCCTGGAGACGGTGAATTCCTCCTCCTCTTGCGCACGGCTCAGCCTAGTTCAGCTGAAGTTGCTGCATAGGGCTCACATGACAGGGGCAAGGATGAGCCGGTTCTTCGGAGGGGAAGACAGGTGCGGGAGGTGTTCGGGAGGCCCGGCGAACCACACCCATATGTTCTGGGCTTGTCCGACCTTGGAGAGGTTTTGGAAGGGGGTGGCGGGGACTTTATCGGAAGTGGTTGGGTCTAGGGTCAGGCCGGGCTGGGGGCTCGCAATCTTTGGGGTAGCTTCGGAGCCGGGAGTGCAGGAGGCGAGAGAGGCCGGCATTCTGGCCTTTGGGTCTCTGGTAGACCGGCCTGTATCAACGATATGGCTGGGTTTATCAAGCTGGAGAAGGTTAAGTTTTCACTGAGGGTTCTTTCGGCGGTGGCAGCCCTTTCTTGATTTCCTGGCGAAGGGGTAGAGGGTGGTCAGTCTCAACAGCAACCTGGGGGTGGTTCTTTTCTTGTTTCGGTGTAGAACCACACCTTGTCTACTTTAACTGTGGGGAGAAAATTTGTTGAAAAACTTGAATAAAATTTTTTTTTTTTTAAAAGTCTAATTCCAGGGCAGCACGGTGGCACAGTGGTTAGCACTGCTGCCTCACGGCTCTGAGGACCCGGGGTCAACTCCCGGCCCTGGGTCACTGTCCGTGTGGAGTTTGCACATTCTCCCGGTGTCTGTGTGGGTTTAACCCTCACAACCCAAAGATGTGGAGGGTAGATGGATTGGCCACGCTAAATTGCCCCTTAATTGGAAAAACATAATTGGGCATTCTAAATTTATTTTAAAAAAGGAAAACAGAGGGCAGCATGGTGGCCTAGTGGATAGCACAGCTGCCTCACGGCGCTGAGGTCCCAGGTTCGATCCCGGCTCTGGGTCACTGTCCGTGTGGAGTTTGCACATTCTCCCCGTGTCTGCGTGGGTTTCGCCCCCACAACCCAAAAATGTGCAGAGTAGGTGGATTGGCCACGCTAAATTGCCCCTTAATTGGAAAAAATAATTGGGTAATCTAACTTTTTTTTAAAAAAAAGGAAAACAAAACTAGTTTTAAGGGATTTATATTGGTAAACACGAGAAATAAAGTAAAGGTTTAAATGGGTTTAACTTAATGTTTTTGTGCCTGGAAGGATAAAACCTATGGTTAGATTAATGCTGGGCAAACGTGTTTATATGTGTGGGGATTGGTTAAGTTGCAACTGTCTTTTCTTATTGTGCTTAGAGTGTGTTAAGAAATGAAGAATAAATAAATCAGCAGTTGTTGCATAGCAACTGGGGCCTTGTAAGGCAGAGAGATTTTAAGTTTTAGTTTGCTGGAAAATAGTTTTAAGTTTTAACGTTTTAGTTTTGTTGATTTGATTGCAGGCGGAGATGTGTAATGAGAGAGAAGGCAGCTCTCACATCTCTGCTGGATGCTGTTGGTTTTAGAAGGCTCAAGAGCGAACAACTTGGGTGGCACAGTGGCTAGCACTACTGCCTCAGGGACCCGGGTTCGATTCTAGCCTTGGGTGACTGTCTGTGTGAAGTTTACACATCCTACCTGCTTCTCCGTTGGGTTTAATCTCGGTGCTCCAGTTACGGCACGGTAGCACAGTGGTTAGCACTGTTGCTTCACAGCGCCAGGGTCCCAGGTTCGATTCCCACTTGGGTCACCGTCTGTACGGAGTCTGCACATTCTCCCTGTGTCTCCGGGTGCTCCGGTTTCATCCCACAAGTCCCGAAAGACTTGTTAGGTGAATTGGCCATTCTGAATTCTCCCTCTGTGTACCCGAACAGGCGCCGGAGTGTCGCGACCAGGGGCATTTCACAGTAACTTCATTGCAGTGTTACTGTAAGCCTACTTGTGAAAATAAAGATTATTATTCGTCCCATAGTCACAAAGGTGTGCAGCTTAGGTGGATTGACCATGCTAAATTGCCCCTTATGTGTCCAAAGATTAGGTAGGGGTTACAGGGATAGGGTGCGATTGATGCTGGAAGGGGTCTTCTTTCGCAGGGTTGGTGCAGACTCGAACGGCAGAATGGCCTCCTTCAGCACTGTAGGGATTCAATGATCTGTCTTAACTTTGCTGGAAGAAAAGCCATACTATGGTAATGCTTACGAAAATAATGCCGGAAATCTGACATCCAGCTGGTTGAGGAACTAGAGAAATGAAGAGAAGTGTCCAAGAAGTCTGGAGTTAAGTGAACAGAGACCAAGGTATTGTTCGGAAGAATTCAAGGTAGAGTAAACAAAGTGTTACAAATTAAGGAAACAATTGGGTAACTAGATTTAAAGTGGGACAACAGAAAAGAAATGAAATAAAATGAAAATCGCTTATTGTCACAAGTAGGTTCAAATGAAGTTACTGGGAAAAGCCCCTAGTTGCCACATTCCGGCGCCTGTACGGGGAGTTCCTGTTCCGGCGCCTGGCCTGCCTTGGTCTGCTTTCAAAGCCAGCGATTTAGCCCTGTGCTAAACCAACCCCGAACAGTCGTCTAAAGGTAAAACAAACATCTGGTGCCATTTTCATACAATCTGGGAATTGAGAGTTAAGGCAATTGCGAGCAGTTTGCACAGCAGTCAAGTCAAAGAAATCCAAAATGAGTCGGTGTGAAATCCTGGACTGGATCCGCTGTTAAAAGTGGAGCAGAAGCTTTGTTTAAAAGTGTCACCTGAAAAACCTAGTCTGGTTTTCAAACCGCCGAGGGAAAACATATTTATGACAGAAGATTTTAAAGTGTGTTTTTGGGAGTGGTATTTGGAGTCTTTCACGTGACAATCAAACGAGGAAGGGGATTCTGAGGAGACATCCACAAGTATTCACATGGGGTACAGTGCAGAGAGTGTGTTTTTTAAAATAAATTTAGAGTACCCAATTGATTTTTACCAATTAAGGGGCAATTTAGCCTGGCCAATCCACCTACTCTGCACATCTTTGGGTTAGAACATAGAACGATACAGCGCAGTACAGGCCCTTCGGCCCACGATGTTGCACCGACATGGGAAGTCAAAAACTAAAGGCCATCTAACCTACACTATGCCCTTATCATCCATATGCTTATCCAATAAACTTTTAAATGCCCTCAATGTTGGCGAGTTCACTACTGTTGCAGGTAGGGCATTCCACGGCCTCACCACTCTTTGCGTAAAAAACCTACCTCTGACATCTGTCCTATATCTATTACCCCTCAATTTAAGGCTATGTCCCCTCATGCTAGCCACCTCCATCCGCGGGAGAAGGATCTCACTGTCCACCCTATCTAACCCGCTGATCATTTTGTATGCCTCTATTAAGTTACCTCTTAACCTTCTTCTCTCTAACGAGAACAACCTCAAGTCCATCAGCCTTTCTTCATAAGATTTTCCCTCCATACCAGCAACATCCTGGTAAATCTCCTCTGCACCCGTTCCAAAGCTTCCACGTCCTTCCTGTAATGAGGCGACCAGAACTGTACGCAATACTCCAAATGCGGCCGTACCAGAGTTTTGTACAGCTGCAACATGACCTCATGGCTCCGGTACTCAATCCCTCTACCAATAAAGGCCAACACACCATAGGCCTTCTTCACAACCCTATCAACCTGGGTGGCAACTTTCAGGGATCTATGTACATGGACACCGAGATCCCTCTGCTCATCCACACTGCCAATAATTTTACCATTAGCCAAATATTCCGCATTCCTGTTTTTCTTTCCAAAGTGAATCACCTCACACTTCTCTACATTAAACTCCATTTTTCGTGGTGCATATAGGCACCAAAGATATAGGTAAAAAAAAGGGATGAGGTCCTACAATCAGAATTTAGGGAGTTAGGAGATAAGTTAAAAAGTAGGACCTCACAGATAGTAATCTCAGGATTGTTACCAGTGCCACGGGACAGTCAGAGTAGAAATTCAAGAATAGTCAGAATGAATACGTGGCTTGAGAGATGGTGCAGGAGGGAGGGGTTCAGATTTTTGGGACATTGGAACCGGTTCTGGGGGTGGTGGGACCATTACAAACCGGATGGTCTACACCTGGGCAGGACTGGAACCAATGTTCTAGGGGGTGCTTTTGCTAACACTGTTGGGGAGGTTTTAAACTAATGTGGCAGGGGGATGTGAACCAGATTCGGAAGTTAGAGGTCAGTAAAGCAGCAGCAACTAAAGCCAGTAAGGTACAAGACAAGAAACTCAATGTGGCTAAGGGGAAGAGTAGACAGGGAAGAGATGATGAACGCAAAGGGACAGGTGGTCTGAGGTGCATTTGTTTTAATGCGAGAGTGTAGCAGGTAAGGCAGATGAACTTAGGGCTTGGATCAGTACCTGGGAATATGATGTTATTGGTATTACTGAGACTTGGTTGAGGGATGGGCAGGACTGGCAACTGAATATCCCAGGTATAGATGCTTCAGGAGGGATAGAGAGGGAGGTAGAAGGGGTGGAGGAGTTGCATTACTCGTCAGAGATGATATCACAGCTGTGATTAAGGAGGGCACGATGGAGGATTCGAGCAGTGAGGCAATATGGGTGGAGCTGAGAAATAGGAAGGGTGCAGTAACATTGTTGGGACTTTACTACAGGCCTCTCAAAAGCGAGCGTGAAGTAGAGGTACAAATATGTAGACAGATTATAGAAAAATGTAGGAGCAATAGGGTGGTTGTGATGGGAGATTTTAACTTCCCCAACATTGAATGGGATTTGTGTAGTGTTGGAGGCGTAGATGGAGCAGAGTTTGTAAGGAGCATCCAGGAGAGTTTTTTAGAGCAATATGTAAATAGTCCAACTCGGGAAGGGGCCATACTGGACCTGGTATTAGGGAATGATCCCAGCCAGGTGGTTGATGTTTCAGTCGGTGATTATTTTGGGAATAGCGATCACAATTCCGTAAGTTTTAGAAACAAGGACAAGAGGGGTCCGAGAGGAAGAGTACTAAATTGGAGAAAGGCAGAGTATAACAAAATTCGGCAGGAGCTCGGGAATGTGGATTGGGAGCAGCTGTTTAAGGGTAAATCCACATTTGAAATGTGGGAGTCTTTTAAGGAAAGGTTGATTAGGGTGCAGGACAGACATGTTCCTGTGAAAATGAAAGATAGAAATGGCAAGATTAGGGAACCATGGATGACGGGTGAAATTGTGAGACTAGCTAAGATGAAAAAGGAAGCATACATAGGATCGAGGCAACTCAAAACTGATAAAGGTTTGTAGGAATATCGGGAAAGTAGGACGAATCTCAAATGCGCAATAAAGAGGGCTGAAAGGGGTCACGAAACATCTTTGGCTAACAGGGTTAAGAAAAATCCCAAAGCCTTTTATTCGTATGTTAGGAGCAAGAGGGTAACTAGAGAGAGAAAGGATTGGCCCACTCAAAGACAATAAAGGGAATTTATGCGGGGAGTCAGAGGAAATGGGTGAGATTCTTAATGAGTACTTTGCATCGGTATTCACAAAGGAGAGGGACAAGACGGATGTTGAGGCTAGGGATGGATGTTTAAATACTCTAGGTCAAGTTGTCATACGGAAGGGGGAAGTTTTGGGTATTCTAAAAGACATTAAGGTGGACAAGTCCCCAGGACTGGATGGGATCTATCCCAGGTTACTGAGGGAAGCGAGGGTTGAAATAGCTGGGGCCTTAACAGACATCTTTGCAGCATCCTTGAGCACAGGTGAGGTCCCGGAGGACTGGAGAATTGCTAATGTTTGTCCCTTGACTGTCAGAGAATACAGCAAAATATAGATAGATTAGAGAGTTGGGCAGAGAAATGGCAGATGGAGTTCAATCCGGGCAAATGCGAGGTGATGCATTTTGGAAGATCAAATTCAAGAGCGGACTATATGGTCAATGGAAGGGTCTTGGGGAAAATTGATGATTTAAAATTGAGATCTGGGAGTTCAGGTCCATTGTACCCTGAAGGTGGCAACGCAGGTCGATAGCGTGGTCAAGAAGGCATACAGCATGCTTGCCTTCATCGGACGGGGTATTGAGTACAAGATTTGGCAGGTCATGTTACAGTTGTACAGGACTTTGGTTCAGCCACATTTGGAATACTGCGTGCAGTTCTGGTCGCCACATTACCAGAAGGTTGTGGATGCTTTGGAGAGGGTGCAGAGGAGGTTCACCAGGATGTTGCCTGGTATGGAGGGTGCTAGCTATAAAGAAAGGTTGAGTAGATTAGGATTGTTTTCGTTGGAAAGACGAAAGTTGAGGGGGGACCTGATTGAGGTCTACAAAATTATGAGAGGTATGGACAAGGTGGATAGCAACAAGCTTTTCCCAAGAGTGGGGGTGTCAGTTACAAGGGGTCACGATTTCAAGGTGAGAGGGGAAAAGTTTAAGGGAGATGTGCGTGGGAAGTTTTTTTACACAGAGGGTGGTGGGTGCCTGGAACGCTTTACCAGCGGAGGTGGTAGAGGCGGGCACGATAGCATCATTTAAGAGGCATCTAGACAGGTATATGAATGGGCGGGAACAGAGGGGAAGTAGACCTTGGAAAATAGGGAGACAGGGCTAGATAAA